>NC_134357.1:30455312-30772812 GCF_048569485.1 Anomaloglossus baeobatrachus | reverse complement strand
AACAAAGTCAATGTTTTGGAGTGGCCATCACAAAGCCCTGATCTCAATTATATTGAAAATGTATGGGCAAAGCTGAAAAGCCGGTGCGAGCAAGACGACCTACAAACATGGCCCAGTTACACCAGTTCTGTCAGGAATGGGCCCAAATTCCACCAACTATTGTGAAAAGCTTGTTGAAGGAGACCCAAAACGTTTCACCCAAGTCATACAGTGTAAACGCAATGCCACCAAATACTAATGACATGGAGGGAAACTTCACTGTGCAGAAAGAAGTAAAAATGTCTGAAAATATTCTCTCTCATTATTCTGGCATTTGGCAATTATAAATAATTTTGGTTCCTAGTTGACCTAAAACGGGAAAGGTTTATTCTGATTTCATGTTAGATAGTGAGAAAAACCTGCAGATGTGTCTTTATAGAGAGCGGAGGGAAAAACCTGCAGATGTGTCTGTATAGAGAGCGGAGGGAAAAACCTGCAGATGTGTCTGTATAGAGAGCGGAGGGAAAAACCTGCAGATGTGTCTGTATAGAGAGCGAAAGGAAAAACCTGCAGATGTGTCTGTATAGGGAGCGGAGTGAAAAACCTGCAGATGTGTCTTTATAGAGAGCAGAGGGAAAAACCTGCAGATGTGTCTGTATAGAGAGCGGAGGGAAAAACCTGCAGATGTGTCTTTATAGAGAGCAAAGGGAAAAACCTGCAGATGTGTCTGTATAGAGAGCGGAGGGAAAAACCTGCAGATGTGTATGTATAGAGAGCGAAGGGAAAAACCTGCATATGTGTCTGCATAGAGAGTGGAGGGAAAAACCTGCAGATGTGTCTGTATAGAGAGCGGAGGTAAAAACTTGCAGATGTGTCTTTCTAGAGAGCAGAGGGAAAAACCTGCAGATGTGTCTGTATAGAGAGTGGAGGGAAAAACCTGCAGATGTGTCTTTATAGAGAACAGAGGGTAACTAAGGGTTTCAACTGTTTGTCTCTATGTGTCAATCCTCCAATACCGGTCTACACCTCTGGATCCACTGACAATCAGATCCTAAAATGTGAGTAGCAAAAGGAAGGCACAATGTCCTCCAATAAAACATAGAAAAATATGTATTGCCTTTTCCATTCCTCTTCTATAAGACAGATGGATTGAAGAAAAAGCACTAGTGTGGATGAACCTATATTTCATCAAATCATAGTATAATGACGATGACTGAAACATACCATTGTACAATCACTAGAATCCGATTCACCAGATAAACCAAGCTGTGACTGAATAATACCGTCCTACAATGACCAAATATTACTACGATACAGTGAGTAAATAATACTGCTAAATAATACCATCATACTGTGACTGAATTATATGACCAATTATCACCACTGTGACCAAATAACACTACCATACAATAAACAATTATGACCTCAATATTTTGACTAAATAATACCACCATATTGTCATACCATACCTTAATAATATAATTATGGTGTGACTAATACAGTCAATCAATGACTGGTTATTACCAATGTAACTAAATAATACAACCATACCATAACTAAATAATACCACCATACCATAACTAAATAACACCACCATATCATAACTAAATAATACCACCATACCATAAATACATAATACCACCATATCATAACTAAATACCACCATACCATAAATATTATTAAAAATAAATTATTTATATTATTTATATTTTTTATTTATTTATAAATTATTTAGTTATGTTATGGTGGTATTTAGCTTGATATGGTGGTGTTATTTATTTATGGTATGGTGGTATTATGTAGTTTTGGTATGGTGGTAGTATTTAGTTATGGTATGGTGGTGTTATTTAGTTATGGTATGGTGGTAATATTTAGTTATGATATGGTGGTGTTATGTAGTTATGGTATGGTGGTATTATTTAGTTATGGTATGGTGGTATTTAGTTATGGTACGGTGATATTATTTAGTTATGGTATGGTGGTATTCTGTAGTTATGGTATAGTGGTATTATTTAGTTATGATATGGTAGTATTATTTAGTTATGGTATGGTGGTATTATTTAGTTATATGGTGGTGTTATTTAGTTATGGTATGGTGGTATTTAGTTATACCACCATATCATAACTAAATAATACCACCATACCATAACTAAATAACACCACCATATAACTCAATAATGCCACCATACCATAACTAAATAATACTACCATATCATAACTAAATAATACCACCATACCATAACTACAGAATACCACCATACCATAACTAAATAATATCACCGTACCATAACTAAATACCACCATACCATAACTAAATAATACCACCATACCATAACTACATAATACCACCATATCATAACTAAATATTACCACCATACCATAACTAAATAACACCACCATACCAAAACTACATAATACCACCATACCAAAACTACATAATACCACCATACCATAAATAAATAATACCACCATACCATAAATAAATAATACAACCATACCATAACTACATAATACACACCATACCATAACTAAATAATACCACCATACCATAACTAAATAATACCACCATACCATAACTAAATAATACCACCATACCATAAATAAATAACACCACCATAGCATAACTAAATAACACCACCATACCATAACTAAATAATACCACCATACCTAAATAATACCACCATACCATAACTAAATAATACCACCATACCATAACTACATAATACACACCATACCATAACTAAATAACACCACCATACCATAACTACATAATACCACCATATCATAACTAAATAATACCACCATACCATAACTACATAATACCACCATACCATAACTACATAATACACATCATACCATAACTAAATAACACCACCATACATTAACTAAATAATACCACCATATCATAACTAAATAATACCACCATACCATAACTACATAACTGTCATGAGTGTGTCCCGCCCGGGGGAGACCTCGGGGGAGTCTGGTCACAGCGCTTTGCTGCTGACAGATCCACTGCTGTTACTTGAATAACATCATTTTGCTTGTAGTGCTGTAAGGGTTAAGCACCCTTTCCTGCCATGGCTGCTTGCTGTAGTTTTCAATCTCTGGTGCAGCTGTTTGAGCTCACTTCCATTCACTATGTAAGATCATGTGCCTGATCAGCTGATGCCTGAGATAGAAACTGATTCCTCATTTCTATGTGGTCCTCTTTGGAAGGCGCTTACTCTGGAAGGTTTGTTGTGTTGTGTGCAGCAGTGGTGTTTGCTGCACTGAAGCTGCCCGAAGTGTTTTCCCTTTTCGTGTCTATTTCCTCTGTCTGTTTTCCTACCCTTGTGTTTTTGTATTGTAGAGGAAAGACTAGTGATCTCGTTGGCCTGCTCACTAGCCAGGTGGAGATTATGGCAAACAAGGGCTTAGGAACGTGGTCTGCAACTGGGTGAAAGAACCCGTATAGGGACGTCAGGCAGGGAGTGCAGGGTTTAACCGCAGGTGAGTGCAGGTGGTGACCCCGCTCCCCTCTCCCTAGTGCCTGGGACCTCCGTTGTATCGTGACCCCAGTGTACCCTGTGTGTAGTGATAAGTAAAGAGTTTTTTGTATCTTGTTTAACCCTTTTTAGTCACACGCGTGACAATAACACTGGTGTACAGGCAAACTGGTTCAATAAGAAAAACAGTTGAACTTCACTAATTTTGTGATGCTGAAAATGAATCTGATGCTTAAATTTGCTGATTGACTCTAATATTCAAAATCCAGAGGAGGCTGCAATCATTTCTGACACCTTTTATCCAGACTTATAGAAAAATTGTGTCTTTATTATTTTATCATCATTATTACAGGGTTAGTATCAAGTCTACTACATCATCTGTTTAGTCTATTGAGCCTTCTGTATTCTGTCATCTTAGGGCGACCGATGAAAAAAAAAAAAGCACCAACTCAGGTCCAATGACGTAATCCTAATTACAGTTGCATCACCAACTTTTATAAATGTTCTCTGTGTAAGGTTTACAGTTTTAGGATTTCTTAGCATAGTCAACCTGTAGTTTGGCTGCAGAATAGGATATCAGGACAAGAGTTGGGCTCCACACATCTAAAGCGGGCTTTACACGCAACGACATCGCTAACGAGATGTTGTTGGGGTAACGGAATTCTTGACGCACATCCGGCCTTGTTAGCGACGTCGTTGCGTGTGAAACGCACGAACGACCATTAACGATCAAAATTACTCACCGAATCGTTGATCGTTGATACGTCGGTCTAATCCCAAATATTGTTGCTGTTGCAGGACGCAGGTTGTTTGTTGTTCCTGCGGCAGCACACATCGCTACGTGTGATACCGCAGGAAGGAGGAACCTCACCTTACCTGCAGCCTCCCGCAATGACGAAAGAAGGAGGTGGGCGGGATGTTCCGCCCTCTCATCTCCGCCTCTCCGCTTCTATTGGGCGGCCCGCTTAGTGATGCCGCTGTGACGCCGAACGAGCCGCCCCCTTAAAGGAGAGATTGTTCGGCGGCCACAGCGACGTCAGTGAAGAGGTAATTGTGTGTGACGCTGCCGTAGCGATATTGTTCGCTACGGCAGCAATCACCCCGTGACACGCCACTGACATGGGCGGGTGCTATCGCTCGCGACATCGCTAGCGATGTCGCAGCCTGTAAAGCCAGCTTAACTCCACATAGCTAACCGCTTGATCAAGCATTTTGCGCAGCCAAATGATGTGACCTTCTGTCAGGGCCAGGAGGACTGGTAGGCCCAGGAGGTGGATCCACTGGAGCATGTGTCGCGGGCGGGGAGGAGGGTGTCAGCACACTACGCTCACCCCCTTCTGCTCGGGTCCGGCGGCCGCTGCTCAGTGGTGGCTCGAGCTGTAGGCTGGATCCCGGGGGTTCTCGAGCGGCACTCCTCGCCCGTGAGTGAAAGGGGTTGGTTGGATGTGGGAATTGGTTATTGTCCGTGACGCCACCCACGGTTGTGGTGATTTCACCACCGCTGCTCTATACGGGGGTCCCGGGGATGGTGATGCGGAGCAGCCAGGTGTTGTGTTGCCCCTCCGTGGGTAGGGGTTGGTGATCCCGGGGCCCGGTGATGGTTGGGAGGCGCAGGGCCTGGTGGGCGCAGGGACGCGGGGGCAGCGCTGTGCCTTGCGGCACTGTGGTACTCACTCAACCTGAGACGTTGACACAGTTTTTACGGTAAACCAAACGGCTGGTAAGACGGTCCCACGGACGGCTGCACTTGCTCTCCCGGTAGGTGACGGTGATGTCCCTTTTCCTAGCACCTTGGTGTACTTGTTGGTTGCAATGGGTCCCCACCGGTAACCCACTCCCCGGCTTCAAGCTGGACCGGGGGAGCTCTACTCTTTGCCTGCAGGCGCTGGCCCTAAGAAACTGGTGCCTTGGCGGTGGCGGTGTCTCTTTTACACTGGCTGGGCTGTTGCCTTCAATCGGGACTTGGTTGTTGGGGGATCTACGTCCCCTTCACTGACGGATTCGGCAAATTATGGCGACTCCAAGCCTTGCCGGGGTCCGAGAGGCCCCTGCCCTGGTGCTGACTGTCCTTCGGAACACTGCTCCAGACCGCCGGGCACACAGCCTACGGGGTCCTTCCAGGAACTTCCAAACGGTCCCCCTCCAGACAGTCACCGCCGTTGCTGACCTTGCTGACCTGTCCTGCACACAGCTGGACTACTTCAGGCTTTCTCTCTGTCACCACTCTTGCTTTCCTCCTTTACCACTTCACTTCACTTCTACTTTCACTTCCTTAGCTCATCTTAGCTGTTTACTCCTTCACTCCCCTAGCTTATCTGCCTGGTTTCTCCCGCCTCCAGAGCTATGTCCTCCTCGGTGGGCGGAGCCAACCGCCTGGCCCACCCCCTGGTGTGAATCATCAGCCTCTGGAGGAAGGCAACAAGGATTTTTGGTTAGCTTAGATGTTCCTACCTGGGATGTAGGGTGTGGTGGTGTGTGACCTGTGTCCCCTGGCTTGCCCAGGGCGACACATTCCCCCTTAGCAAAATGCAGACCGTCCGCGGGCTGCCGTCCAACACCGGTTTTATTTTTCTGAAAAAGATAACATAATAATAATATAACATATTTACATTTTTAATAACTCTTCCCTTAACGGGAGGCACATTTCTTAAACGTTGCATAACTGTTTACGGTTACGGTTTCCGCTCTCTCCCACCCAAGCAACCTGGCCCTGATGCTGCCTCTAAAGCCCAGGCAGCACCCCTTGACCCACAGTCCAGCACACGGTACCCGAGCGGGATCTGTCCTTCCCTCCAGAGGGTAGCCACTGGTTCCTTTGGTGGCTGGGCCCCAGCCTGCTCTGCTCAGGGCCCTCCCTCCAACCTGCCTCTCCGGAGGCGGCATTGCGGAAAACGGTAACGGTAAACAACTTATTTACAAGCCACTAACGTTTGTGGTTGCCCTGCAAGTTCACGGGCTTGTCCATGGATAGTTCCCATGCAAACTTTTTAAACGGTCCCCACAGGGACAACGGTGCCGGCTCCAGCCGGTTGCAAATCACGGTAAATCAGGTGAAACTTCGGTAATTATCTTTTTCTTATCATTCTTTCAAACTTTTCAAACTTTTCAACAAACACTCTTTACATTCCCTGACCCCTTTTTCTCACAGAACGGTCTCCCTGTACCTAAGTGGAGGTCTACCTAGGTTGGAACGGGTGGACCTTCGGGGCCCGGTGTCAGTGGTGCTAGACAGTGGGGTAGAGGAAACAATCGGTTCCTCCTCCCTGCTATAGTGTGGAGCAGGCGGAGGTGCAGGGGAGCTGGGTACAGGTTCATCCCTGGGCACTGGCACTGGTTCTGGCTCACGGTTAACCGCTTCCACTACTTCTTCATCCACGGGTTGTGGGAACAGTATCACTGGAAGAATCACCGCGCCGTTCTGTGTAGGCCAGTTTGCTGGGAAGTCACCCATTACAGTGTGGATTACCTCTGCTGCCTTCTCTGCTGGTGGAGGAACCGGTACTTCAGCCTCTGCCTCCAACGCTGGGGGGCACCTTTTTAGATGGTCCCGGGAAACTGTGGCCAGGGTGCCCCCTTGGTCACGACTGATCTGGTAAGCCTTCCCATCTCCACATTCTGTGGGTTGTATGACGTAAGGGACTTGCTCCCACTGATCATCCAGCTTGTGGGCCTTCCTCTTCCGTTTCAGCACTACATCTCCTGGCTGGAAAGGACCCGCGGACGCCTTCTGATTGAACCGGTGCTCCTGCTGTTCTCGACTTCGACTGAGGTTTTTCTCCACATACTCCTGGATTTGCCGGTATTGTGCTCTCCTCCGACTTTCCCACCCCGCCGTCGAAGGGAGGTCTTCTGGGGCTTCCAACCCCATCTCCAGATCCACCGGCAGGCGGCCAGGCCGAGCCCTCATCAGATACGCTGGGGTGCACTTCGTCGAGCTAGAGGGGATATTATTGTACATGTCGACCAAGTCGGGTAACTTTTCCGGCCACAGGTTCCGTTCTTCCAGCGGTAGCGTCTTGAGAAGCCCCAGGACCAAGTGGTTCATTTTCTCGCACATGCCGTTGGTTTGGGCGTGGTACGGAGTGGTCCAGATTTTCTTGCAGCCGTACAACTGGCAGAATTCGTGGAACACCTCTGCTTCAAAGGCCGGGCCTTGGTCAGTCAGCACCTTTTCGGGGTACCCATGGGGTCGGCAAAAATAAGCCTGGAACGCCCGAGCAGCAGTTCGACCAGTCAGGTCCTTAACGGGGACTACCACCATAAATCTTGAGTAGTGGTCTACAATGGTCAATGCGTAGGTGTACCCACATCGGCTAGGGGTGAGCTTGACATGGTCTAGGGCGACCAACTCCAGCGGCTGATGGGTGACTATTGGATGTAAGGGTGCCCTCTGGCTAGTCTCGTCCTTTCTCCTCAGCGTACAAGGACCGCACTCTCGGCACCAGGCTTCCACCGATTCACGCATCCCACTCCAATAGAACCGCTCCCTCAACAGCATCTCCAGCTTCTTCCACCCGAAGTGGCCAGCACCATCATGGTATGCCCGCAGGACAGTAGCGACATCAGCTTGAGGAACGACCAACTGGCATATTTTCTCATGGGTCTTCGGGTTGATCAGCTCACGGTACAGCCTCCCTTGGTGTAGGTAAAGCCGTTTCCGTTTTTTCCACAAGCGTTGGGCTTCGGCTGGAGCGGCAGGGTCTATTCCCATAGCACCTTGTTCCACCAGGGTCTTGACAAGGCGAACAGCCGGCGCTTGGTCCTGAGCTTCCTGCCACTCTTGACTGGGCCGTGGGTCCAGATCTACCCGTTGCTGATGTACTTGTACCCTCTCAGTAGGCGGCTGGTGAAACGCAGGCAACTCGATCTCCTCGAGGTCGTCATCCTCACACCCCTCTTCTGACAAATGGGGCATTCGGGAGAGTGCATCTGCATTTATGTTGACACGACCGGCTCGGTACTTTATGGTGAAATCATAGTTGGCTAGCCGGGCTACCCACCGCTGCTCCAGCGCGCCCAACTTGGCCGTGTTCAGGTGAGTCAGCGGATTGTTGTCCGTAAACGCGGTGAATGTTGCTGCCGCCAAGTAGTGGCGGATCCGCTCCGTGATAGCCCACACCAACGCCAATAGCTCGAGCTTGAAGGAGCTGTAGTTCTCAGGGTCCCTTTCGGTCGGCCGGAGTTTTCGGCTAGCATAGGCAATCACCTTCTCCTTTCCATCCTGGACCTGGGATAGGACCGCTCCTAGCCCCACGTTATTGGCGTCCGTGTGGAGGATAAACGGGCGCCCATAATCAGGGTACGCCAGGACCTCTTCTCCGGTTAAGGCCGCCTTCAACTGGCAAAAGGACTCCTCATGCTTGTCCTCCCACGACAGTGGGGCTCCAATGGGTCTACCACCTTTGGTCTGTCCCACGAGGAGGTCTTGCATGGGGGCAGCCATCTTCGTGTACCCCTTTATAAAGCGCCGGTAGTACCCCACCAGACCCAGAAACTGCCTTACTTCCCTCACTGTAGTTGGTCTCGGCCAGCTCTTGATGGCAGTAATCTTCTCAGGGTCGGGGGCGACACCGTCCGCACTCACCACATGCCCTAGGTACTGCACCCTGGGTTTCAGCAGGTGGCATTTAGAGGGCTTCAATTTCATCCCGTACTTGGCAAGGGACGCGAACACCTCGGCCAGGTGCTCCAGATGGGCTTCATACGTCTGGGAATAAACAATCACATCATCCAAGTACAACAGGACGGTCTCGAAGTTTAAATGTCCCAGACAGCACTCCATCAGCCGTTGAAAGGTTCCGGGGGCATTGCACAGCCCAAACGGCATGCTATTGAATTCGCAGAGCCCCATCGGGGTGGTGAAGGCGGTCTTCTCCCGGTCCTCTGGGGCCACGGCCACTTGCCAGTATCCGCTGGTGAGATCAAGGGTCGAGAAGTAGTTTGCAGTTCTCAGTGCAGCCAAAGACTCTTCAATACGAGGTAATGGATAGGCATCTTTGTGGGTTATCTGGTTGATCTTCCGGTAGTCCACACACATCCGCATGGTACCATCCTTCTTCTTGACCAGTACCAACGGAGCGGCCCAGGGACTACAGCTGTCCCGAATAACCCCTGCCTCCTTCATATTCCTCAACATATCTTTGGCACACTGGTAATGTGCAGGGGGAATAGGTCTATACCTCTCTTTGATAGGGGGATGTTCACCGGTGGGGATGTGGTGTTGGACCCCCTTGATCTGCCCAAAGTCTAGGGGCTGCTTACTGAAAACCTGTTCGTACTCCTGCACCACCCTGTATACCCCTGCCCTGTGATGTGTAGGGGTATCATCAGTGCCTACATGTAGCTGTTGATGCCACTCCTTTGTCTCCCCTTGGGGGGTGGGGAAGTGCTGGTGGTAGGTGGGAGTGTGGATGGACTGGCTTCATGGATAGTGTGAGGGTCCAGGGTGAGCAGCTTGGCAATGGTGGCATACCGGGGAAGCCTGACTTATTCCTCTCCACAGTTCAACACTCTCACAGGCACTCTCCCTTTCTTCACATCCACCACCCCTCGGGCAGCCATTACAGTGGGCCAGTGCTCGGAAGGCATGGGCTCCATCATCGCAGGGTAGTCACGCCCCTGAGGCCCTACTGCTGCCCTACACCAGATCATCATCTCACTCCTAGGGGGCACAGTCAATGGAGCAACATCCATCACTCTCACTCCACCAATCTCCCCTCCTGTTGAGCTGACATGCTGGCGGTACATCAGGGCTCGGATCTCACGCTGCACAGCCCTCTACCGGCTCCCTGCCGCTGTGGCGGCTAGCTGTTGTAATAGGGTTAACACATCAGCCATGCAGTGCTCCATCACATTGGTTCCCAGCACTATTTTCGGGTTATGATCACTGGGTTTGTTCATGATCACAATCATACCCTGGTGTTGCAGTTCAGCTTGCCCCACTGTCATAGCCACTTGTTTGTACCCCACCTGGGTCAATGGAAGTCCATTAGCGGCAATCAACGTTATACTATTGTCTGGGGGCGCCAGCTCGTCTATGGCCCAATACCGCTGGTACAACGTGTACGGTATGGTAGTTACCTGTGATCCAGTGTCCAAGAGAGCCATCACTGGTATGCCGTCCACAGCCACGGGGATGATGGGGCGGGCCCCGATATATCGGTCTCGCCAGTCCGGGGGGCCACGATGTTCTACTCCTGAGGATTGGCCCGGGGCCCCAGGGGTTGCTCGTTTAACGGGCACTGTCGGAAGTAATGACCCGGCTTACGGCACTTGTAGCAGATTGGAGGTCTGCTCCGCGGGTTGTTAGCACTTTTCCGCTGCATCCAGGGAACATCCTCGGGACTGTCAGCAAGCTGTATCTGTGCTGGAGGCTGAGATCTGGTCAGAGGTTGTAGTGCAGCAAGGATTTTGGCAAGGTCTCCGTCCATGCGACGGACCTGGGCTGCCAGTTCTTCCACTGTGCTGCTCGGGGCTGCAGGGATTGGAGAGGTGGGTTTGGCTGAGGCCGCCACAACGGGAGCTGTCTCGACGGGCCACGGGACGGGTTCCAGGACTTCGGCAGCTGGGGGCTGTAGTGCTTTAATGGCCCGCTCCTTTAACACAGCAAAGTCCACATCAGGGTGTTCTAGGGCCCACAGCCGGAGTTGTTTACGATCCTCAGGGGACCTCATCCCCTGCGCAAATTGCTCCACTAACATCTTGTTGCTATCCGCCTCATTAATAGGGTTCACCCGCTTCAGCGTGCGGAGGGCGGTCTGCAGACGTAGAGCATAGTCCCGAATGCTATCCCCAGCTCGTTGCCGGCACTGGTAAAACTGCATCCTCAGCTCAGCTTCAGTGCGGGTCTCGAAGGCAGTCTGTAGCTTCTCAAAGATGGTGGCTACAGAGAGCCGGTCCCCCTCGGCCCAGGTCTCCGCTTCCTGCTCCGCCGCACCGGTTAACTGGCCTAGCACTATCGCTGCACGTTGCTTATCAGTCAGGGGGTACAGCTCTAGCAACGGGTTAAGCTTTTTCCGGAAGGCCTGTAGGGCATCCGGTTTCCCATCATACTGCGGTAGCCAGGCAGCTCTGGGCGCATAGGGCAAGGAAAACGGCATGACCTGAGCAAGCGCGGGGGCCGCGGCACCTCCCGCCGGTACGGCCGGGACCTGGGCAGGCCCATTCCCATCCGCGGGTGCCGCTGCGGCTGCGACCACCGCTCCTCCAGCGGCTCCGTCGGGCGCAGACATCTTGTTTCCGTCCCCCTTAGCTCTTTCCGGCCCCTCCTCTCTCGGGGCGGGGTTTTGGCCTTCGCGCCTCTACTACTCGAGAAGACGCTCGAGCGGGAACTTTTCGCGCCAAAGATGGCGGCTTTTGAAATTTTTCCGCCGGATACCTCCGGCGGTAACAAGGCGCACCTCTACCGGACGGCAGAGCGGTAAGATCCTGTTCGTGACGCCAAGTTGTCGCGGGCGGGGAGGAGGGTGTCAGCACACTACGCTCACCCCCTTCTGCTCGGGTCCGGGGGCCGCTGCTCAGTGGTGGCTCGAGCTGTAGGCCGGATCCCGGGGGTTCTCGAGCGGCACTCCTCGCCCGTGAGTGAAAGGGGTTGGTTGGATGTGGGAATTGGTTATTGTCCGTGATGCCACCCACGGTTGTGGTGATTTCACCACCACTGCTCTATACGGGGGTCCCGGGGATGGTGATGCGGAGCAGCCAGGTTTTGTGTTGCCCCTCCGTGGGTAGGGGTTGGTGATCCCGGGGCCCGGTGATGGTTGGGAGGCGCAGGGCCTGGTGGGCGCAGGGACGCGGGGGCAGCGCTGTGCCTTGCGGCACTGTGGTACTCACTCAGCCTGAGACGTTGACACAGTTTTTACGGTAAACCAAACGGCTGGTAAGACGGTCCCACGGATGGCTGCACTTGCTTTCCCGGTAGGTGACGGTGATGTCCCTTTTCCTAGCACCTTGGTGTACTTGTTGGTTGCGATGGGTCCCCACCGGTAACCCGCTCCCCGGCTTCAAGCTGGACTGGGGGAGCTCTACTCTTTGCCCGCAGGCGCTGGCCCTAAGAAACTGGTGCCTTGGCGGTGGCGGTGTCTCTTTTACACTGGCTGGGCTGTTGCCTTCAATCGGGACTTGGTTGTTGGGGGATCTACGTCCCCTTCACTGACGGATTCGGCAAATTATGGCGACTCCAAGCCTTGCCGGGGTCCGAGAGGCCCCTGCCCTGGTGCTGACTGTCCTTCGGAACACTGCTCCAGACCGCCGGGCACACAGCCTACGGGGTCCTTCCAGGAACTTCCAAACGGTCCCCCTCCAGACAGTCACCGCCGTTGCTGACCTTGCTGACCTGTCCTGCACACAGCTGGACTACCTCAGGCTTTCTCTCTGTCACCACTCTTGCTTTCCTCCTTTACCACTTCACTTCACTTCTACTTTCACTTCCTTAGCTCATCTTAGCTGTTTACTCCTTCACTCCCCTAGCTTATCTGCCTGGTTTCTCCCGCCTCCAGAGCTGTGTCCTCCTCGGTGGGCGGAGCCAACCGCCTGGCCCACCCCCTGGTGTGAATCATCAGCCTCTGGAGGAAGGCAACAAGGATTTTTGGTTAGCTTAGATGTTCCTACCTGGGATGTAGGGTGTGGTGGTGTGTGACCTGTGTCCCCTGGCTTGCCCAGGGCGACACACATGCACCCCACCGGAGGGCAGGGTACACGGCAGCCGGAGCACTGGCGTGGCAGGGACAGGTATAACCAGGTCACCAGGGTCACGGAGTTCTTTAGGACAGTAAAGGAAACAGGCACAGGCACCAGGGAGCAAGGACAAGAAGTCTACAGGACACGGCACAAGGGGGCCTGAGCACCTAGCTCATAAGACTATGCTACAAAACACGTTGATCAGGCCCCACCCATATGGAAAGGCCAGTCTTATATACCCAGCACAGCCTCATGTCATTTCCTGCTGCAGGTGTTCTGGGCCTATAAGACCAGGAGAGTGGGCGCGGCCCGGTCCTATACAGAACCATGTGGCTAAGACTCAGAGTCAGACTCATAAGACCAGGAGCAGGACACAGGAGAGCGGGAGCGGCAGCCATGACCGGTGGGCACGTGGACTGGATCAGTGGTTAAGGAGCGATGCCAGGATGGTGCAACCGGATCAGTGGGTAAGGAGTGGTGCTGGGACACCGGGAGCGTGACACCCTCTATGGCCAGAAACCACATTACTGTCTGTCACCCATGACACACCCATGACACCAGCAGGAGTCCAGTCATATTTGCCCCCCAAAAAAAGAACATTTGCCCCCTCCAATCCAGCCGCTTGGCACCTCACTGTAGAAAGTGGCGTCTGACGCTTCTTATATCGGTATATCAGATAAGGTCTGATGTCATCGCTCCCGCGTTCACCTGCCTTGTGCAATATATGCGGCTCCTCACCAGATCACCTGCGGGATTATAAATTATTGACTCATCTCGTTACTTTTTCTTAATTGTACTTTTGATCCTACTTGCACAGATTTGGATCGGGGACGAGGGGGGCCTTTGTTGCCTTCTGCCGCGTGTCTTTGGCTTCCAGCGAGATTACACATTTAATTGCTGATCCTTGCTGCTCCCATACGCCGTCGCCGTGCTCGCCTTCTTACCTCCCGCTCTGTACATAGCCAATTATTTCCTGCACTGGGATTGTAAGCCTCTCCGGGGCATGCGACGTTTAGACTAAGTGCAGATTCTCCCACGAGGATCAACACTAGATAGAAAAGATAACCTGTAATCTCAGACTGAGGAGATACACCTGGATTAATAGAAATTGCTGTATCTGTGCATTTTCATGCCCATTAGAAAGCACTTTAATCCTTGAATGGAATCCTGGGCTGCAGAGAATCACATCTCACACTGATCAGGATAACAGGTAGCCCCCCCCAAAATAGAATACAAGCATATTGCAATGCAATGGCCACCAGAGCTTTAAGTTGTAGTACTGTTTGGCAGCACAGTGGCATGGGGGGGACGGTTGTGCTGAGTGTCACTTACAGTTAGGTCCAGAAATATTTGGACAGTGACACAATTTTCGCGAGTTGGGCTCTGCATGCCACCACATTGGATTTGAAATGAAACCTCTACAACAGAATTCAAGTGCAGATTGTAACGTTTAATTTGAAGGTTTGAACAAAAATATCTGATAGAAATTGTAGGAATTGTCACATTTCTTTACAAACACTCCACATTTTAGGAGGTCAAAAGTAATTGGACAAATAAACCAAACCCAAACAAAATATTTTTATTTTCAATATTTTGTTGCGAATCCTTTGGAGGCAATCACTGCCTTAAGTCTGGAACCCATGGACATCACCAAACGCTGGGTTTCCTCCTTCTTAATGCTTTGCCAGGCCTTTACAGCCGCAGCCTTCAGGTCTTGCTTGTTTGTGGGTCTTTCCGTCTTAAGTCTGGATTTGAGCAAGTGAAATGCATGCTCAATTGGGTTAAGATCTGGTGATTGACTTAGCCATTGCAGAATGTTCCACTTTTTTGCACTCATGAACTCCTGGGTAGCTTTGGCTGTATGCTTGGGGTCATTGTCCATCTGTACTATGAAGCGTCGTCCGATCAACTTTGCGGCATTTGGCTGAATCTGGGCTGAAAGTATATCCCGGTACACTTCATAATTCATCCGGCTACTCTTGTCTGCTGTTATGTCATCAATAAACACAAGTGACCCAGTGCCATTGAAAGCCATGCATGCCCATGCCATCACGTTGCCTCCACCATGTTTTACAGAGGATGTGGTGTGCCTTCGATCATGTGCCGCTCCCTTTCTTCTCCAAACTTTTTTCTTCCCATCATTCTGGTACAGGTTGATCTTTGTCTCATCTGTCCATAGAATACTTTTCCAGAACTGAGCTGGCTTCATGAGGTGTTTTTCAGCAAATGTAACTCTGGCCTGTCTATTTTTGGAATTGATGAATGGTTTGCATCTAGATGTGAACCCTTTGTATTTACTTTCATGGAGTCTTCTCTTTACTGTTGACTTAGAGACAGATACACCTACTTCACTGAGAGTGTTCTGGACTTCAGTTGATGTTGTGAACGGGTTCTTCTTCACCAAAGAAAGTATGCGGCGATCATCCACCACTGTTGTCATCCGTGGATGCCCAGGCCTTTTTGAGTTCCCAAGCTCACCAGTCAATTCCTTTTTTCTCAGAATGTACCCGACTGTTGATTTTGCTACTCCAAGCATGTCCGCTATATCTCTGATGGATTTTTTCTTTTTCTTCAGCCTCAGGATGTTCTGCTTCACCTCAATTGAGAGTTCCTTAGACCGCATGATGTCTGGTCACAGCAACAGTTTCCAAATGCAAAACCACACACCTGTAATCAACCCCAGACCTTTTAACTACTTCATTGATTACAGGTTAACGAGGGGGACGCCTTCAGAGTTAATTGCAGCCCTTTGAGTCCCTTGTCCAATTACTTTTGGTCCCTTGAAAAAGAGGAGGCTATGCATTACAGAGCTATGATTCCTAAACCCTTTCTCCGATTTGGATGTGAAAACTCTCATATTGCAGCTGGGAGTGTGCACTTTCAGCCCATATTATATATATAATTGTATTTCTGAACATGTTTTTGTAAACAGCTAAAATAACAAAACTTGTGTCACTGTCCAAATATTTCTGGCCCTGACTGTATGTGGTGGAGAATGTTGCACCTCCACTGCATTGAGTAAGTAAGCACCACTTATTTTTGGAGTGGGACATGGACACAGCGAATATCATTCTGTTGCCAGACAGCTAAAGTGTGTTCACTGCCACCAATTCCTATGCAGAGTGCAGCAGTCAAGATGACTTTATCATCGGCTGCTGCACTCTGTATATGTGTCAACTGAAATGATAAAGCTTTCAGTATAATGAAGCGAGCTTTTTCTTCTTAGTTGCTGCCTCTACAGAGCACAGCAACAAACTGATCTGGACTGCTGCTCTCTGCATAGGTGTTGATTGAGAAGATAAAGCTCTCAGTATAATGAAGCAAGCTTTGCAATCTTAGTCACTGCCTGTGCAGAGTGCAGCAGCAAATGACAAACTGAACTGGACTGCTGCACTCTGCATAGGTGTCGACTGAGGTGCTAAAGCTCTCACTATGATGAAGCAAGCTTTTTCATCTCACTTGCTGCCTCTACAGAGTGCAGCAGCAAATGACAAACTCATCTGGATAGCTGCACACTGCATAGGTGTCAACTGCGAAAATGAAGTCTCAGTATTATGAAGCAAGCTTTTTCTTGTCAGTTGCTGCCTGTGCAGAGTGCATCAGACAAAGACAAACTCATCTGGATGGCTGCACTCTGCATAGGTGTCAACTGAGATGATAAAGCTCTCAGTATAATGATGCAAGCTTTTTCATCTTAGTCGCTGCCTATGCAGAGTGCAGCAGCTAATGGCAAACTCATTTGGACTGCTGCACTCTGCATAGATGGCACCTGAGATGATGAAGTCTTAGTATAATGAAGCAAGATTTGTCATCTCAGTCACTGCCTGTGCAGAGTGCAGTTGCCAATGACAAACTGATCTGGACTGCTGCACTCTGCATAGATGGCGACTAAGATGAAGTCTCAGTAAAGGGAAGAGCCTCATTTAAAATTTGTTTTTTGGTGTGTGAAAAGACTATGTATGTAATATTCCGGTGAGAAGCCTAAGGGGTACTTTGCACGTTGCGACATCGCTACTGCGATATCGTCGATGTCAAATCGAAAGTGACGCACATCCGGCGCCGGTAACGACGTCGTAACGTGTAAAGCCTAGATGCACCGATAAATGATCGCAAAAGCGTCGAAAATCGATGATCTGTGTAGCGTCGGTCATTTTCATAATGTCGCACCAATAGGAGATACAATGTTGTTCCTCGTTCCTGCGGCAGCGCACATCGCTGTGTATGAAGCCGCAGGAGCGAGGAACATCTCCTTACCTGCCTCCACCGACTATGCGGAAGGAAGGAGGTGGGCGGGATGTTTACATCGCGCTCATCTCCGCCGCTCCGCTTCTATTGGCCGCCTGCCGTGTGACGTCGCTGTGACGCCGCACGATCCGCCCCCTTAGGAAGGAGGCGGGTCACCGGCCAGAGCGACGTCGCAGGGCAGGTAAGTGCATGTGAAGCTGCCGTAGCGATAATGTTCGCTACGGCAGCTATTACAAGATATCACATGTGCGACGGGGGCGGAGACTATCGCGCTCGGCATTGCTAGCGATGTCGCAACGTGCAAAGTACCCCTAAGTCGCTGTTCCCATAGTAGGCACCAAGGAAGTAGATATGCTGCAGATGTGGATGTATACAGTCATGGCCAAAAGTTTTGAGAATGCTACAAATATTAATTTTTACAAAGTCTACTACTTAAGTTTTTCTAATGGCAATTTGCATATACTCCAGAATGTCATAAAGAGTGATCAGCTTAACAGCAATTACTTGCAAAGTCAATATTGGCTAAGAAAATGAACTTTAACCCCCAAAACACATTTCAACATCATTGCATTCCTGCCTTAAAAGGAGCAGCTAACATTGTTTTAGTGATTGTTCCATTAACACAGGTGTGGGTGTTGATGAGGACAGGGCTGGCGATCAATCAGGCATGATTAAGTAAGAATGACACCACTGGACACTTTAAAAGGAGGCTGGTGCTTGGTATCATTGTTTCTCTTCAGTTAACCATGGTTATCTCTAAAGAAACACGTGCAGCCATCATTGCTCTGCACAAAAATGGCCTAACAGGGAAGAGTATCGCAGCTACAAAGATTGCACCTCAGTCAACAATCTATCGCATCATCAAGAACTTCAAAGAGAGAGCTTCCATTGTTCCAAAAAGGCTCCAGGGCGCCCAAGAAGGACCAGCAAACGCCAGGACCGTATCTTAAAACTGTTTCAGCTGCGGGATCGGACTACCAGCAGTGGCGAGCTAGCTCAGCAATGGCAGCAGGCTGGTGTGAGGGCTTCTGCACGCACTGTGAGGCGCAGACTGCTTGAGCAAGGCCTGGTTTCAAGGAGGGCAGCAAAAAGGCCACTTCTCTCCAGAAAAAACATCAGGGACCGACTGATATTCTGCAAAAAGGTACAGGGAGTGGACTGCTGAGGACTGGGGTAAAGTCATTTTCTCAGATGAATCCCCTTTTCGATTGTTTGGGACATCTGGAAAACAGCTTATTAGGAGAAGAAGAGGTGAGCGCTACCACCAGTCTTGTCTCATGCCAACTGTTAAGCATCCAGAAACCATTCATGTGTGGGGTTGCTTCTCAGCCAAGGGAATCGCACCACTCACAGTCTTGCCTAAAAACTCAGCCATGAATAAAGAATGGTACCAGAATGTCCTCCAAGAGCAACTTCTCCCAACTGTCCAAGAGCAGTTTGGCGCCCAACAATGCCTTTTCCAGCATGATGGAGCACCTTGCCATAAAGCAAAGGGGATCACTAAATGGCTCATGGAACAAAACAGAGAGATTTTGGGTCCATGGCCTGGAAACGCCCCAGATCTTAATCCCATTGAGAACTTGTGGGCAATCATCAAGAGACGGGTGGACAAACAAAAACCAACAAATTCTGGCAAAATGCAAGCATTGCTTATGCAAGAATGGACAGCGATCAGTCAGGATTTGGCCCAGAAGTTGATTGAGAGCATGCCAGGGAGAATTGCAGAGGTCCTGAAGAAGAAGGGTCAACACTGCAAATATTGACTTGCTGCATTAACTCATTCTAACTGTCAATAGAACCTTTTGGTCTCATAATATGATTGCAATTATATTTCTGTATGTGATCTAAACATCAGACAAACACAATTAAAAACCAGAGGGAACAGATCATGTGAAAATATCATTTTGGTGTCATTCTCAAAATTTTTGCCCATGACTGTATATAATGTGATCAAAGTTGTATAAACCAGTGGTTGCAGCAAAAGCAAAGTCAGAGGACAGGTGAGGTCCAGGACCAGGAGGTTAATTTACAACTGTACTATGTTGTGAGAATGACCTGGCCCAACTAGATCATTCTCATCCTGTGCAAAATAAGAATGTATCACTATATATTATTTACCTTCATATTGTTTCACCTTTAACAGTTGCAGTTTGTTGCATACATAAAGCAATGGAATGATATTTTATTATAATTGTTGTCTACTGGATGGAGTAATGAGAATGTTGGTCACTTTTTTAGCGCACTTGTGTGTAAAGCCTTCAATTTAAAAAAGAATAATAAAAATAGCTCAGCAGCCAGTATAACTGAAACATTAGTGAGCATCCCACCTGAGTGCTTCGTAGACTATCCGCAGAGCAGTCACCTTCCTCCCGCCTCCTCCTGTCGTGTGCTACACGAACTAAAAAGTTTCCATCGGAACCTGCTGTTTGTACAATTAGAAGCGTCTTGTTTCGCCTCCTGCCCAATAATCCACACTTATTATAAGGGCTG
Source organism: Anomaloglossus baeobatrachus (assembly GCF_048569485.1). NCBI lineage: Eukaryota > Metazoa > Chordata > Amphibia > Anura > Aromobatidae > Anomaloglossus > Anomaloglossus baeobatrachus. The sequence goes on along the minus strand of NC_134357.1, from coordinate 30,752,935 downwards.
AGTGCGATGCCAGGCACCCACATGATTTCCTGCTAAGGAATCCAAAAATCTCCATACAGTTTGTACTGTGCTCGGTGTACGCAGCAGACTTCTAGATCTTAATTAGTTTTTGTTTTTCTGAATGGTAAAGTGCACATTTCATTAAGACTGAACAGTAACATTAGCAAACCAATCACTGTATAAACTCTATTAATATAAAAGGGAACCTGCCAGAGAGTGGTGTAACGAGAGTGCGCAAGGACCCGGTGCAAAATGTGGACCTAGCCCCCCACCCACCCTGCATGTTGGTCAGATGTATTGGCCTCTGTAGCTTTTTAAATCCTTTAAAGGCATATGAATTGCCCCATTCCCTTTTCATTATGTAGTAATGTTCTACATCTTGGTATATACTGTATGTCCCCCATCTTGGTATATATGTTTTCCAATTCTTGTATATATGTCTCCAATCCTGGTATATATATGTACTCCATTCTAGTATATATGTCCCCATCCTGGTATACATGATCACCATCCTGGTATATATGTCCCCATCTTCCTATATATTTCCCCCTTCCTGGTCCCCATCTTGGTAAATATGTCCCTCATCCTGGTATACATGTCCTCAATCTTGGTATATTTTCCCCTATCCTGGTATATATGTCTCCATCCAGGTATATATGCCCCCATCCTTGTATATATGTCCCCACCCTGGTAGATTTTTTTTCCCCATCCTAGTATATATGTCCTCATCCTGGTATACATGGTCCCTATCCTAGTATACATAGCATATATGGTCCCTTTCCTGGTATATATGTCCCCCAAACTGGTATATATGTCCCCCTTTCTGGTATGCATGGTATATGTAGTCCTCCTCCAGGTATATATGGTCCTCCTACTGGTATATTTGACCCTCCTCCTGGTATATATGGTCCCCATCCTCTTATACATGGTCCCCATTCTGGGATATTTAAGGTTCCTCCTCCTGGTATATATGGTCCTCATCCTAGTTTACATGATTCCAATCTTGGTATATATATATCCCCCATCCTGGTATGCATGGCCCCCCATCTGGTATACATGGTCCCCATTCTAGTATATATGACCGAATTCTGTCTCTAACATATCATTAAAAAAACCCCCAAAACTAACAATCAAACAATATTTTACTCCTCGGATACACATCCAGTTGAAGTAGGTGTTCGGTTTGGGGGCCTCTGTACCTCCGGTCCCGGTTGGAGTTATGACCTCTGTGACTGCGATTGATACGCCCCTGCATTTTTACTTACAAAATTAGTGGTATGGCTGTATAGGCGCTGTTTCGCTAGTAAGAATAATACCTTTACTGTAGAGATCTGATGTGCCAGTCATGACAAATCTAATGTAGAAGCCACATTTAAATCAGGCTGGAAGTGCATGGGGGCGTGTCAACGGACTTGACATGATGATCGTTGACACGTCGTTCCTTTCCCAAATATTGTTGCTGGTGCTAGATGCAGGTTGTTCGTTGTTCTTGAGGCAGCACACATCGCTACGTGTGACACCTCGGGAACGACGAGCAACACCGCACCTGCGTCCTCCGGCAACAAGGTGGGCATGTCGTTCATGCGGCTGCTCTCCGCCCCTCTGCTTCTATTGGTGGCCCGCTGTGTGACGTCGCTGTGACACCGCACGAACCTCCCCCTTAAAAAGAGGTTGTTCGCTGCCCACAGCGACGTCGCTAGGAAGGTAAGTGCGTGTAACACTTACAAGAGATATTGTGCGCCACGGGCAGCGATTTGCCCGTGACACACAAACGACGGGGGCGGGTGCAATCGGCAGCGACATCGCTAGCGATGTCGCTGCATGTAAAGCAGCCTTTAAGCTTCGTTCACAAACTCTGCGGTGAAGGTGCGTTTGTGTGTTCCGTATCCGCGTGACTTCCAGATAGCACAAGATAGCATTAGCTGATATACTCACCTGTCTCCCGACCTGCTATTTTCAGCGCTGCTATTACTTCCAGGTCTGCGGTGAAGGTGCGTTTGTGTGTTCCGTATCCGTGTGACTTCCAGATAGCACAAGATAGCATTAGCTGATATACTCACCTGTCTCCCGACCTGCTATTTTCAGCGCTGCTATTACTTCCAGGTCTGCGGTGAAGGTGCGTGTGTGTGTTCTGTATCCGTGTGACATCCAGATAGCACACGGACAGCATGAGCTGGTATACTTACCTGTGTCCCTAACTGCTGTTACTTCAGGGTCCGCAGTCAATGCAGTGAATATTCATGACTATAAAGAGCAGGACCCGGAAGCAACAGGAGCGCCGGAGACAGGTAAGTGTAACAATTCTTTATTTTTACATGACCTCTGTTTTCTCCGGTACATGTCACACGGATCACATCAGTGTGCGGACCGTGCTACACCCGTGCTGCCATCTAAAACCTGACATCTCACCGTGTGTCGCACAGGAACACGCGTGTGCTCCACACGGGCACACAGTCCATGTCAAAACACGGAGGTATGAGCAGATTCAGTTATTTTAATGGGTCTACGTGAGTCCATGTCTCCGGTGCGTGTGAAAACAGACATCATGTGAAGCCCCACAGGTGTGGTGTCAGTGTCGGTGCATTACCTTCAGGGACTCCACGTTGCTGGATCTCCGTCACTGGTAGGAAATCTTCTTGTTTGATCGTGACGCCACTCTCAGTATTGCGGCCAGTAGGGACCGCCACTGCAGGTTGAGGGTCGCCTGGGGCTGATGGTATGTGCAGTTAGATGTAGGAGCCTCCTGAGAGTGAGGCAAGCCCCAGGGCCCGGTGTAGATGCGTAGTACCACAGGTCGCAGAATAACCACACAGGCAGGATGTCTTTCAGGGTTTTTACTCACTTCAGGTGGCAGGGTGAGTAACCCGGGCGTAGCTGGGATGAACCAGGTAGGAACCAGGTATCCTTCAGGCTGACTTTATGAGGGTGACTACTGACTCGCCTTCCTTAGCCCTTGGTGGTTTGGGGTAACCCCGACTTTGAGTCCCTATGGGGGTCACCCAGGGAAGATGCTCCGAGCCTCTCTCCCCTTGTTGTTTGCCGTTTGCTTGTTCCCCGGACCAGGCCACTCCAGCTGCTTGCCTCCTATGACCTATGGGCCCTAACTTGTGGTTACGTGGCTGCGGCTTTTAGTTGTTGTGGTGTGGGCTGTAAGAGCCCCACACCGGCAGGTTTAGCAGGGAAAGGTGAATCTATCCTCGCTTCGGGATCTGCCGCCCGGTTGGGCCTGGTGCTCTCTAGCAGTCTCCTTACTTCCCACTCCGTGCACTCTCTAGCTGAAGCTGGCTTTCAGGCAGCACTCCTAGTTGACCGTTCTCCCCCGTCTGTAGCCACTGCGCGGACGCTGTCAGATTGCACAGCTCCAGGGATCTGCTCCTCACTTGAGCTCCCTGGACTCTACACTGAACTGGCTCACTGCTCCTCCTCTTCTGTTCTTGCCTACGCCACCTAGCAACCAGACTCTCCACCACACCCCTTGAGAGGAGATGGAGGCTCTACCCCCTCCACTATTCCAGTGAAGGTGAAGGCTTGCCCCCTCCTGGGATCCCCAGGGGTCCTCTCAAAGGTACATGTGTGAGACCTGATCACTATGCGCCTGTGTTCCACACCCCAGTCAGCCTTCTGGATTACCTGTATTGTACTGTCCCCAGCATGGGTGCAGTACTCAGTGGTGCCTGACTAGGTCAGGGGCGCCACATTCCCCCTTAGTTATCACCAGCACGTCCTCGGGCTGCAAGACAACATTTTAAAATGCATAAAACATTAAAACATGTAAAACATTTAAAAGCACCAGGTATCAGACATCATCACCCTCCACCCACAAGTCCGTTAACCCACCCAAAACCCTCTCAGGAGGCAGGTCACCGGTCCTGTTGGTAACCAGGTCTGGGCCATCCGTTTCCCCAGACCTTTCCTCCAATCTTCCTCTCCCGTTGGCCGCGACTTCAGCCACTTCTGGCAGGATGTAGAGGCGGCTTTCATGGGCTGGTGGTTTCAGGGTCTACCTGGCCTGGTGGATCCGCGCCTTCAACCCCTTCTGGCAGGATGTAGAGGCGGCCTCCACAGTTGGTGCTGACCAGGTACCCTCTTTGTGGTGGTGAGCCAAGGCCCCATAAACAGGCGTGCTCTCTGGTCGCAGGTGAGCCAAGGCCCTTTTCTACGGACGGGCCCCCCTGGTTGCAGACGAGCCAAGCCCCTAAACAGGCTGGCCCTGGTGGTGGTGCCACTGGTGTAACTATTTACACTGCGAGAGTTTGTGGCTATAGCAAGTTCATAGCCTTAAAGTTTATTTCTCACAATAGTTTTTGTGGGCGCATTTCTTAAACGTTGCAAAACAAAACTGGTCAAAACAGTAACTTCTTTCTTTACTTTACTTTACTCTTTACTCCTCCATTTCACCAGGGCGTGGGCATGTAGGGCACCGGCACCTGTGACTTTCTTGCTCTCTGTCGTCGTCTGTGGTTGTTTCATCTGTAGGTTCTTTGTCTGTGGTTGTTTCATCTGTAGGATCTTTATCTTTCCTTTCTTGGTCTTCGTCTGTTTCTACATCTGGTTCTTTATCTCTGTCTTTTCTTTCTTGTCTTTCTTGTAGCATGGGATGGCTGTAAGGTTTGCTGGGACATAGCGCTACGTCCAGGGCATACAATCCCCTTTCGCCTTCATGCATGGTGAACTGTACTAGGTCTCCAATTTTCAAATTTCTGCCTGGATGTCCTCTGGGCAGGTGGGCTTGAACATCTCTCCGATTCACAAATATGCCCTCTTTTATTCCTTTTACTACAATAAAGCCGTATCCGCTTTTCAAGTTGAAGTCCTCTACTACTCCTCTGTAAAGGGGTCCTCTGGACTGGGCTTCAGACCTTCTTAGGCACCTTTTCTCCTCCAGGTCTCTGGCTGTGACCTCTCTCTGCTCTGGAGATTGTGGTGCTGGAGGATACTTTGCTCTGCTGCGCCGTGTCTTGCGGGCTGGGTTCATGCCTGTGGGCTCCCAGGTGAGGTCTTTGGGTTGATCTTCATCTGCTGACGGTGTCAAGTCTTCCTCCTCCCAGCGGGAATAGGGCAGCATCTCCGGCTCTGGGTAGGGGTCTGCTGCGGTTGGCGTCGGAGTCAGCCCTTCTGCTTCCTGGCCTCCTCTCCCCCTTAGTTCTTCTTGGCACTCCGTCGGTGGCAGCGCCGGGGAGGGATGCTCTTCGGCAGGCCCAGGTGGGGGACTCTTTGGCGCGGCTGCAGGGATTGCCTGAATCTCCTTGGGGGTGCGCGGGGGGCGCACGTACTGATCCACCAACCACTTCGGAAACTTGGCCTCCATGTCAGCCCTCAGCTGCCAGTAGGTGGAGTCCTCTCCCAGCATAGGCTTCCTATCAGGGACCTTCGTGGACTGGGGAGCAATGTCTGCTCTGGCCTTGCAGGCCGGGGAAAATGATGAGGTAGTCTTCTCTTCTTGGCGGGCCGCGCCTGGCATGGCGGCGGCCTGGTCTTGGCGGGCCGCGCCTGGCATGGCGGCGGCCTGGTCTTGGCGGGCCGCGCCCTGTATGGCGGCGGCCTGGTCTTGGCGGGCCGCGCCTGGCATGGCGGCGGCCTGGATCAGTGTCGCTGTTGCAGGGGGCTCTGTGCAGGCTGGGCTGGACGTCGCTGCAGCGATCGGAGCTTGGCGGGCCGCACCCGGCGGGGCTGCGGCCTGATTCAGCATCTCACTTGCGGCGCGGACGAGCGTCGCTGCTGCGGTGGGGTCTTGGCGGACTGGGCTCAGCAGGGTGGCAGCCTGGGTCAGCGTCACACCTGCGGCACGGATGAGTATCGCCGTGGCAGTCGGACCTTTGCGGGCCAGGCGGGGCATGGCTGCGGCGGCCTGGATTTGGCGGGCCGCTTCTAGCGTGGCTGCGGCCTGGTCCAGCGTCGCCGCGCCGGGCGCCTCTTCTGGGACCGCGGGCGTGGCAGCCGGAATCGGGGCATTCGCGCTGGCCGGGGCATCTCTGGACTCACCCATCGGTAGCAGCATCGGGGTCTGAGTCGTCGCCGCTCGGTCTGGCAGGCGTCGCGCGGCTCCCTCCTCGTAGGTCCGCACCGCCGCAGCCATCTCCAGGAGCTCCGTGCGTTCTTCCCTGAGCTGTTGCACAATCCTGGCCTCCAGCTGGTCACAGAAAATAGCAAGCTCCCGGCACCACCAGGCAGCGGAGCCTGGCTCTGGATCTCTGCTCTCAGACGCCATCTTTATTAGCAAGCTGCTGGCTTCTCTTCTGCTCCGCCGTCTCTGGACGCTTCCGCTTTCTTCATCAGCGAGGTCAGAACTCTCCAGGGGATCTCTGGGTAGCCACACCTCTTCGTGGGCGGTAACTTCTTCCAGCGCGGGCTGCTGTTGTTTTTCAGCGCGCTTTTCATGGTGGCAATATGGCGGCGCTTCCAATTTTTCAAGCGGACCGCCCAGGCACATGGTCACCTGTCTGAACAGGTCTAGTCCTTATCCTGTTCGTGACGCCAGATGTGAAGCCCCACAGGTGTGGTGTCAGTGTCGGTGCATTACCTTCAGGGACTCCACGTTGCTGGATCTCCGTCACTGGTAGGAAATCTTCTTGTTTGATCGTGACGCCACTCTCAGTATTGCGGCCAGTAGGGACCGCCACTGCAGGTTGAGGGTCGCCTGGGGCTGATGGTATGTGCAGTTAGATGTAGGAGCCTCCTGAGAGTGAGGCAAGCCCCAGGGCCCGGTGTAGATGCGTAGTACCACAGGTCGCAGAATAACCACACAGGCAGGATGTCTTTCAGGGTTTTTACTCACTTCAGGTGGCAGGGTGAGTAACCCGGGCGTAGCTGGGATGAACCAGGTAGGAACCAGGTATCCTTCAGGCTGACTTTATGAGGGTGACTACTGACTCGCCTTCCTTAGCCCTTGGTGGTTTGGGGTAACCCCGACTTTGAGTCCCTATGGGGGTCACCCAGGGAAGATGCTCCGAGCCTCTCTCCCCTTGTTGTTTGCCGTTTGCTTGTTCCCCGGACCAGGCCACTCCAGCTGCTTGCCTCCTATGACCTATGGGCCCTAACTTGTGGTTACGTGGCTGCGGCTTTTAGTTGTTGTGGTGTGGGCTGTAAGAGCCCCACACCGGCAGGTTTAGCAGGGAAAGGTGAATCTATCCTCGCTTCGGGATCTGCCGCCCGGTTGGGCCTGGTGCTCTCTAGCAGTCTCCTTACTTCCCACTCCGTGCACTCTCTAGCTGAAGCTGGCTTTCAGGCAGCACTCCTAGTTGACCGTTCTCCCCCGTCTGTAGCCACTGCGCGGACGCTGTCAGATTGCACAGCTCCAGGGATCTGCTCCTCACTTGAGCTCCCTGAACTCTACACTGAACTGGCTCACTGCTCCTCCTCTTCTGTTCTTGCCTACGCCACCTAGCAACCAGACTCTCCACCACACCCCTTGAGAGGAGATGGAGGCTCTACCCCCTCCACTATTCCAGTGAAGGTGAAGGCTTGCCCCCTCCTGGGATCCCCAGGGGTCCTCTCAAAGGTACATGTGTGAGACCTGATCACTATGCGCCTGTGTTCCACACCCCAGTCAGCCTTCTGGATTACCTGTATTGTACTGTCCCCAGCATGGGTGCAGTACTCAGTGGTGCCTGACTAGGTCAGGGGCGCCACAATCACATGTACCGGAAACATGGATGTGTGAAGGAGGCCTTACAGATAGAAGCAGTGCTATTTCTGGAAGAGTAGATCATCTACTCCTTTACAATTCCTTTAATCTGTTATGGATGTGACTACAGCTCCACAACTACAACTCCCACCATTTCTAAGCATTTTTCTATATCTGCACAGGTTGCACATAATGCATGGAGGTCTTCATAAAGCAGGATGATCGTCCCCCTGACTGTAAGCAGTGGCTGGAGGCTTATTTACACAGTGATCAGGGCCCAGAGGGGACAATAGTGAGACACACGTCTCTACCCGTCTACTTTAGGGTCCCCAGCATAGACTTGTAGCGTCAGACCGGGACCGATCCACTCGCTGCCCCTCGGGCTCCTCTCTCCTGCTGCAGGCGTCAGCTCTCGAAATGAGGCCATAAGAGGAGGAACGCCATAGACACAGTGTGACAATACTGCACGGGACGGCTGAAGGAAGCACTGGGTTTTTATTTAGAATATTATCATTTTTATTATGTTATTATACATTATTTAGTATTACAGAGAATCTGCCATCAGGATTTCACGCCCCCACTATTCATTTTTGTCCAGCGAAACCTTTCCATGGCCGCTCCTTTCCTCCGTTACTGAGAAATTGGCGTTTGAATTGATATGTAAATTAGGCTTAAGAACTTCTTGTAGATCTGAGGCCTCTGTCACTCCAGATCTATTTTTATTTTATATTTTGAATATATTCTGCAGGGGCGTACATAGAAATTATGGGGGCTCCATACCCCCCCCAAAAAATATATATATTCAGCAGGGGGCACAACATATTTCACAACTTTGTTGCCCTTACAAAGTAATTTTCCTCCTATTGAGGCCCCGTAGTGTCCCCACACATTATGATTCCCCTTTCATGGCCTCCATTAAGAAAAGGGACGTGACCACACTTACACCCTACGGGCATTCCCAGGAGGTCTGTGAGATGTGTGTGCCAGCCCGGCTTTGGTCGGGCTGCTCGGATCTGGGAGGGGTCCGGATCCGGCTTGGCGGAAACTCTGATCCGTAAAAGGGGATATTTACAGGGGAAAAGTTTGTGACGCCACCTGTGGGTTGTGGTATTGGGAGTACCGCCACTGCTGGAGAGAGGACTCGGGCAGATGGTGTGAAGCAGCAAGGTGTCAGTCCCTCCGCAGGTAGGGATGGCCCAGGACTCTGGGGTTTGGTAGCTTTGGGAGGACAGGGTGCAGGGACCAGGGAACTCACTGTGGGTAGTTGTGGTGCTGGATGAGGTGGAGAAAGGAGACACGCACGCTGCAAGTAAACCAAAGTCTCTGATTACAGCTGCCGCTGCTGGGAGCCCGTCCAAGTACCCGGTCCCACCGGTGTCACTTAGTGATTTGGAGCCTGCCTCCATGCACAATTTGTTGTCCGTTGATGGTCCCTGTGGCTTGAAGCTGTTGGGGGCCCTGCTCACTATGTGTAGTGTTACTGTGCTCTTAAGGGCTAGCACTTGGGGCCTCAGTGGGTTGCTGTGTCTGGAAAAACCCTGTCCCTCTCGTTGTGCTGATGCCGTCAATCTTTGAGCGTTTAGGGAAGTCCTTGAAGAACCCTTTCAGGTGAATTGTCAGGACGTTGAATTGGCTCCTGACCTAGGGTCCTGTACCCCGTCGTGCTCGGTACCGGTCAGTTCTGTTGGGCCCTTCTGGTGCCGACGGTCCCTCCAAGACTACGTTTGTCACACCCCTGTCCAATGTCCCTGCAACTGGTCCCCGACTCCTCTGGACCCGGATCACTGCTTGCGACCCAATCAGTTCTCCTTAGCTCCCCAGGAGCTAACTCTTCCAGCTTCTCACTCTCTGGTGCTCACTTCTTGACTCTCTTGTCTCCCTCTTAAAGTCTACTCAGTTCCCAAGTGGCTGGCCCATTTTCCAGCTAGTCCAACCCCCCTGGTGTGTCTGGCAGTGACTGATGTGAGGTGATTGGGTTTTGTGGTGCAGATGGAAGTGACATCGATTTCTTGGGTATCTGGAACCATGGGGGGTAGGCCCTGCACCCTGGATAAGGAAGCAGTCCCCTGTGGCACCCTGAATTATTCAGGGGCACCATATGTGCAGGCCCCAAGAGACAGCAGCATGTAAGGAAGAGATGCTCTGTGTAATCACTTCCCCTATTGATAATGTGACGCCCTGGACCCCAGGGGTCACAGAATAACACCACATACACACACACACCTTCCCCTGGTCAGGAACACCGTCAAACAAAACCCTTGTTGCCTCCCTCCAGGGTCTGATGTCCACACCAGGTAGGGCAGAGCCAGGCAGTTGGCCCCACCCACCGAGGAGTTCACAGGCCTGGAGGCGGGAAAAGTAGACAGTTGTAGTTTGGAGTTGGAGTTTGGAGGTGAAGTGGAGAGGAGGTAGAGAGAGAGCAGGAGAGACTGTGTGTGTCTGGGTCGGAGCCCATGCACCATCAGCAAGGTCGGCAGACGGTGGTGGCCGTCTGCAGGAGTAGGTGGACGTCTGCGGAACCGTAGGACCGGGGTCGGGCGTTGGCCCGCCGGTAGCGGGCCGGGGAGCAGATTGAAGCCAAGCACCAAGGCAGGGTACTCAGACCCCGACTAGGCTCGGAAGCTGCTGTAAAGGTCAAATTCTCTGATTGCGGTCTGGACCTCAGGGGTTCATTCCCAACCACGTCCCGTCAGAAGGCAACAGCCCAACCCGTCCGGATAAGAGCCACCGCCAACGGCCAGAGATCCAAGGGCCAGCGCCTGCGGGCAAAACGAGCTCTCCCGACACGTACAAGCCGGGGAGTGGCCCACCCGTGGGAATCCATAGGGGTCAAACACTTACACATAGGTGCAGGGAACGACAGCCACCATCAACCCGTCCGGGGAGAGTGAAGATACCGCAGCCGACTGCGGGCCCCGTACATCCAGCCGTTTGGTTTACCAGAGGCTCTGTTATTGACTACCTGAGTGAATACACCAGTGCCATTCGCTACAGCGCTGCACCGTAACGCTGCCCCGCATCCACGCTGGCTCCCCGCATCGGCACCCGCACCTATCCCCTACTCACTACTCCCCAACCGGGGCCCCGGGACCAACAGCCCCTACCCACGGAGGGGCCAACACCTCAGCTGCTCTCCGCCATCGCTCCCGGGAACCCCCGTCACCAGCAGCGGTCGTGCCCACCATCATCACAACCCCGTGGGTGGTGTCACAACCGACATCCCACCACCAAACCTCCCCCTTTTCACTCGTGGGCGAGGAGGCGCTGCTCGAGCCCCCCGGGTCCTGCCCCGTGCTCGAGGTGGCGTTCCCAGAACCCCTCCGCCCGCTTCGACAATAAGAGAAGAGCTCCCTGGACAGAAGACCCCCCCCCCCTTCCCCGTCTATCAATTCTCTGAGTAGAAGGAAACACTTCTTTCTAAATGACACAAGTCCCTTAATTCAGACATTAACGTCCCCTTGTAGAGCTGATGGTTCTTCTAGATTGTGGCGAATGTTCGGAGACTGCTGCCCACATTCATCTTTGGCTAATTTGTAAAAACTCATTTTTCTCGTGACGGCGGCGCGGCTGTCGTAGTTTTTCCAAGCGCATGATTAATAGGTTATTCTTTTGAAGCAGCAGGGTCTTTTCTGCATAGCTCGGAGCGAGGTATTTTATTCCTTCACATGAATAGCAGTAAGATTATTATTTGCTTGATGCCTTTCCTTTGATGTGATTACAGGGTTATGTTCCCCAGCTCCACCTCTCAGCACAATAGTCCTGCATGTTTGTCCTTCGATTTCAGTCATAATTGCGGTTTATCTTGGCTCTAAGAGGATTTGGGCGGCCATGATGATAACATCGGCCGATATTTACATTTCTATTCTTCTTTCTTATGTGTTGGTTTAATCCCAATTGTCAGCAGAAGTACTTGACTTGGAGGAAGCCTTGTATTTTTTCCTTTTACTTTTTTTGTTAGCAATATGAATTGCAGATTTTATTTAGATATAATTTTAGAGCACTTCAATGTACAAATTTTGTATGTGTGCCAGGATATAAAAATGCATTGTCATGGTGTAAATGGTGAGCAGGGTACAGGGGTTCCTAGACTGGCCCTCAGGCTAGGGGACCCTAGCTATCCCTAATCTCAGAGTTACCTCTGATGGTGGAGATGTCTGAGCCAACTTCTGGCCCTGCTCCTGACCAGCCCTGATCTTATACTCCCTCCCCCCAAACCCTTGGGAGGCAAGTGGCAAGAGGGATAAAGCCAACAGAAATAGGCAAACAGGGGAAATCAAATCTCTATCTCATCACACACACACACACACACACACACACACACACACACACACACACACACACACACACACGTATATGACAAAAATGAGAGGAAATAACAAGACAATGGGAGAACTCCACAACAACTCCTGACAGCACCCTAAGCTATAAACCAAGTGTTACACAAAAACAATAATATACATAAATGAAGTGCACACAGGCAGAGAATGAGACACAGGGCTAGGAACGTGCAAACACAGTCATACAGGAAAGATGGAATCCAAGAAACCAAAAAGAATAGCAGAATACGTGGAAACCTTCCCAAAAGAATAGGATATAACTGGGAAGGGATTCATACAAACTGCAGGGAATAGCAATTGTAATGTCTTAGGCTAAGTTCACACTTCAGTTGTTTTGCATCAGTCACAATCCGTCGCCTTGGGGAATTACGGTATCCTGCAAAATATTTTGCAGGAATCCAGTATTTCCCCATAGACTTCTATTAGTGACGGATTGCGACTGATGACCCTGCGTTGCATCCGCTGCGTCGCGGTCCGTCGTTTTTGACTGACCGCCGAGCGGGGAGCAACGCAGAATGTAACGTTTTTCGGGCCGTCAAAATAAACGTGCCCCGCAGGAATCCGTTGCCATCCGTCAAGCTTGTAATGTATGTCTATGGTGCTGGATTCCGTCGTAATCCGTCTTACGACGGAATCCAGCGCAGGATTCCGTCATGCTCTACTGAGCATGCCCAGCATGTTTGGCACACCCCCTGGGCTGTCCCAAACACAAACGGATCATGACTGATCCGTCAAAAAACGGACGCATAACGGATGTAACGGACGCAACGGATCAGTTTTTTCACAGGATTCCTGTGAAAGGAATCCTGTAAAAAACACATCCGTTGCATCAGTTGACATCTTGAAAACGACTGATCCGTTGCTGACGGACCTGACGGATTTAAAACAACTGAAGTGTGAACTTAGCCTAAGTAAGAAAACTTTAACCGGGGAGCCTGGACTCTAGCTCACCATCCATGAGGAAATATAGCCAAGATTGAGAAGTGAGTAGTGAGTGAAAGTAGACCCTCCCAAAATGTGGTTGGGCAGACCAAATATGAAAGTGCACACACCTGAATAGAAGTGAAACAGGAAGGCAGAAAATAATAAAGAAAGCTAAAAGATCCTTCAGCAGTTGGACCAACACAAAACAGGCTGTGGTCCAATCAAGAGGAAAACTAACCAATATCAGAGATCACCGATTAGAACACTGGAGAAAAGCCATGACACTATCTACCCGACTCTGTTGTAAGGTGCTTCCCATATACTCAGCTTTGCTGTATCAGGGTGCCTGACTACATACATTACCTGCTGCTTCAAGGTGCTGCCCGCACACTTGGCTCTTGTGAGGAATATGGTATATCCATACATGCGAATCATACATATTTCCACACATCCTAACCAGCAGCAAGAGGTCACCATAATCAGGATACAAATCGAAAGCCTCCATTCTGGAAAAAATGGTAAGGGGTGAAAAATAATTATAAAAAGGAAGAAGCCCTGGCAAGAGCAGACCACCTAGTGACAAAAGTAATTCAGCTGGGGAAGTGGGCAGGCAATTGCTAGTTTCAGAGGAGCTTCAAAGAGGGCCTGGCAGGCAGCCTGGTTCCTGAGGAAAAATTCTAAAATTGGGGTGTGCATAGCTCCCACAAATATGGCAGGAATTTTTCTTGCCTCAGGGCAGCGAGATGCACGTAACACATATTTTGCTTTAATTAGAGGATGTGCGTATCAGCCCAAAATGCATAATTAACCTCTGGAAGGCAAAAGACCCATCATGTTTCCTAGCTATGGATAGATAAAATCACAATAAGAAACATGATAGTAATATCTTCCGCATGGGATGCTCAGAGGCAGAGATATGAGTCTCTGATGTATTACAAAGGTCAGGGTGGGGCTGCGAGATGCGGTGTTGTCACAGATTGATGAACAGTGGTGGGATGTCTGCATTTCCAGCTCTACCAATCCAACTCCTCTGGATTAACGAGTCAACCTCACCATAACCTGACCCCAGTCTATTTCAGTAAAAACTTTTAGGCCCATACATAGTGCATCTAATAAGTATAGTAAAATGCGCCATTATTATGACCATATGAATCAGATTTTGCTTTCAATTGAAATTAGAATTTGACTTTTGGGGTCATTTATAGGTGATATTTTAGTAATGTCACTTTCATCATAGTAATGGAGGCCACATTGTGTTCCTGGACCTCAGCTACTTGTACTCTTCAGTGCTCACCTTGCAAAATCTTTTCAGCCTCTTCTTTTAGAGCGGTGTGTCAGCGAGATTCTGCCCCATCACACCTTACTATTCAGAGCTGTGCGAGTGTAATTGGCACCAGAGTCTGGAATGATTCAGGCTCTGTCCTGTCAAATTGACATTGCAGATAATAATAATGCATTGTCAATCAGTGCCTGGCTGTCTCCAGTGACTCCAGTAACTTCCAGAAAAGAAGTTGTTGCTACAAAGTCTCAGATGGGCATGTCCTTCCTCTGGAAAAGTAGATACAAAAACATACAACAAACTGCATTCATTGTCCAGACCAGGTGGCAGTGTAATAAGTTATATTATTGTGTATAGAGGCAGTATTATAGTAGTTATATTAATTTTTACAGGGTCAGTATTATAGTAGTTATATTCTTGTACATAGGGGCAGTTGTTGTGAATGTCATCCAAGTGGGTAATGGTGTGGAGCTCCCTCTGGTGGCCAGGAATGGTAATGAAGCTGAGCTGGAATCTGTGATTCAGACAGGTGATGGAATTAATTGGAAATCCAGGAAATCCTATTGCAGATCAGCCTAGTTTATTTAGGAGAGCATTATGTGCCTGGCGGGCCCAGGGACAAATGTTCCTACCTGCTGCTGAAGATGGCTGGGACTTTTCCCTTCTGGTTTTCCGATTTATTTGGTGCCTGAATATACTCCAGATAAGTTTACTGTTTCTGCGCTTAATTGCTGGATTTGCACTTAAGAGTGTTTCTGCATATTCCATTTGATTCTGTGTTCGGTTTCTTGTACGTGAGGATCTGTCTTGCTCCCTGGTCAGTTTTGGATTATTTGCAATTTAGATAATTACTTGTTCTGTGATTTTGTTTCTTCCCATTATATTTGCAGTTCTGTTTAAAGTGTCAAGCACAAGAGTACCTGATATAGTGGGGGAGAGTCCGTGTGGTCTCAGTATTTTTTATTGTCAGGAGATTGGTATTTTTTCAGGCAGTATTATAGTAGTTATAGTCTTGTACATAGGGGTAGTATTATACAGTCATGAAAAAGTTTGGGCACCCCTATTAATGTTAACCTTTTTTCTTTATAATAATTTGGGTTTTTGCAACAGCTATTTCAGTTTCATATATCTAATAACTGATGGACTGAGTAATATTTCTGGATTGAAATGAGGTTTATTGTACTAACAGAAAATGTGCAATCCGCATTTAAACAATTTTTGACAGGTGCAAAAGTATGGGCACCTCAACATAAAAGTGACATTAATATTTTGTAGATCCTCCTTTTGCAAAAATCACAGCCTCTAGTCGCTTCCTGTAGCTTTTAATGAGTTCCTGGATCCTGGATGAAGTTATATTTGACCATTCCAGTTTACAAAACAATTCCAGTTCAGTTAAGTTTGATGGTCGCCGAGCATGGACAGCACGCTTCAAATCATCTCACAGATTTTCAATGATATTCAGGTCTGGGGACTGGGATGACCATTCCAGAACATTGTAATTGTTCCTCTGCATGAATGCCTGAGTAGATTTGGCGCAGTGTTTTGGATCATTGTCTTGCTGAAATATCCATCCCCTGCGTAACTTCAACTTCGTCATTGATTCTTGCACATTATTGTCAAGAATCTGCTGATACTGAGTTGAATCCATGCGACCCTCAACTTTAACAAGATTCCCGATGCCGGCATTGGCCACACAGCCCCAAAGCATGATGGAACCTCCACCAAATTTTACTGTGGGTAGTAAGTGCTTTTCTTGGAATGCTGTGTTTTTTTGCCTCCATGCATAACGCCTTTTTGTATGACCAAACAACTCAATCTTTGTTTCATCAGTCCACAGGACCTTCTTCCAAAATGTAACTGGCTTGTCCAAATGTGCTTTTGCATACGTCAGGCGACTCTGTTTGTGGTGTGCTTGCAGAAACGGCTTCTTTCGCATCACTCTCCCATACAGCTTCTCCTTATGCAACGTGCGCTGTATTGTTGACCGATGCACATTGACACCATCTGCAGCAAGATGATGCTGCAGGTCTTTGGAGGTGGTCTGTGGATTGTCCTTGACTGTTCTCACCATTCTTCTTCTCTGCCTTTCTGATATTTTCTTGGCCCGCTACTTCTGGGCTTTACAATAACTGTACCTGTGTTCTTCCATTTCCTTACTATGTTCCTTACAGTGGAAACTGACAGTTTAAATCTCTGAGACAACTTTTTGTACCTTCCCCTGAACAACTATGTTGAATAATCTTTGTTTTCAGATCATTTGAGAGTTGTTTTGAGGAGCCCATGATGCCACTCTTCATAGGAGATTCAAATAGGAGAACAACTTGCAAGTGGCCACCTTAAATACCTTTTCTCATGATTGGATACACCTGCCTATGAAGTTCAAAGCTCAATGAGGTTACAAAACCAATTTAGTGGTTTAGTAAGTCAGTAAAAAGTAGTTAGGAGTGTTCAAATCAAGAAATTGATAAGGGTGCCCATACTTTTGCACCGGTCAAATTTTGTTTAAATGTGGATTGCACATTTTCTGTTAGTACAATAAACCTCATTTCAATCCAGAAATATTACTCAGTCCATCAGTTATTAGATATATGAAACTGAAATAGCTGTTGCAAAAACCCAAATTGTTATAAAGAAAAAAGGTTAACATTAATAGGGGTGCCCAAACTTTTTCATATGACTGTAGTAGTTGTATTCTTGTACATAGAGGGCAGTATTATAGTAGTTATATTCTTGTACATAGGGGGCAGCATTATAGTAGTTATATTTTTGTATATAGGGGGCAATATTATAGTAGTGTTATTCTTGTACATAGGGGCAGTATTATAGTAGCTATATTCTTATACATAGGGGCAGTATTATAGTAGTTAGTAGCCTTATTTTAGTAGTTATATTCCTGTATATAGGGGCAGTATTATAGTAGTTATATTTTTCTACATTTTTAGGATGATCTTCTTACTTAATAATATTAATAGTATCTTATGGGCTGATGGGAATGATTTTTTAGAATAATGAATCTCTTCCCACTGCGTTAGGCATAGCTCTGGTACCATTATTGTTAATATCCATTGTGGCTGAAATTGCTCCATAATCTTCTCTTAACTAATGAGCAGGGGGCTGATTATTTTCTTCGGGGCACCGCACGCTGTGCTCCTAGCGTTCGCCTCTCAGATAAGCCTTGGTATCTTTTGTGTACTACCTGTAACCGTAGATTTGCTTTTGAAAATCCCTCTTGGCAAATCCTCGGGAAAAAGAAAAAAAAGAAAATTGCAGAACGTTGCGAATTTAAATCCTTTGTGCAAAGCAGAATAAATTGTGTGCGAGTCTTTGTGCCGGTAAATAGCAGAATATGAGAATTTTACACATTCATCTACATAAAACCTCGGATTCGGGACACACGTCTGTAAATATTTAGTGTCGGCCGCTATGGGATTATACATTCATTTTCAAAAAGTTCTTGTTGCTTTGTTGATAGTTAAACTGTATTTATTTTTTACGCTTGGATAAAGGTATTAAGGGAAAAACCTGATAAAGATATGCAGTACAAAGCGCAAACTGCGCACAACCCCAGTGTAAGCTTCTTTCCAGATGACGGCAGCGTACGCAGATGTAATACTCTCGATATTTAGAATTTTTGGTATTTATTGCTCGATAATTTTTGGATTCTGGTTTGTAGCAATGGTATATACAGAAAAAATCAATCAGGGACTCAATTTTGATGGTGGTTTATGTTACTGTCACGCATGGAGTTGGAGATGTCCGTATATAACGTGTGAAATACGCGATCAGACCAACGGGCGTCTGCCGCACTAACAAAAAACACCACAAAAAGGAACACACAGGGGGTCACGATACAACGGAGGTCTCTGCCGCTTAGTGAGGGTGTGAGGGGGCACCTCCTAAACTCACCTCAAGTTGACTCCTGAACTTTCTACCATCCACATACAGGTTCTTTCAACCTTTCGCTGAGCAGGATACTTGGGTCCCTCAGCTGGCCCAAAACTCACGCTGCCTAGTGAGTAGGCCGATGATTATACTAGACTCACCACTACACTAATAAACACGGAAGGGAAAGGAAGGACAGATGGAGGAATAAACAGAAGGATACATACACCAAACTTCACCATAGAAGATGGACTCTAACGTAGCAGGTGGATGGGCACAGGCGAAAACCTCAGCAGCTCCTTCCACCAGAATGGCCAGAGAAGAATGATTCTAACAGCAGCAACGACTGTTGGGAAAGTACCAGTATTTAACCTAAATGGGAGTGGGTCCAAAGCAAAAACAGCTGACCTGACTGCTCAGAGCTGCTAGCAACAAAACCTGAAATTAACTCATGAGACACCAAGGGAAAGGAAACCTCGTTTAAATGAGGAGTCAAGATGAAGATGGGAGGCTCCAGGTCTAAGGCAGTCGTCAGTCTCAAAATAGCAAGGAGAGGACCATGACAGTTACCAGGACAGAAGAGACTTGTTTTTGTTTTCTCCTCCATGACCCTTGGGCTGCTCCTAGTACCTGTGAAGTGGGCATTTTGGAGATGTTCTTGGAACCCAATAAAAGAGGAATGAGACCAAACCAAATTAATATTACTGGGAAAATCTGTACATTAATCTCGGCCCCTGGGACTTCCTAATACTTCCTTGACATGCCCACTTTCGGCCACGGAGTATTGAAACCCAGACCCATTTTGAACTCCAGTTCCTAACACTGTTTTGGCAAATTTTGGATAGCTGGCAACTATGCCATTTCGGATTGGGCTGAGTTGAACCTTGGCCTTTGTGCTTAACCCCTTTACGACCAAGGATGTACCTACATGTCCTAGGTCATATCTGTCCCTTTGCATGCTTGCATGGTGAGCCCGTATTATTCCCATACATGTCTGCTGATCTGATCAGCAGACATGTGCAGCTAACAGGTGCGAGTGGGTAGAATGGTGATGCACCCGCACCTGTTAACCCCTTAGAATGTGCTGTCAAACTCTGACAGTGCAATCTAATGGCGTGATCCCCACCACCACACAGACAGAAAGAGACAGAGACAAGGAGCAAGACAGAGAGAGAGACAAAGACAGAGAGAGAGAGACAAAGACAGAGAGAGATGGATAGAGAGACAGAGACAAAGACAGAGAGAGAGAAAGAGACAGACAGAGAGATGGATAGAGAGACAGACAGAAAGAGAGAGACAGAGACAAAAGAGTGAGAGACAGATAAACAGAGAGAAAAACAGAGACAGAGATAGACACAGAGAGACAGACAGACAGAGAGAAACACAGATAGAGAGAGACAGACAGAGAGATAGAAAGACAGAGAGAAAGACAGACAGAAAGAGACAGAGATGGAGACAGGCAGAGAGAGAGAGAGAGAGAGAGTGGGAGAGAGACAGAGAGACACTTAGTTTATATTTAGGACAATACCAGGTACTACAGCTAGCCTAATATATAAAGCTGAGAGTATGTACAGTCATATGAAAAAGTTTGGGCACCCCTATTAATGTTAACCTTTTTTCTTTATAACAATTTGGGTTTTTGCTATTTCAGTTTCATATATCTAATAACTGATGGACTGAGTTGGATTTCTGGATTGAAATGAGGTTTATTGTACTAACAGAAAATGTGCAATCAGCATTAAAACAAAATTTGACCGGTGCAAAAGTATGGGCACCTCAACATAAAAGTGACATTAATATTTTGTAGATCCTCCTTTTGCAAAAATCACAGCCTCTAGTCGCTTCCTGTAGCTTTTAATGAGTTCCTGGATCCTGGATGAAGGTATATTTGACCATTCCTGTTTACAAAACAATTCCAGTTCAGTTAAGTTTGATGGTCGCCGAGCATGGACAGCCGCTTCACATCATCCCACAGATGTTCAATGATATTCAGGTCTGGGACTGGGATGGCCATTCCAGAACATTGTAATTGTTCCTCTGCATGAATGCCTGAGTAGATTTGGATCATTGTCTTGCTGAAATATCCATCCCCTGTGTAACTTCTGCAGCAAGATGATGCTGAAGGTCTTTGGAGGTTGTCTGTGGATTGTCCTTGACTGTTCTCACCATTCTTCTTCTCTGCCTTTCTGATATTTTTCTTGGCCTGCCACTTCTGGGCTTAACAAGAACTATACCTGTGTTCTTCCATTTCCTTACTATGTTCCTCACAGTGGAAACTGATAGTTTAAATCTCTGAGATAACTTTTTGTACCTTCCCCTGAACATCTATGTTGAATAATCTTTGTTTTCAGATTATTTGAGAGTTGTTTTGAGGAGCCCATGATGCCACTCTTCATAGGAGATTCAAATAGGAGAACAACTTGCAAGTGGCCACCTTAAATACCTTTTCTCATGATTGGATACACCTGCCTATGAAGTTCAAAGCTCAATGAGGTTACAAAGCCAATTTAGTGCTTTAGTAAGTCAGTAAAAAGTAGTTAGGAGGGTTCAAATCAAGAAATTGATAAGGGTGTCCATACTTTTGCACCGGTCAAATTTTGTTTTAATGTAGATTGCACATTTTCTGTTAGTACAATAAACCTCATTTCAATCCAGAAATATTACTCAGTCCATCAGTTATTAGATATATGAAACTGAAATAGCTGTTGCAAAAAAACAAATTGTTCCAAAGAAAAAAGGTTAACATCAATAGGGGTGCCCAAACTTTTTCATGTGTGTGTGTGTGTGTGTGTGTGTGTGTGTGTGTGTGTGTGTGTGTATGTGTCTATGTCCGTTAAAGGAATTCGCACCATTGCATTTACAATCACAAAATTTTGCACAGACACCTCATTTGATTCAGTGAACATCATAGATTATGTTTTGAGGGAAAAATTAAAACCCGCGCTTTACAGTTAATAACAAAAAAACCTACTTACATTAAAGTCAATGGAGCTGGGAACGGATCTGTTATTATGGACTCCTATTATGGACAGAGGTAGAGACACACAGAGAGAGAGAGACACACACACACAGAAAAAGACACACATACAGAAAGAGACACACATACAGAAAGAGACACACATACAGAAAGAGACACATACAGAAAGAGACACACATACAGAAAGAGACACACATACAGAAAGAGACACACATACAGAAAGAGACACACATACAGAAAAAGACACACATACAGAAAGAGACACACATACAGAAAGAGACACACAGAGACATACATAAAAAGAGACACACACAGACAGAAAGAGACACACATAGAAAGACACACACACACACACACACACACACACAGAGTCACACACCAAAAGACACAAATTATTTGCTTGTTTGAGGTAATATTTTTGCTGTTTTAACAGTTTTTCTGGATATATGTATGTCAGGTGGCCTATGGTAACCAATCAAAGCTCTTCTTCTATTTTGCATTAATAGGAGTTGTGATTGGTTGCTATAGACAGCAAAGGACATTCTTAGTATAAGACAGTTTATATGTTAGTTAATATGATTTTGTTAGAGAGAGGGAGAGAAAGAGGGAGGTAGAGGGAAGAAGGAGTGGGAGAGAGAGAGGGAGGATGGAAGAGAGTGGGAGAGAGAGAATGGGAGAGAGACAGAAAGAGAGAGAGTGGGAGAGAGTGTGAGAGAGAGTGGGTGAGTGAGTGATACTTGCATAATTCCAAAGTGTTGCAGATTTACCAGTACTTTCTAAAATTTTCATAAAAATACGGCCATCTTTTTACGTGTTCTGTTCTGCATATCAGCTCTGTTTGCATAAACCCTGACTAAGAATGGGTCATTTTTGGTGATGTCTTGGTAAATATATCCCTAAATGGTTTCCAAAGTCATGTGTCATCTCTCACTCAAATATATGTGGACCACCACTGTTACCTAAGAACAAACTATCAACAAGTAACGTTAGGCTACTTTCACACTTGGGTTAGTCGCAATCCGCCGCTGTGGAAAACAGTGCAATCTGTTAACGGTTTGCGCTGTTTCCCATAGACTTGTATGAGCAGCGGATTGCGACTATTGTGTCTGCGTTGCATCCGCTGGCCGGCTTTTGTGAGCAATCAGCTGATTGCCCGGCGGCCGGCTTTTGTGAGGAATTAGCTGATCGCCCAGCCAAACAGTAAAAAAACAAAAAAAAACATCAGTTTTTTTGCAGTATCAGTCACATCAGTACATCAGTTGTGCCACTATCTGCATCCGTTGCATCAGTCACACAACTGATTGTGACGGATGCCACACAATGCAAGTGTGAAAGTAGCCTTACGGCAGCGTCACACGCACATACCTGTGCAGCGACATCGCTGTGAACGCCGAACAATCCCTCCTTCAAGGGGGAGGTGCGTTCGGCGTCACAACGATGTCACTGAGACGTCACTAAGTGACTCACTCGCTCCAGGGCCTTAGGTGACTCGGTGTCGGGCCGGACTAGTCCGGGGTAGTCAGAGGTGGCGGGGCCCGACTCCGTGACCCTGGCGGAGTCAATTAACGTGGCAGATGGGGGAGATGATGATGGGAGTTGAAGTTTATTGAAATTCGTGACGCCACCTGTGGTAGTTTGCAGCTATGGAGCCGCAGCTGCTGGAAGGGACCTCCGGGGCTGATGTTGTGGCAGCTGAGGTGTTTTTTGCTCCCCACAGGTGGAGCGGGTACCCCGGGGCAACCTTTGGAAAAGTCTATGGTGTTTGTTGATGAGGTGCAGGGCCGACAGGGCAGTGGAAAGGAACAGACACAGACAATGATTTCTTTTACCTTCTCCTTTACTTGTCCTCAGTCGGTGACCTCCAGGGAGTCTGTTACAGGTGGTAGCGGTGATCCGGTAGCCTGGAAGCAGTCGGGGGTCTCACACTGGCCAGGTAAGTAATGAGGCCTGCTCCCTACGCTCTGTCTAGGTAGGCAGGGTCCCGCTGCTTCAGCAATGCTGAGACCTGTTCTGTCACTCTCTGAGGTAATTTATTACCTTCCCCGTATGGCGGGCTGCGTGGACTGTCACAGGTGCCGCTCCTCCTATCCTGGCTCCTAGTCCTGGCTCTATAGCTGCGCCTCCGGGTGGTGTGGGGTGGACGGAGACCTGCAGTCCTCTCGTCCTCCAGATGCGACCACCGGTACTCGGGTACTCGAGTGGCCCCGAACTACGGTATTCGACTTCTTTAGCAATGATGTCGGGGTGAGCTGATCACACACCACCACACCCTACATCCCAGGTAGGCACATCTAAGCTGAACCAAAAATCCTTGTTGCCTTCCTCCAGAGGCTGATGATTCACACCAGGGGGTGGGCCAGGCGGTTGGCTCCGCCCACCAAGGAGATCACAGCTCTGGAGGCGGGAGAAACCAGGCAGTCAGCTCAGGGAAGAGCTTGAGAGTGGAGTCCAGTGAGGGACATGAACGAGTGAACAGCAGATTAGCCCAGGCAGGGCAAGAGATTAGCTCAGGAGGAGCTTGAGTGAGGAGCTAAAGTAAACAACTAAGTGAAAGTAAGGAAAGTAAAGGAGAAACGGAGGAAAGCAAGAGTGGTGACAGAGAGAGAGAGAAAAGCCTGAAGAGTCCAGCTGAGTGCAGGGCAGGTCAGCAAGGTCAGCAACGGCGGTGACTGTCTGGAGGGGGACCGTTTGGAAGTTCCTGGAAGGACCCCGTAGGCTGTGTGCCCGGTGGTCTGGAGCAGTGTTCCGAAGGACAGTCAGCACCAGGGCAGGGGCCTCTCGGACCCCGGCAAGGCTTGGAGTCGCCGTAAATTGCCGAATCCGTCAGTGAAGGGGACGTAGATCCCCCAACAACCAAGACCCGAGTGAAGGCAACAGCCCAACCTGTACAACAGAGACACCGCCACCGCCAGGGCACCAGTTTCTGAGGGCCAGCGCCTGCGGGCAAAGAGTAGAGCTCCCCCGGTCCAGCTTGAAGCCGGGGAGCGGGTTACCGGTGGGGACCCATCGCAACCAACGAGTACATAAGGTGCAAGGAAGAGGGACATCACCGTCACCTACTGGGAGAGCAATTGCAGCCGTCCGTGGGACCGTCTTACCAGCCGTTTGGTTTACCGTACAAACTGTGTCCACGTCTCAGGCTGAGTGAGTACCACAGTGCCGCAAGGCACAGCGCTGCCCCCGCGTCCCTGCGCCCACCAGGCCCTGCACCTCCCAAGCCATCACCGGGCCCCGGGATCACCAACCCCTACCCACGGAGGGGCAACACAACACCTGGCTGCTCCGCATCACCATCCCCGGGACCCCCGTATTGAGCAGCGGTGGTGAAATCACCACAACCGTGGGTGGCGTCACGGACTATAAACAATCCCCACACCCAACCAAACCCCTTTCACTCACGGGCGAGGAGTGCCGCTCGAGAAACCCCCGGGATCTGGCCCACAGCTCGAGCCACCACTGAGCAGCGGCCGCCGGACCCGAGCAGAAGGGGTGAGCGCGGTGTGCTGACACCCTCCTCCCCGCCCGCGACACCTGCTCCCTACGCTCTGTCTAGGTAGGCAGGGTCCCGCTGCTTCAGCAATGCTGAGACCCGTTCTGTCGCTCTCTGAGGTAATTTATTACCTTCCCCATATGGCGGGCTGCGTGGACTGTCACAGGTGCCGCTCTTCCTATCCTGGCTCCTAGTCCTGGCTCTATAGCTGCGCCTCCGGGTGGTGTGGGGTGGACGGAGACCTGCAGTCCTCTCATCCTCCAGATGCGACCACCGGTACTCGGGTACTCGAGTGGCCCCGAACTACGGTATTCGACTTCTTTAGCAATGATGTCGGGGTGAGCTGACTGCGCTCCACTTCCCGATGTCCTTCTCCTCTTTGCCTTGCTGTGGACTGTGTTTTCCTGGGCTGAATGATCCAGCTCAGCTCCCAGCTCACACACCACACTACTCGAGTCCTTGTCTCACTGAACTCTCCTCACAGACTGACTAACTCCTCCCCCAGGTCAGAGCTTAAGGAATCCTCCCTGGAACTCCAGGTTTAGAGTTCCCTCTGCTGGCCTGGGGGAGAAACTGTGTTGGACGATGGTACTTACTGGCCAATGGACTTCCCCAACTACCTCCAGGCTCAGCATTAACCCTTTTGAGGAGGGCAACACTGCTGTGGCAACCAGACCGCTGGGGCGCCACATAAGCGGCCGTCCAATAGAAGCGGAGGGGCGGAGATGAGCGGGACGTTACATCCCGCCCACCTCCTTCCTTCCTCATTGCCGGTGGACGCACGTAAGGAGATGTTTGTCGTTCCTGCGGTGTCACACATAGCGATGTGCGCTGCCACAGGATCGACGAACAATATCGTATCTGCAGCAGCAACGATATTAAGGAAAGGAGTGATGTGTCACCGATCACCGTTTTTGGACGATTTTGCGATCGTTGATCGTCGCTCCTTGGTGTCACACGCTGTGATGTCGCTACCGGCGCCGGATGTGCGTCACTAACGACGTGACCCCGACGATATATCGGTAGCGATGTTGCAGCGTGTAAAGCACCCTTTACTCTGATGCGTAATTATTTAGACATTTGAGACATTTGTGAATATTTTAGCCATTTATGACTTTCCAATATAATCTGATGCTCCAGACTATCACTTTCTCATAAATCCCGATTAAAAGAACGTCACAGTTCTGAAAAACCTCAACTTTATCTTCCATATTTCGTTTTTAGACAAAAACAAGCTCCTCGCACATTAAAGGCAATCGCATGGAAAATAATGATTTGCCTCTTGATTGAACTTTCATATTATTCCACCAAGGCAAGGATTTCTGATCCATTAACATATCTGCCGCTGTGATACATAATTCAATCTCGGTGATTGCTCGTTCATGCGCATTCATTGTTATTCCTGTGATTTAACCTGTAATTATTGTCATTTAAATTTTATTCGTCCGCAGATTCCCAACGCGCTTCACTAATAAAATCATTTTAATGAACCTCATCTAAATTCCAATACGTGAGTATGGTTTGGGTCAGTGTTGACAAGTATAAGGGCAAAAATAAGCATGATATTGATATCCTTCAATGGGTCATAACTGAGAGATTCTACAAAGGGCTTCGAAATTGGTGAAAATAAATAAATTAATTAAATGTATATGTAACATAGCACTCAATGTCAGTCTGCTGCAGTCACGAGGGACTATGGGGATAGAGGGAAACCGGGTCCCATAGCTGACCCTCAGACTAGGAGCTCTGCTATCCCTATTCTCAGGGATACCCCTAATGGTGGGGATGTCTGAGTCTCCTTCCTGGCCCTGCTCTTGAGTAGCCCTGATCTTATACTCCCTCCCCCAGGGGGATGGGGACATGAGTGTAATTTAACCCACAGAAATGGACAAACAGGGTAAACCAAAACTCAGCACACACAGACAGAGGTATAAAACAATAAGGCTATGTGCGCACGTTGCGTAATTGCATGCAGTTACGCTGTGATCTGCACCGCAGCGTAACTGCATGCGTCCTGCGTCCCCTGCACAATCTATGAAGATTATGCAGGAGCCGTGCACACATGGCGTATTAGAGCGCAGCGCTTCGGTTGCTGCCCGAAGCGCGCGTTCTAAGAAGTGACATGTCACTTCTTTCCTGCGCTCTGCCTGCAGGTCCCGCTCTGTCTATGGGAGGGGCTGCAGTCAGAGCGCATGCAATCGGCTTTTTTTTTTTATTACGGACTGTTTCTGCAGCAATTTGAAGCGCACATGTGCTGTTCAAATCGCTGCAGAAATTTCTGCAGGGACAGTACGCAACGTGCGCATATAGCCTAAGAGATTAGGAGGAAAAAAAGAGCAGGACGGAAACAACAAGACAATGGGTAACTCCACAACAACACCAAGCACAAAGCAACTCTTTCTCCAGCACACAGACCAACACAGCATAAATAGTGTTGGGGTAGGTAGGAGAGAGAGAGAGAGAGAGAGAGAGAGAGATATGTTACTGTGGACGTCGTCTCCATCCGACAGACAAAGATTTTTCAACAGATCCATCGTACTACGAATGAAATGTGAGGCCATCTGTCATAATCCATTGCTGGATCCGTATTTTTTCAAAATGTGACAGATTGTGACTGATGGCAAAAAACGGATGCGTGAAAGGGGCCTTAGTCATGTACATTATAAGAGTTCTCCAAGTTTAGAACAAAGGGTCTCAGTTTCGGAGTAACAGCTCCACTCTTATTCATAGTTCACATTTGGGATTTCAGCTCAGCCATATTCTAAAGGGGGAGTGTAGCGCCCCTGAAGCCATCAGGAGCTACAAGGAACTGCATCGTGTCAAAGATGCAGGGCCTACCCTCAGGGACCCAGAACACCAGTAACACCAAAACACATATATAATCCCTGTTTTTCCCTTCCCCAGGGACTGGTGACAGACTAGGGTTAGACCCAATGGATGGCCACCTAGGGGTGCAGCCGATCCAGTCCACTAGACGACAACCAGGGAGGAGGGGGTCAGACAGTCAGTAAGTGGAAGTGAAAGGAGACGGATGTAACAGTACCGACGGGAGTGTGTAACAGTGACTTGTCAGGCGCAGGCGTGTGGTTGCCGAAGGAGTACACTGGAGTACTCTCGGAACCATAGCACCGATGGGGTACGGAGCCCTAGGTCAGGCAAACGCTCCAGCAGACCTGATAAAATCTGTATGGTGAGGGGACCATCCAGGACCTCACCGACCGTAAAGTCTGGGGCACCAGCAGTGACGGGAGAACCAGGGACCGGAACAGAGCACCAACCCTACAGGGTTCACACTGCCCGCCGTACTGACTAAAGACTCAAAGACTACCAGGAGGGGACCCCCAGACGCTCCAAGCCATGGGGACCCACCAACCAGAGACAGGTGCAGGGGAAAGAAGCCACCAGGTTACCACACCGGCATGGGGACTAAGGGGACCAGTGATGAGGACCAACCTTCTTCGGGTTGCCAGCTATATCAACGCTGTGAGTGAAAAAAACAGTTACACCTGCAATCCCTTGTGTGGCCTACCTTCTTTCCGCGCCTAACTCCATCATCTATCCCCTGGGGCCCCGACCTTACTTGCGGAGGGCCCAACATCCAGGCTGCCATTAACATCAGCCCCAGTGGTGAGAGACTGTGCAGCGGCGGCTCCATCTAGATAGCCTCAACCCGCAAGTGGCGTCATAACAAAAACTTTATTATTTCTCCCCTGTACATAACCCCTTTCAAGCTACCCCCAGGGTCACGGAACCGGGCAATGGCCAGTGAACTGTCCCAGTGAATATACGGCCCGGGACCGAGTACCCCATAGCCCTGGGGTGAGTCAGGAGAATCATGGAAAGCTTCATATATTATAGTGGGAAGAACTTTACTCCATTAAAGCAGTTTAGGGCGACAAGTTCAAAATTGAAATACATCTCCCATGTCTCTGCCAGAACGGCATTTAGCATCCCTGCAGGCACTGCCTCTTTGCCATAGATCAATTTTCTCATCAGAAGTTGTATAACACAGTATCATGGATCTCGTTGGATTAGCATTTGAATGACATGATGTGTTGTGCATCTATTTCCAGCATCATGGCCTGTGATTGGCTTGTTAGGGCTCATATGAGCCTCCGATATGGAAATACGGATGTAAAACAATTCTACAGATTACAGTAAATGCTGCACCCGGTAATTTCATACATTTACCAGTGCATTAGGCAGTAATCACCTTTTCGAAATGATGCCTGCCTGATACATTCAGCTTCTGTGAAGTTAGGGGTCGGTCTTTGAATTTTTACAGTATTTGAGAGGTGTGGATTGCAATTGGATGTAAGGGGAACCTTACTGTGGAGAACATCTAGCGCAGAGACTGTTTCAAGAGAACGGGGTTCTGCAGCAGTGTTCTCAGCTCCATTCATTGTCTATGGGACTGCAACAAGGAAGTTTGTAACAATCAAATATTTCTGTCTGTTCTGTAGACATATGCACCCCTTTACTCTATTCAAGATGGGTCTGTAGCACCCAATTCAGGAGTTGGATCCCCAGCATTCAGCAAGTTATCCCCTCTCAACAGGAATCAGTATAATAACCTTTTTTGGTGCTATGAAAATGGTAGGCAACAATATTCCTAGTGTAGGACAGTAGTTTTCGATATACCTCAACATGGTACATAGATTGTGTGGTATTTGTGAATATTTTGTTTTTCAGGTCAGTATGGTCAGGGACAACCATATTCAAAGAGGGGAGGAGTGTAAGGAGGTGGTCAGTGTACCAAGAATTTGAAAGATTTTCCCCCTGAAGACCCCGACCAAGATGTTTTAATAGATTTTAAGGGGAACATTTTTCTCCTTGAGGAGACCTGACAAACCAATCTGGCTGCCAGTGAGGAGTCTTATAGCTGTAATGCTCCTCTGGGAAATATTCATATCGTCTCTTCAGGGAGGAAGGAGACGAACTCTTGTGCCACCTGTTGGAAGTAGCAATCCTAATAGTCAAAAGTGACCCTTTAACGAGCCTACTCATATGACTTAAGATTTATGCCAGATCAGAACCTCAATTTG
The DNA here is from genome assembly GCF_048569485.1 of Anomaloglossus baeobatrachus. Lineage (NCBI taxonomy): Eukaryota > Metazoa > Chordata > Amphibia > Anura > Aromobatidae > Anomaloglossus > Anomaloglossus baeobatrachus. The sequence continues at coordinate 30,723,377 of NC_134357.1, read as the reverse complement.
CATTGCACTGATGAGGGGCAATCACCTCGACACACCGTGTCTGCAAATTGAGGTTTTGATGGGGCATAAATCCGAAGTCATATGACAAGGCTTGTTAAAGGGTCACTTTTGACCTTAAGGATTGCTACATCCAATAGGTGGCACTAGAGTTTGTCTCTTTCTTCCCTGAAGAGACAATTTGAATATTTCCCAGAGGAGCACTGCAGCTATAAGACTCCTCACTGGCAGCCAGATTGGTTTGCCAGGTGTCAGCAAGGAGAAAAGTTTTCCCCTTAGACCCCACTATAGCTTCTCATAGTGCCAGATCAGATCTCATACTTTGCACTGATGAGGGGCAATCACCCTGAAACACCGTGTCTGCAAGTTGAGGTTCTGATCTAGCATAAATCTTTAAGGCCACTTTACACGCTGCGATATCGCTAGCGAGCGTACCTGCCCCCGTCGTTTGTGCGTCACGGGCAAATCGCTGCCTGTGGCGCACAATATTGTTAGGCCCCATCACACATGCTTACCTTCCCTGCGACATCACTGTGGCTAGCGAACCGCCTCCTTTGTAAGGGGGCGGTTTGTGTGACATCACAGTGACGTCACACGGCAGGTGCCCAATTGAAGCGGAGGGGCGGAGAGCAGCCAAAGGAAAGACACGCCCACCTTGTTGGACGCAGGTAAACTGTTGTTCGTTGTTCCTGGGGTGTCACACATAGCGATGTGTGCTGCCTCAGGAACGACGAACAACCTGCGTGCAAAAGCAGCAACTATAATCGGGAATAGAACGACCGGACAATGATCAATGATAAGGTGAGTATTTTTGGTCATTTGTACTTGTCACACGCAATGACATCGCTAATGAGGCCGGATGTGCGTCACGAATTCTGTGACCCCCAACGACATCTCGTTAGCGTGTAAACCCCGCTTCAGTCATATGAAAAGGGGCCGCTCACAATGGATCAAACATAATATTGATTTGATATTAAAATAAATGTACAATCTGTGTGTTGGCTGAAATTGGATGCCAACTGCAGCAACGGAGCTCCGATGTGAACAGTACAGCAAGCGGCAGTGAAATGATGTTGTTGGATATATTCTAGAATTCAAGAGTAAAGCCAGCTTTACACCTTACAATTAGGGATGCGATCTCGTATGCGATGTGACACGCCCAGGTCGCATATGCGATCTAATGAGATTGCACGTAGGTCGTTCATTTGCTGTCACACGTGCGTTAGTAGCCTATGTTAAATTGATCAATTTTGTGTGCGATCCTTTAGATCATGTGTTCTGTGACGTATGCATCGGGCACCCTTTTTTTTTTTTATTTATTGACTTGACAAGCGTGTGTAATGTGTAGGGATGCGTTTTTACTATGTCATCTGCCATTCAGCTCTGCTACATGGCCACTAACAGCAGACACAGACAGCCAAGTAGCAGCGGTGAATGGCAGATGACAGCAGACAGAGCCGCACTGTCAGAATGAACTCGGGTGAACCTCACCCGACTTCATTGTGATGCTGCGGCTCTGTCTGTGCCGCGCCCTGATTAGCGGTCACCAGTGAAGACTCATCGGTGACCGCTAATCTCCTGAGTAAGTGAATTGAGCAGCCCTCTCTCATACTCACCAATCCCCGATCCCCGGCGCTGCACGGCATTCACACTGCTCCGGCGGCTTTTACTGTTTTGAAAAAGCCGGCCGCCCATTAAACAATCTCGTATTCCCTGCTTACCCCGCCCACCGGCGCCTGTGATTGGTTACAGTGAGACACGCCCCCCACACTGAGTGACAGGTGTCACACTGCACCCAATCACAGCAGCCGGTGGGCGTGTCTATACTGTGTATTGAAATAAATAATTAAATAATTAAAAAAAACGGCGTGCGGTCCCCCCCAATTTTAAAACCAGCCAGATAAAGCCATACGGCTGAAGGCTGGTATTCTCAGGATGGGGAGCTCCACGTTATGGGGAGCCCCCCAGCCTAACAATATCAGTCAGCAGCCGCCCAGAATGGCCGCATACATTATATGCGACAGTTCTGGGACTGTACCCGGCTCTTCCCGATTTGCCCTGGTGCGTTTGAAAATCGGGGTAATAAGGAGTTATTGGCAGCCCATAGCTGCCAATAAGTCCTAGATTAATCATGTCAGGCGTCTCCCGGAGAAACCTTCCATGATTAATCTGTAAATTACAGTAAATAAACACACACAACTGAAAAATCCTTTATTAGAAATAAAAAACACAAACACATTCCCTGGTTCACCACTTTAATCAGCCCCAAAAAGCCCTCCATGTCCGGCGGAATCCAGGATGGTCCAGCGTCGCTTCCAGCTCTGCTGCATGAAGGTGACCAGAGCAGCAGAGGAAACCGCCGCTCCTGTCACCTCCACGCAGCAAATGAAGAGAGCCGTGTGATCGGCTGAGCTGTCACTGAGGTTACCTGGATCTAGCGGTGGATGCAGCGGTGGCCGCGAGTAACCTCAGTGACAGCTCAGCTGATCGTGATACTAACCTCAGTTGCTGCGTGGAGCTGACCGGAGCGGCGGTGAGTAGCGCGTTCAGCTGAGCTGTGACTGAGGTTACCCACGGCCACTGCTGCATCCACCGCTGGATCCAGGTAACCTCAGTGACAGCTCAGCCGATCACGCAGCTCTCTTCATTTGCTGCGTGGAGGTGACAGGAGCGGCGGTTTCTTCTGCTGCTCTGGTCACCTTCATGCAGCAGAGCTGGAAGCGACGCTGGACCATCCTGGATTCCGCCGGACATGGAGGGCTTTTTGGGGCTGATTAAAGTGGTGAACCAGGGAATGTGTTTGTGTTTTTTATTTCTAATAAAGGATTTTTCAGTTGTGTGTGTTTATTTACTGTAATTTACAGATTAATCATGGAAGGAATCTCGGGGAGACGCCTGACATGATTAATCTATGACTTATTGGCAGCTATGGGCTGCCAATAACTCCTTATTACCCCGATTTGCCAACGCACCAGGGCAAATCGGGAAGAGCCGGGTACTGTCCCAGAACAGTCGCATCTAATGTATGCGGCCATTCTGGGCGGCTGCTGACTGATATTGTTAGGCTGGGGGGCTCCCCATAACGTGGAGCTCCCCATCCTGAGAATACCAGCCTTCAGCCGTATGGCTTTATCTGGCTGGTTTTAAAATTGGGGGGGACCGCACGCCGTTTTTTTTAATTATTTAATTATTTATTTCAATACACAGTATAGACCCGCCCACCGGCTGCTGTGATTGGGTGCAGTGTGACACCTGTCACTCAGCGTGGGGGGCGTGTCTCACTGTAACCAATCACAGGCGCCGGTGGGCGGGGTAAGCAGGGAATACGAGATTGTTTAATGGGCGGCCGGCTTTTTCAAAACAGTAAAAGCCGCCGGAGCAGTGAATGCCGTGCAGCGCTGCGCTGGAGATCGGGGATCGGTGAGTATATGAGAGAGGGGGATAGACTGACATGGACAGAGAGTGAGGGACAGAGATAGTGACGGACTGACAGAGATTACTGAATGACAGACATTGTGAGGCGCTTCAGAACGCAGCTTTTCAGCTGCGCTCTGAAGCAGACCTTTTTTAAGCTGCGGTGCAGAGCGCACACCTGCGCACATAGCCTCAGACACCAAAATCGTATGAGGGATGTCACACGTTACAATTGACTAGTTTCGTACTACCAAACGTCCAATGTATGAGGAATAAACGACGTGTACGCGATCACCGTATTTTCGTTCAATATCGATCGCATGTAGGTTTCACACGCAAATACATCACGAACGATGCCGGATGTGCGTCACTTACAACTTGACCCCAACGACGGATTGAAAGATCTATTGAAGTGTGTAAAGCAGGCTTAAGGAGATGAGAGGCAGCAATGAGATCAAATTGATAACTGTGTGATTGGCCAGAACGGGGAGTGAGAACGGAGTGGGGGTTCTCGCCGACTCTAGATCATAATGGTACATTCATGAGTATGAAGCTTTGGGAACACAGACAAGTACATACTGGAATAAACCCAAGGTCGACATTCATTATTTACCTTTTTTGAGTTATAATGAAATTTGATCACCTTCATTTTTGTTCTGTTTAATTTTAACGCAGCAATTACATTTAATTATTGTTAGTAAACTAAAAAAAACGCATTAGGAAACAATCTGCTGCTGGGGCTTCGAGATTCCAATTTCATAGGGACCTCCACAGGGTCCATGCCAATCTTAGTGTCCATTCCGTACACTGCTGCATATAACACTCCAAGCAATGTCAAAATGAAAATCTTTAAGGTCTTCATTGATAGGGTTGGTAACCTCTTAATGGTCAAACAAAATTCAAAAACTATGCAAATTAAATATTAAGCAAAATCTGTAGAATTCTTTGACAAAACTCAGTGTCATATATTTACCTTGGTCCATTCCTATGATGAGTTTATCTGCTGGGTCTTCTCAACGGCACTGGCAGAAATGCTGTATACTTAGTCACTACATGTCATGGGTAACAGACAAGTCATGTCGTTTCTGGCCATAGAAGGTCACAGTGTTTGGCTGCACAGAATGCTCCCTGACTTTCCATTGTTCCTGCTGTCAGTAGTCATTGGTATAGGTAGCTTTCCTGCTGGGTTCATCTCTCCCGTTTTGGACCCAGCAGGAGCTTGCCTTCTACCCAGCTGCTGATCATCAGTATTCCCTTGATGTTTAAATACCCCTTCCTTCCTTTGGACTGGTGCTGGTGATATATTCAGTTCCTTCAAGCCTTGGTGGCAAGCATGTGACTTGTACGCCTCTGTGGGATCATTGTTGAAAGCTTTGCTGAACTTCTACCTAATGATTAGTTGTTCATGCTTTCCCCCCTTGTTCTTCTATAGTTGTTTAGTGGGGTTGATGCAGAGCTCATCTATTTAGGGTCCAGCACTAGGGATACCTAGGGTCCGGTATCCTGCTTGGCACATAGGTGCGAAACCTGTCTAGGATGGTGAGGGACCCCAGGGACCAGCAGTAGGTTTGGTCAGGGGTCACCATGTTCCCTCTTCCTTGACACAGCGTTTCCCTTCCCTTTCGCTGTGCGCTTGGTACTTCCCCATACCTAGCGTGACACCACGGCACTGAAGGATCCTCGCATTCTGGACAAGGAAAAGGTTTGACTGACCGGCCAATTAAACTTTTCGACCTGCACTTGCCTCTAATGGATTCTGACCTGACTGTCCACAACTTGGACTTTGCTCAGACAAAGCTATCTCTTTTTTGGGCCATGGCCTCTGCAGAGGCCACATCTACAAATTCCAGATCTGTGTCTGGTCGGTGGTTAAAATATCTAGCATCACCTCTGACTCAGGGGAACTTTCCTGCGAGTTGCTGGGCTCCGCTATTTTCTGGAGATAGTTTCAGTAATTAGAAATGGTCAGCAGTGATATATGGATGTATAGACTGTATATTCAATAAATACATTTGAGTCTCTTTTCCATCTCCAGATACTAACTCGCCCTCGTAGTCATAATTGGTTCCCTTGATCTCATAAGATGTATCTGTTAGTTTGGAGATGTTCGGATGTAATATGTCTTGTCCGCTTTCTGTGGACACGTGTAATTATAATCATCTATTTCACGCCACCGGCACAGACGAGATATGTGATAATGGAAATACACAAAACCTTATTTTCACTACAACGTGATTATGACTCTGGCTGAGAACCTACATTAACCCGTCCAGCAATAATCTTCAATGTAAGGAATCAGACTGCCCTATCGGAGTACCCCAGTATCCAAATGTGGGCCCCAACTATTACACAACCCTTCTTTGTGTTACGACTGAGCCCTTCCACTCACACGGGGAAGAAAAACAGAGGAGATGTTAACCACACGTCCCTATACAGACTAAGGGGGGCTTTAAACGTTGCGACATTGCTTCTGAAATATCGTCGGGGTCACGTCATTAGTGACGCACATCCGGCGCCGGTAGCGACATCGCAACATGTAAATCCTAGGTGCGACGATAAACAATCGCAAAAGCGTCGAAAATCGTTGATCTGTGTAGCGTTGTTCATTTCCATAATGTTGGGTCGACCGCAGTTACGATGTTATTTGTCGTTCCTGCAGCAGCACACATCGCTGTGTGTAAACCCGCAGGAGCAACAAACATCTCCTTACTTGCGTCCCGACGGCAATGCGGAAGGGAGAAGGTGGGTGGGATGTTATGTCCCGCTCATCTCCGCCCCTCCGCTTCTATTGGCTGGCCGATTAGTGACGTCACGGTGACATCGCTGTGACGCCGAACGCACCTCCCCCTTGAAGGAGGGATTGTTCGGCGGTCACAGCGACGTCGCCGAGCAGGTATGTGCGTGTGAAGTTGCCGTAGCGATAATGTTCGCTACGGCAGCAATCATCACATATCGCATGTGCGACGGGGGCGGGTACTATCGCGCTCGGCATCGCTAGCCGATGCTAGCGATGTCGCAACGTGTAAAGTACCCCTTAGAGAAACCCTAAACCTGACCTTGATTTGTCCCTGACTGATCGTGGAGGTTGGCACCCTAAGATGACGCAGTGGCACACCTGTGCCACCCCTGCAGCGGTCGAACCGCTCGGATTCGGGATTGCTGTGGCTCGAGGGTCTCCGGACCCGGGGGCTCGCGGCCACTTCAAATGCAAAGGGGGTATTTGCAGAGGATAAGTTCGTGATGCCACCCGTGGTTCGCGGTAAGGAGAGTACCGCCGCTGCCGAAGGGAGTACCCGGGGGAGATGGAGTGGGGCAGCCAGATAATGTTCCCTCCACGGGTAGGGGAGGCCCCGGGACTCTGGATGGTGGAGGTATAGGGGAGCGTGGTGCAGATTGGATGCAGGGGAGGACAGCGTACTCACTCAGGCAGTGTTGGTAGCGATGCGACCACAAAGCAGAGTCTGACAGAAAGGTAAACTATGTCTCTGGGTGCCGCTGCCACTTCAGGGGAGTCCGTCCGGGAGTCCGCTCCCTTTGGTATTGCTGATGATCTGTACCTTGCCTCCATGCACTGTATTTTAGTGTTCATTGTGACCCCTATGCTTGAAGCTGTCGGGGTCCCGCTCTCCACTGTTAAGTAGTGAAGCTGTGCTCTCGATGGCTGACACTTGGGATTTCAGTGGGCCACATAAGCTGGAAAGCCCTATCCCCTCGTTGTGTTGACTCCTTCAATATCTGAGCTCTTGGGGAAAGTTCATAAAGAGACTATCCTCCACAGGTTAATTATCAGGTTGCGTGAAGCTACTCCCTGATCTAGGGTCCAGTACCCCGGCGTGCTCTTTACCTGTTCCGTTACTAGGTACTCCGGTGCCCACCGTTCCCCCAAACTAAGCCTGGCACCTTTCTCCAATACCCTTCAACCGGGTCTCTGACTCCTTCGGTCCCAGACCACCGTCCGCGACCTAGCCAAAAGTCCCCAGTGAGCTCCAACTCCCAGCTCCTCACTCTTTGGGAGGTACTTCTCCAGGGAGCTACTACTCCCAGCTCCTCAATGTTTGGGAGCTACCACTCAACTGACTAAGCTTTGCTCTCCACTTCCTCTCTCTGACTTCCTCCCTCCCACCAGTCTGCCTGACCCCTAGGCGAGTGGCCAGTTTCCAGCTAGACCACCCACTGGTGTGCCTGACAGGGTGTGGTGTGAGGTGTGACTAGGAATTGCATGCTTGGGAGACTTGGGAGCGGATTTCGGTGGAGACATGCTTGAATCTGATCAAGAGCCCATAAGGATTCAGGCAGCATTGAAAGCCAGAGGTGAATTTTTAAAATACTAATAAAATAATACAAATTTATTTTTTTTAGCAGCAAAACAGTAACAATGCAGCAACATGACAAGAATCTGAAAAGTTCAAAACATTGTTACCTTTTTGCTCATCAGTGTAAATAGCCCCTCTCAAGATGTGATAGGACAAACAAAGTGAAGAAGTGCACACACCTGAGTAGATGTAAAAAAAGAAAACAAAACAAAGAAAAGGAAAGACAAGACAATAGACCCATCATTATTTGGACAGACACAAAACAGGCTGTGGTCCAAAAGAGAGAGGAACCGACCACACAACCAGAGGTCACCGGATCGAGCCCTGGAGTCGAACCATGACACTTTGGATCTCTTTGACCAGGAGGAGTTGAATAGTGCAGTAGCTCTATGATGACACAGCAGCCTACCTGACAGATTGCACACTTTAATAACTTTGATAGGTGGTTGACTGAAGCCCCGCCCTTTCAGCAAAGACTTTCTGCAGGCAGGTCTGAGGGGGGAGGCTCCTGCTGCAGGAGTTATCATCCATGCAGGAGGAGAGAGGATATGGCTGATCTGAGACACATAGAGAAGAATATTTCAAATATTTTTCAGTTTTAGTTGGAACATGGCACAAAATAAAAGAATCAGGAGGTTATATGAGGAATTGCTGGTATATGTTGACATTTTCTATAACATTTCTGTGGTTATTGTTCGTTTTAATACACAATTCTGAGCCTCTATGACAACAAGGCGCCTGTGCAGCTGCAAAATTCACACATATGATACATCTGCCCCTGGGTCAGTTATAATCTATGGGGAAATACAGAAGCAAGTGCTCAATGTGCCTGCAGCGCCACCTCAGGGGAAATGAAGTATTGCACAGTTTTCATTTTTTGTGTTATACCATGCCTGATGAAGAGACCTGAGTAGTCTCGAAACCTTGCTATTATTACCATCTTTTCAGTTAGCCATTAACAAGGTATCAACCACTGAGGACTTCAGTTCTTTTAAACAATTTTTTCTCTCTACTGGCTAACACAGTACAAAGATATATTTTACCTGTAACAGTTTTCATTAAAATTAATAGGTCGTCTATATAATGCACAGACTTGCTGAGTCCACTGGAGTTTTGTAGCCGTTCTCGTTCGTTAGTATTGCCCTTAGGCAATAGAGGACCCAGGGCACGGATGAACCTGGCCTCTATTTTGTGCAAGCAACAGGTTCACACTCAAATCCGTATAGGTTCTGATTAGTGTCACCTTCACTGGCAATGCCAGGCCACACCGCATTACCCTGCGCCTGCTCACCATGGGTTGGTGAGACCTTATCTGTGCCTGCACGCCTCTCATGCAGATGTGTCCTGTATTTTGGCTACAGCTGCAGCATTAGAGGTCAATTAAAAGTAATTGGAATTGAGGTGAGCGCACGGAATTTCCCCGGTCACTGCGCTGCCGGCTGATGGGAACGATTTTCTGTCACTATCTTCTCTCCTTTTGTACACCTTCTTCTTCTTCTTCATCCTGTGCCCCTCTAGTGTCAGTCATCACTATGTTTACTGCCAAGCTACAATTTTTATTACTTGTTATAGATATATCCACAAATAAAAAGAAGCTTTGCAAATATTGTGCTTTCCGTTATTCTCATGATGGTCCTGATTGCAGAAAGTAGAGGAACACTTACAATACACGTTTCTTTCTTTTTTTCCTTTACTTCCTGTGTTCCTTTATTCCCACTTTCCTTTCTCCTTCTTTGTTTCTTTCATCCCTCTACCCCATTCTTTCCCTCCCTTTTCCCTTCTCTTTCCCTACATGCAACTATTTCTAATTTTTTTTCTTACTTCTCTTCCTTTCCCACCTTTTCTTTTTTCTTTCTTTTCTCTTTTTTTACTTCATTTTTTCCATTCCTTTATACCTTCCCTACTTTTTTCGTTCCTTCCTTCCTTCCCTCCTTTATGAACTTCAGTTTTTTCTTTCCTCATTTTTCTTCATCTTTTCCTTCATTGCCTTTTTTTATTTTTCCTTGTTTCCCTTCTTTTTCTCAATCCTGCCTCCTTACTTCCCTCTTCACCTTCCTTCCCGCCTTTTTCTCCAGCTTCCATTATTTTTCTCCTTCCTTCCCTCCTACTTCTCCTTCTTTCCCTCTTTTGAGGCCCCGCCCCTTCTGGCCACATGGGTATGACCTCACACAGGTCCTGCTAGGTAGATTTTATAATACTTATGCTAATTCTAACAGGGGGAGGGGATAAGTATGCATACCCCCCAGGTATTATCTGGTCCTCAGCTGCTGTCACTCAAGAAGCTGATGATTTTATAAACTTTACTTTCTTAGATTTCAAAACCTAAACATCCGAGCTGTCCACTACAGGTATGTAGAGAATCATCCTGATACTGCTAGTATAGCATTTTCTATAGGTTATATACGAAAATCCTGGTGATTTTTTTCCCTTTAAAGAAAACTGACTGCCAAAAGTTTTGCATATCTATATATATTGAGCACAACATAGAGAGTAATTCATTGCTTATGTGCCGCCCCCGTGTCAGCAGCCGGGCTGCTCAGATCCGGATCCGCGGTGGCTCAGGGGGTCTCTGGACCCGGGGGTCGTGCGGCCACTCAATGAAAGGGGGACATGTTTGTGACGCCACCAACGCTGCGTGATAACATGGTGTACCACCGCTGCTGTTTGTGGAGGAGCCCGGTGGCGGTGGTATAACAGCAAGGTGTTTTACCTCTCCGTGGGTAGGGGGTTGTGCCCCGGTGATGGTGGAGTAGGGAAGCCGTGGGCTGTAGGCCTGGGAGACAGGGAGCAGAGAAACTTACAGTGGTTATCGTGGTGCTGGATGAGGCTGTGCTGATTTGTGAGGTCAATGAACACACAGGCAATGATTCAACCGAACGTCCTGCAGTACCGCTGCCGCTGAGGGGGAGCACGTGCAGGTGACCGTTCCCAGTGATGTTACTAGTGTGTTTTGGTCTAGTCTGACCCTCCGGGAGCCTCCACTTCCACAGCCCCTCACTCTCTGAGGCTACTCTCTCACGCTGTCTGGGAGCTCCAACTCCCCAGCCTGCTATCCTCACTGAGAGCTACTTGAGAGCCCTCTGCTCTCTTTGCTCCCCTGTCGACGACTGACTAGTCACCTCCCACCCAGGCTGCCTGACTCCAAGGTGGGCAACCCCTTCTCTCCTGGACCTTCCCACTGGTGTGTGTGTGACTGAGATCTGCATGCTGGTCCTAGCACATCACTGCGTGGCACGTGGAAGCAAGGGGTAGATGGATGCTGCACGGAAAGGAAAATTGTGCAACACCCTGTGACGACCTGATAGGCCAGGGCGTTACCCTTACAATGCCATAACTTAGTATTTTGAAGCAAAACCTTTAATACTGCACGACACCGATGGGATATTGGAGCCACCGGGGTATTCAAGACATCCCAGAGGCGCTCTATAGGGTTTAAATTAGGGGATTAGCTCAGCCACTGCACTAGGTGAACATTTTTCTTTGCTAACCAATTTTTGGCTAAATTGGATGTGTTCTTAGGATCATTGTCTTGCTGGAATTTCCAGCCACTGCCTACTTTGCTTTTACCATGTTGCAGCCTTACATTCTCCAGTATATCCTTATACATGATAGCATTCTTTGTTCCATCAATTCTATGTATAGGGCCAATGGCAGATACAGAAAAGCAGCCACAAACCATGACATTGCCACCACCATGTTTCTCTGTAGGTGTTTGGTACCTTCCATCCTTACGTTTTACAATTGGGCGGTATATATAGTGCTTGCCATCACTACCAAACAGATTGAACTTGGATTCACCTGACCATAACATCTTAAGCGGGCTTTACACGCTGCGACATCGCTAATGCGGAGTCGTTGGGGTCACGGAATTTGTGACGCACATCCGGCCGCATTAGCGATGCCGTTGCGTGTGACACCGATAAGCGATTTTGCATCATTGCAAAAACGTGCAAAATCGCTAATCGGCGACATGGGGGTCCATTCTTAAAAATCGTTACTGCAGCAGTAACGAAGTTGTTCCTCGTTCCTGCGGCAGCACACATCGCTCCGTGTGACGCCGCAGGAACGAGGAAGCTCCCCTTACCTGCCTCCCGGCTGCTATGCGGAAGGAAGGAGGTGGGCGGGATGTTACATCCCGCTCATCTCCGCCCCTCCGCTGCTATTGGGCGGCGGTTCAGTGATGTTTCAGTGACGTCGCTGTGACGCCGCACGGACCGCCCCCTTAGAAAGGAGGCGGTTCGCCGGTCACAGCGACGTCGCCGGACAGGTAAGTATGTGTGACGGCTCTGGGCGATGTTGTGCGGCACGGGCAGCGATATGCCCGTGTCGCGCAACAGATGGGGGCGGGTACCCACACTAGCGATATCGGGACCGATATCGCAGTGTGTAAAGTAGCCTTTAGACCAATCTGTCTCTTCCCATTGGCTCTGTTCTTTGTCAAACTCAAGTTGGACCTTCTTCTGTTTCTTTGCAGAGATGAAAGGTTTTTTGACTAGAACTCCTGCATTCAAGCCTACTGCTCTTAGGCATCGCACCACAGTTTGCTGACTCACTTTGAACCCACATTTTAGGCAAAATTAGACTACCCATGACAAAATATACAAAATATTTGGCCCAGCAAATGTGGAAAACTAACACATAAAGGGATAAAACAATGTCAAACACAATTTCCATCCTCAGAGCTGACAACCATTTGCTTCCGGTTTACTAAAATCACCAGGAAAATGGCAACAATCAGACAGAAGTAATCACAATTTTAAAAAAATGCAAAATGTTTGATCGTTACTGTAAGCCTCCTTCACATATCCGTGTCTCCTGTACGTGTGATGTCCATTTTCACACGCACCAGAGGCACAGACACACGTACACCCGTTAAAATAAATGGGTCTGCGCACATGTCTGTGTTTTCACAGGATCTTGTGTCTGTGTCCATGTGCTCCACATGGTGACATGTCCGTTTTTCTCGGGTATCACAAGGTCCATGTGACATCAGTGTGACACGTACCAGAGCAAAAACACAGGTGATATAAAAATAAACAATTTTTATACCTACCTGCTGTTACTTCTGGGCCCACTCATTATGCTCATGAACATTCACTGCACTGACCTGGGACCCGGAAGTAACAGCAGCGCCGGAGATTTCTACAAAAAAATATCACTTTTCTTGGTAGACAAGTATTTGACCATCCATACTACTATTTCCATATGGAAAAATGTGCTGATAGGTTTCCTTTAACTGCTTATGAGCCAAATTCAGTGTATAGATGTATTAGCTTCACTGTTATATAGGATTTCCATTTCAATGAACCAAAAGTCACCCCATGTCACCTCATTTTTCCTGCACACACTATACCTGTCTGAGTGTCTGCGTTTGGAGCGCACACTGTGCGTAGTATCTGACCCAAATATGTTACATATTGAATTATTGCTATCCAGGCACCATGGTCATAAATTTTAAGGGGAACATTTCCAATTTATATATGTCGTTTTCTTGTCCCTGGAGTGAAGAGTAACTTATATGGGTGTGATATAATATATAGGAGTCTGCTTTCTCAGCATTTTTGTATTCAGGTTTGTAGTGTTCACCTGTCCTTTGGGAGCTGCCATCTTGAATGTAGAATATGGTCGTACACTAAACTAAACATTACAATGAATTTGTATGATACATTGTTTATGTAGTAACTATATCTAGGCCGTTCAGATGTCAGAGCTTGTTAACAACTCCAGGGTCCAGGACCCTTGACTTTTTTTGCTCTGCATTGTCCTCAATGCTATTAATCAACCTAATGTAAAAATAAACTTTTCATGGTGATTTATTTTATCTGTGCATTGAGTATTTCAGAACACAATGGGACATTGTTATAGAAAGTCAATCACAGTTTTGGAACCTATGCACCCAGGGCTGGCTCAAGGTTTATCCAGGCATCCAGGGCTGGCTCAAGGTTTATCCAGGCACCCGGGGATGGCTCAAGGTTTATCCAGGCACCCATGGATGGCTCAAGGTTTATCCAGGCACCCATGGATGGCTCAAGGTTTATCCAGGCACCCGGGGATGGCTCAAGTTTTATCCATGCACCCAGGGCTGGCGCAAGGTTTATCCATGCACCCAGGGATGGCTCAAGGTTTATCCAGGCACCCAGGGCTAGCTCACATTTTATCCGGGCACCCAGGGCCGGTTCAAGGTTTATCCAGGCACCCAGGGCTAGCTCAAGTTTTATCCAGGCACCCAGGGCTGGCTCAAGGTTTATCCAGGCACTCCGGGCCGGCTCAAGTTTTATCCAGGCACCCAGGGCCGGCTCAAGGTTTATGTAGGCACCAAGGGCTGGCTCAAGTTTTACCAAGGCACCCAGGGATGGCTCAAGGTTTATGTAGGCACCAAGGGCTAGCTCATAGTTTATCCAGATACCCAGGGCTAGCTCAAGGCTTATCCAGGCACTACTGCTGGCTGAAGTTTTATCCAAGTACCCAGGGATGGCTCAAGGTTTATCCAGGCACCCCGGGCTGGCTCAAGGTTTATGTAGGCACCAAGGGCTAGCTCATAGTTTATCCAGACACACCGGGCTAGCTCAAGGCTTATCCAGGCACTACTGCTGGCTGACGTTTTATCCAAGTACCCAGGGATGGCTCAAGGTTTATTCAGGCACCCCGGGCTGGCTCAAGGTTTATCCAGGCCCCCCCCGGGCTGGTTCAAGGTTTATCTAGGCACCCCGGGCTGGCACAAGGTTTATCCAGGCACCAGGGCTGGCTGAAGTTTTATCCAGGTCCCGAAGGATGGCTCAATGTTTATCCAGGCACCCAGGGCTGGCTCAAGGCTTAGCCAGGTACCAGGGCTGGCTCAAGGCTTAGTCAGGTACCAGTGATTTTGATGTTTTTTGTTGGCATTTACTATAAATCTAAGAATATTTTTAAATGTTAATAATGTTCCATGAAAAATAGGGCAATTTGAACTTTACATTTTAAAAAACCTATTTTTTATTATTTTTACATTTCTTTTTAGTCCCTTGGGGATTTGGACCGGTGGTCACTTGGATAATACAGTATAATACTGCAAGGATATGTGCCCCCAAAATTTTTTCAGGCAGATTTGGAGCAAGTCCGCTTTGCAAACCCCCCGGAAATGCATCCAGAAAATACTCAAAAGTAATAAAAATAATGAACACATTATTTTTTATGTTAAAAACAACTCGATGTGCAAATGTTGAGGCTTTTTGAAAGTATTTTAACACCTTCTGGATTCCAAAGATGCCAAGCCATAAAAAAGTGACCCAACCATTCTTCAGGATCGATACATTACAAGTCAATGGGGAGTTTAAAGGTGTTGTCCACTACTTTTACATTAATGGCCTACCCTTAGGATAGGTCATCATCAATGTGTGATCGGCCGCGGTCCGACACGCTGCACCCCTGCCAATCAGCTGTCCTTGTCTTGGCGGCGGCAGCAGGCAACCGGAAATGCCCAGTTCTGGATATGCTCCGTCTTCTGATAGAGGCCGAGTACTGCACATCTGCCTCCCATTCAGATCAATAGGGGGCGGATGTGCAGTACCCGGCCTTGGCATCCCAGTCTAATCAAGTCCTCCATGTGTCGTGGGCGGAGGAGGGGTCGCTGCGCTCTCCCACTGCTCGGGTCCGGCCGCTGCTGCTGCGGCTGCTGCTGCTCGGTGGTGGCTCGAGCGGTGGGCCAGATCCCGGGGACTCGAGCGGCGCTCCTCGCCCGTGAGTGAAAAGGGTGGGGATTGGATTGTGGGGATTTGGTTATTGTCCGTGACGCCACCCACGGTTGTGGTGATATTGGTGACACCACCGCTGCTCTGGACGGGGATCCCGGGAGCGATGACAGGGAGCAGCCTGGATGTTAGTTCTCCCCTCCGTGGGTAGGGGGTTGGTTGTCCCGGGGCCCGGTGATAGGGTAGGGATGTATGGCAGGCGGGTTACGGGGCCTGGCGAGGTGCAGGGTCGCGGGGGCAGCGCTGTGCCGCACGGCACGGTGGTACTCACTCAGCCAATGATGAGGACACCGTTCTCGGTAAAACACACAGCTGGATGGACGGGTCCCACAGACGGCTGTGGTGTTTCTCCTCCTGGCAGGTTGATGGTGACTGCCTTTCCCTGCACCTGTGTAACGTGTACGGTTCCAATGGGTTCCCACCGGTAACCCGCTCCCCAGCTTGGATGGGTGCTGAAGGAGCCCCTTTTGCCCACAGGCTCTGGCCCTGGGAACTTTAGCCTTGGCGGTGACTGTGTTTCCCTCTCTCGGTTGGACTGTTGCCTTCTGACGGGACTTGGCTGCTGGGAAACCTAGGAGGTTCCCTTCGCTAATGGATTTGGCAAATTCACGGCGACTCCTAGCCTTGCCGGGGTCCGTAGGCCCCTGCCTGACGGTGCTGGCTTCTCTTTGCGTACCGCTCCGGTACCGCCGGGCCACCGCCCGTCCACGGTCCTTACGGCTAGCTCCAATAGGCCACTCCTGCAGACGGTCACCACCGTCTGCCAACCTTGCTGATCTGTCCGGGCCACACACCCGGACCAACTTCAGGCTGCTTAACTGCCACTTTACTCCTCTCACTTTCCACTCTCAAACTGAACTGTCTGTTTTTCCCGCCTCCAGGACCGTGAACTCCTCGGTGGGCGGGATCAACCGCCTGGCCCACCCCCTGGTGTGGACATCAGCCCCTGGAGGAAGGCAACAAGGGTTTTTGTCTGACTTAGGTGTGCTTGACCGGGAGTGTGGGGTGTGTAGGTGTTGTTCTGTGACGTCCTGGCTTGTCCAGGGAGCCACACATGCAGACATGGAGGACTTCAGTAGGCCTCTGCCTGCCATGATAACATCATTGGAACCAAATTTCCAACCTCATAAATGCTATTATCACAATTAACAGTGTCATCTACTGCATTAGGAACTAGTAGCATATCAGCACATGTGTGGAGGTAAACAATCCCCCAAAAAATTAGCAAAATCCTGAGTGAACAGAATGGGGTTTACATAATCACCACCCACCACCGAGTGGGGACACAACTGACATTGGGACTAAAACATCCTTAAATTACCAATATTAATGTTGGTAACTATGGTGTAATATGATCTGACAATCCCCTTAGCAACAGGCAATATGGCGGATGCATCTAAACAGTTTTTTCCCATAGCAACCAATCACAAAGCAGCTTTCATTTTAGCAGAGCAGTGTAAGAAATGACAGTGGATCTCTGATTGGTTGCCGTGGGTAACAAAGATGGTTTCTCTTTTGGACAATAAATATAAATGAGGCCTATTGTGATCCTGCTTGTAGGAGAGTATACAGTATAGGCCCAAATGAGTGTATGGAGGACATATTACTGATCTGTATAACAACACATATATAATAAATAAGTACAAGCCCTTAGTTCTGTATAAAACATAAAGCGTGAGTCACCGGTGAGCCTGGGGATGGCCTGCGGAGTTTCTCCAGGAGCCGCTGCCTTCAGAAATAATATTATGCAATTTGATATTTAATTATCCAGGAAACCCTCTACGTCTTCCATTGAGTGCTCCAGAGTCACATTATGCCGGTTTTCTATTGCAGCCCCCCTCCATTTGTCTCTATCAAGTGTACCCTCGGTACTTCAGTTACCTGACCTACAGCTCTGTCCTGAGTAGAGGGGACACAATGATTTTAGGGCATGTTCACATAGGACAGATATGCTACAGTACCAGCAAATTGGCTGACATTTTTCTAAATCTTATTTACATGCTGCAAAAAAATTAACAAGGAAGTTCACCCATGAGTGC
This sequence comes from Anomaloglossus baeobatrachus, assembly GCF_048569485.1. Taxonomy (NCBI): domain Eukaryota; kingdom Metazoa; phylum Chordata; class Amphibia; order Anura; family Aromobatidae; genus Anomaloglossus; species Anomaloglossus baeobatrachus. The sequence goes on along the minus strand of NC_134357.1, from coordinate 30,705,887 downwards.
AGAATTCAAGTTGTGAGAGAATACAATCTATTTTCTTCTTATAGAAATCATCTTGTTTTTAACTGAATGATATCATAGGGCTCAGCTAACACTGATGGGTGGGGATGTTTCACATTTGTACACACACCCCTGTGGCTCTTATTGGTGCATAGCTTTGAGAAGTTATTTCTTTGTTTGGGGTACTATATAAACTGGTCACATCTAATATATAAAGCTGAGTGTATGTGTGTATGTATGTATGTATGTCTGCTAAAAAAATCCAGACCGTCACATTTACAATGAAGAAATTTTGCACAGACACCCAATGTGACTCAGGGAATGTTTTGACGGGAAAATTTAACCCCGCGCTTTACAGTTACTCTCCAAAAAACCTGCCTCCATTAAAGTGAGTTGTGGGAGGATCTTTTAGAGGGTTATCCCAGTGTCAATCACTTCTGGTGAGTAACTGATGATGTGTCTGCACATACCATACTGTACGGATACAGAATTGCACCTGTCCAAATCATTTTCACAGTAGTAAGGTTGCCCAATAGACAGTGTATGCATCATGGCTGAAGAGTGTGCATGTGACCTCATCAGTGTCGCTCATCTCCTAATGTGGAAGTGAGTATTGCCGGACAACCCCAATAATATATGTAACCTACAAATCTCTTACTTGGACAATATGCCTGACTTCCCTGGTAAAATCAGCAGTTTGCCATAGAGCCAAGAGCGAGGACCTCCATCAAAGGGTTTATCTATTAACGTGTGGTGAGCACGAGACTCCGATGCCAGCCCCCTCCTGCCGGGACTGCTGATGGGCGCTGTATGACCCCGAATCAAACCCCTTTGTCCTATAATTGCGATATGGAGACAGCAGCCGTAGTGTTAATGTCCTGTGGTGTGTGACAAAATATAAATCTGAACTTGAACGTTCATCATAGAAAAGCAATAAAATCACAATGAGGCAAACGATCTGCCATCTCCAAGGCTATAAAAGTAATGGTGAAAAGCGGCTACATTTCTGGTGTCTCCAGACCTCAGCATTTATTTTAAGATATACCGTGAATCCAATATCTTTTTACATTGCAACCGCTGGGAACTTTCATCCTGGCGCTCAGCCGAGGTTTTGCTATTTTAGTAAAACCCCCCATCAAAATCATAATACTATAAAAAGTTTTATATACACTGTAAAATATGTATTAAATCTATACCTAGCTGCGGAAGCTTCCAAATACAAGAATATAGGAGGCATCCTGGTATAGGACGATGGATGTTTGCTGCAGGCACAGAAAAAAATAAAAAAGCGGAAAATGGGATGAAATTATTGCAAGCACAGTATAACGAAAATGTTACAGGTGGCATTGAGGAATATTTGAGGGGTATTATTTCTGTGTGAGAATACAAGCCGTTTTGTATTTTATAGAAACTATCTTGTCTTATAACTGAATGATGTCATAGGGCTCAGCTAACACTGATGGGTGGAGAAGTTTCACATTTCTGCACACACCCCTGAAGCTCTTATTGGTGCATGGTAATTTCTTTGTGTGAGGTACTATATAAACTGATCACATGATGTAATAAACCAGAAACTCTCAGTACACCATGCTTGGTGTGTGCTGTATTGATTTCTCCAAGCACTTGTAAATCAAATCTTGGAATTCCAAGGGCATAGAAGTAGAGTACTTCACTGACATGTCCTTTACACTACTGGTTTTTGAGAGGCACTACTAATATTTTGTGATTGGGGTATCAAATAAGGCAATAAAAAAATATTGAGGCCAAAGATCCTCTATCTATGTAGTATGCTTTCATTCCGTTCCTGTTGTGAGGAAAGAGTTAACCTTTTTCACTGACTTAGAAAATAATAGAAATTCATTCTCCCTGGCAAGACCGAACCAGACTTATTTGCGTAATAAACTATGAGACCAACTTCAAGGACGCAGAATGTTTTGACTTAGAAATGACTGACAAACATCTTGTTATGAGAATGAGAGGCGGAATAGACTATTATGGGAGTATAAGTCATTATATTAATTTCTCTTGCTGGGAATATGCAATCCACGCCTTAATGAATGTAGATTAATGAATATGTATGCTGCATAGTTACGCCCTAATCAAATCTGTATAACCTTGTATTGTAAACAAAATAATACAGTCTTTCTATTCGGAGCCGCACGTCTCCTAGCCTTTACGTGTATAACGGTGTCTGCCTGTTTTCATTGAAGGCTAAAGGGAGGGCAGAGGGGGGTCACCGGTACCCTCTCTGCATTCGGACATCGCTGGCAACAGCTGTGACCGTTAGGTCAACCTAACATTATCTGGCGCCCGAAAAGCAGGGACCCGTGTTTCTAATCCCAGGACGCAGTGGACTGTATTGCCATTCAGAGGAGGAGTGGACCAGACGTGGGGACCAGAAACACCTGGCCAGGTAAGAGTTGAACCTTATTCTTCTCTTTATGCTCCCCACATCTGATCTCCCCTCTCCTCAACGCGCAAAATGGTACACTGTGAGTAGATACTGGGTTATTGGCGGGTTTCCACTGAACTCTGAGAGAGCCTTGCCAGCTGATGTTTTCTGTGCCTTGTTTGGTTGTTTGCTTGTTTGTTTCTCTGTGTTTCTCTGCCTCTCCGTGTGTCGCGTGTCTGCTCTCCTGCGCTTTACTTCTGTGCTGTTGTCCTTGTTGGTTGTCATAGATCCCATACATCAGTGAGTGTTGAAAGGGAATAGTGTACCTGCTCTGTCCAATGGATGTGATATTCACTGCCCTAGTGTTAGTGGGAATAGCCCTGTTTGCCATTGCTATCGGATATAGAGTGTATCTCTGTTACAAGAAGGGTAACCCAGCGCCATTCAACATTCTCAGCCCCCTCTGAAGTTAGGACACCACCTTTCAGTAGGAATACAGATCAAGAGTCAGTCTCTGGGTACTTCCAGGAAAGGTGGTTCTAGACCTCACCTTAGGTAGGAATACAAAAGGAGTTAGTCTCTGAGTATCTCCAGGATAGGTAGGTTTAGTCCAAAGGACGTTCAAGGGTCTAAAAGCTGAAGAAGATAGAAGACGAAGAATGGGGCAAGGAATATCAAAAGACAGAAGAGCTGGATGCACCCTGCAACATCTCATTATGTGTTATCATGGCAAGAGGACAGCCAGTCAGTCCAAGGAAGTTTTCAAGACATTTGGATTGAAGGGGAAGGATCAATTGGACCCCAACAAATGGGATACAATAAGAGCTACTAGAGCAGGAGTGATAGCAGATAAATCATGGACTAAACTAGTCAGAACTCTTTCTGACATGGCAAAAACAGCCCACGATCAAGGTTGGATATACCATGAAGAATCAGACACATGGGAAGAAGCTGGGAAGAAGGTTAATAAGGAACAGCAGCTTCCTCCGTACCTGTCAGCTACTCCTGGAACAGCTCCAAAAATAACAGGATCCGCGGGATGGACCTGCACAAACTGGGGCCAACAAAATCCGGACTGGAGTGAAACATGCCTAGCCTGTGCAGCCCCACAGCACAAGCTACAAGCCACAGCACCAGTGCCTCTTTATCCCGTAGTGGAAAGAAGAGTCCTGATAAGACTCAATCTTGTCTGCGCCCAGGAGCAAAGAACTAAGGGCACAATGGGACCATTGCATCAAGGTCCTGTGGAGAATGTCAGCTCATTTTACTACAGATTGATGCAGTCATTCGCAGATGAAGTGCTGGACTTACAAGCGGGTGCAATACGTCGCCTGATGGTAAGATCCTTCATGGTTGGAATACATGCACCTCTGGCAGAAAGATTGAAAGCGTGCTGCTCAGAATGCAGAAACATGGAAGACATAGATCTTCTAGTCAACAAAGCAAGTGGCTTAGAAACCGACGCAAAGGATAAAAGGAGCAACAAGAAAGTTGTCATAGCAGCAGTGGACGGTCAGCCAGAAGGTACAAGAAGGAAGGCACCGACCTGCTACTATTGTGGAGTCAGAGGACATGTGATCAGAGACTGTAGAAAGAAGAAGAGGGACACTCAAAACCAACCCGAGAGTCAGGAGGAGAAGACTGCCTGACTTGCGGCAGCACGGGATAGGGATGCCAGAGGTCCATTTAAACATGTCCCCTTTCACATTGGCAACAAGGAAATAAGAGCTTTAGTGGACTCAGGAGCCTCACGCTCCTGAACCCCAGGAACCTAGTGCCTGAAGGATCCATCTCCTCTGAAGCTACTGTAGTATCCGGATTTGATGGACAAGCCCAGATAATCCCAATAACACATCCACTGAAGGTGAAACTGGGACCACACATGTTCGTGTCTAAATTCTTAGTGTCCCCCCTGGGTGGAGATGCCCTAGTGGGAGAAGATCTACTATCAAGACTACAAGCTCAGATTGTCTACAATGAAGATGGATCTGCTATCCTTCAAATTCCAGAAGATATCCCAGAAGAAGTCCTGTGCACTCTCCAGATGATAGAAGATCAACCAGAATCTGATGTTACACGTGAAGTAAACACGGATCCAATACTTCTACAAGTTCCTGCAAAATTCTGGTCCACATCAAAAACTGACCTCGGCACACTACCCGTGCCCACAGTAAAAGTTTCAGTCAAGCCTGGAATTACGCCACCGCAGCTGAGACAATCCCCCCTCCCGCTACCTCTCGCAGTACATCTACCAGTACGTGGATGATTTACTACTGTGCTGCCCTAGTGAAGAGGAATGCTTACCTTTCTGGCAGAAGTAGGATGCAAAGCAAACAGAGATAAATGCAGACGGTGGATTCCCAGTGCCTCACTACTCATGCAACCGCTATATGATTGCACAAAGAATGTTCCTTTTTCCCTTACAGAAGAAGCTCGACAAAACTTTCAAAAGCTCAAGGAACTAGTGATTGATGCACCTGCTCTGGCACTACCAAACTATGATCTCACCTTCAATCTGTTCGTAGCAGAGCTTCAGGGATTTGCCGTAGGAGTACTCACCCAGAAGACGGACAAACATCACATAATCGGGTACTACTCCTCTCAACACGACAACGTCACCAGAGCAGCACCAACCTGTGTCCGTGCCGTTACAGCAGTTTCAAATATACTGCAGAAAGCATTTGAAATCTCACTCGATTTCCCGACTACCATCCTTACCAGCCATGACATCTATGCTGTTCTCAATCAAGTGCAGTTGAAACATCTCTCCATGGCAAGACAAGTCAGACTCCAGTGCACGCTGTTGCTACCCCCAAACATCTCATTTGCTCGAGTTACAAGTCTAAACCTTGCTGATCTGCTGATCTTTACAAGTTTAGAAGGGGGGACAGAAGAGAGGACAGAAGAGAGTGACAAACGTACCAGCGCACCATTTGATCATGATTGTCAGGAACTCATTGAACATGAGGCAAAGCCCCTGCACAATATTCAGACAACACCGCTTACAAATCCAGACTTTGAACTTTTTGTGGATGGTAGCAGGTACGCTGATGAAGCAGGCAAGTTCCACATCGGATTTGCAGTAGTGACTCTATATGCAGCCTTAGCCAAACAACCGCTACCTCCACGCATATCTGCTCAAGAAGCAGAACTTCTTGCTCTCATCTGGGCAATTGAGTTTCTGGAAGAACGAACAGCGAACATCTACACGGACTCAGCCTATGCACACGGCATTGTGCACGATTTTGGCACTATCTGGCAGACTAGAGGATTCCTCACAGCAACAGGAAATCCCATCAGGCATGGAGCCTCAGTGAAGAAACTAATGGAAGTAGCCTTGATACCAAAACAGCTACCAATCATAAAGGTTGCTGCCCACACCAAGGCTCAAACACCCGAGGCAAGGGGAAATCGCTTGGCCGATCAAACAGCAAAACAAGCAGCCTTTCTCCCTTTGAAGGAGATGGAAACAGTGTCAACGACGGAGGAAGAAATGCAGAACCTCTTTGAGACACAAGAAAACGCCTCTGAGGAAGAAAAGGCCGGATGGCGGGCCAAGGGGGCAGAAAAGGTGGAGGGGATTTGGCGCCTAAACGGACTTCCCGTCCTGCCACGCAGTTGGTTCCCTGCCATTTTCCAAGTACTCCACTATCCCACACACAGTAGCACAAACTCAATCATGAACCAGATGCAACCATATTGGATAGCCCCCGGCTTCAGACAATACGCCTCCCAGAGAATAAAAGCTTGTCACATCTGTCAACAACACAATCCAGGCCAGCTAACTAAAACCCCGCAAAGATACATGCCAAAGACGTTTGCCCCATTTCAAAGAGTACAAATAGACTATATACAGTTGCCAAAACATGGCATCTACGAGTTTGTACTTGTCTGTGTAGACCTCTTCTCAGGATGGCCAGAGGCCTACCCTGTCAGTTCAGCCACAGCCCGAATTACCGCAAAGAAATTGGCCTGTGAGCTGGTGCCTCGGTTTGGACTCCCTGAAGTCATAGAGTCAGACCGAGGTACTCATTTCACTGGACAAGTTTTTCAGAACACCTGTGCCCTGTTAGGCATGCAGTCAGCCTTACACACGCCTTACCACCCACAGTCATCAGGGAAAGTGGAAAGGTTAAATGGGACTCTAAAGCTCAAACTAGCCAAGGCAGTGGAGGAGACTGGTAGACCATGGACAGAATGTCTCCCCATAGCTTTTTACCCTATAAGGACTACCCCACAGGGAAAGCACAGGCTCTCACCATTTGAAATACTCTTTGGTAGTGCACCCAGATTAGGATGCTACTTCCCGCAGGAGTTACACCTGCAATGTGATAGCCTAACGTCTTATGTTGTTTCCCTGCAGAAGAGACTAACTGAAACCCACCAATGGGTCTACTCTTCTCTACCTGATCCTGATTCCGTTCCAGGAACCCACTCTCTAAAGCCTGGTGACCGGGTCTACCTAAAGAAGCACGCGAGAAAGACCCTTGAGCCACGATTCGAAGGGCCTTTGACTGTCCAGCTGACCACTCCAACCTCCGTCAAACTTGAGGGGAGATCGACATGGGTCCATGCCAGCCACTGCAAGAAGGCCTAATACTGCTGATAAGTATTTCTATGTGTACTCCCTTTTTGGGGCCTTCTACACCACAGCAGAATTCATTTGAGACCCATCATGAAGTGTTAGCTGAAAAAACTTGAGATCACAGACTGCTGGATATGTACACACACACTTGTGACAGCCTCTTCCATGCCATACTTAGCCATACCCGTCCCAATAAACAAAGTGTTTCAATGGGGAGGCTGTTACAACAGACTATCAGTGTTCCAAGTGTTACTCTGTTTACTAGTTGCTTATGTAGTGTTCAAGTTGCTAATGGCTTTGTTTTCCCGCTGCTTGAAGCAATGTAGATACAATGATTATTCAGCACCCGTATGAAATCACTAATATGCCTTTTTCTCTTCTCTACTCTTTCCTCTAGAAATCACCTTGGCGTATCATGATGAGACTCCTATCGAGAGGCATGCAGGCAGTCCTGGGTGACGGATGTGAGACGACACTCCCTGAGCACACCCGCGGCTCAGAAAGTATCTGGAGGCTAGCCTGCTTTCTCTATAGTCCAAAGCTTCTCGATGGCCCCCTGTCCATCAATCACGCCAATAGGGGGGATTGTGAGGAAAGAGTTAACCTTTTTCACTGACTTAGAAAATAATAGAAATTCATTCTCCCTGGCAAGACCGAACCAGACTTATTTGCGTAATAAACTATGAGACCAACTTCAAGGACGCAGAATGTTTTGACTTAGAAATGACTGACAAACATCTTGTTATGAGAATGAGAGGCGGAATAGACTATTATGGGAGTATAAGTCATTATATTAATTTCTCTTGCTGGGAATATGCAATCCACGCCTTAATGAATGTAGATTAATGAATATGTATGCTGCATAGTTACGCCCTAATCAAATCTGTATAACCTTGTATTGTAAACAAAATAATACAGTCTTTCTATTCGGAGCCGCACGTCTCCTAGCCTTTACGTGTATACCGGTGTCTGCCTGTTTTCATTGAAGGCTAAAGGGAGGGCAGAGGGGGGTCACCGGTACCCTCTCTGCATTCGGACATCGCTGGCAACAGCTGTGACCGTTAGGTCAACCTAACACTGTTCTTATGTTGTAAGCTTGGTTCTGTTCTCTTACTTATGTATTAAGCTCGGATTTTCTACTGTATCCATGTAGTAAGCTCAGTTCTGTTCCTGTATCTTTGTACTAAGCTCGGTTCTGTCCCTGTATCTTTGTAGTAAGCTTGGTTCTGTTCTTGTGCACATGTTGTAAGCTCTTTTCTAATCTTCTATCTATGTACCAGTCACCATTATTTTTAATGCCTGCTATCTCTCCTGCTTTATTTTAGTGGCATGAGATAAGCAGGGTAAAGATGGGCAGTGTAAACTCGTTGGTCAGTGCTTTCTAATGGCCCCCAGGGTAAAATTGGTTAGCCAGTGTCTGAATACTGTAATATAGCAATGTAATGCAAAATTACTGATTTCCTACAAAGCAGTATTCCCCAAATACGTTCTATGTGTGGCACCAGGTGCTGCATCATTTAGCTCCAGAAACATATTGAGAGGCATGGGAATGACTGTGGATGGGGCTGGTTGTGGAGACATGAAGGTCAGTGGGTGCTCTCGTCCGCTGGCCTGGCTGTCTTTATAAATACTGCACAGACCAGGGCTCATAACACTGAATGCTAATGTGACGCCCTGGACTAGCCAGGTAGTCACAGACACAACATTATACACCCCCCTTCCCTGGACAGGTCACACCAGTCAAACATTAAATCCTCATTGCCACCTTCTAGGGTTGATGTCCACACCAGGTGGGGCGGAGCCAGGCGGTTGGCCCTGCCCACCGAGGAGTTCACAGGCCTGGAGGCAGGGAAAACACAGTCAGTCAGAGAGTCCAGTTGTGGGCAGAGTGTGGAGTGAAACTGTTGGTGTCTGGGTTGGAGCCCAGGCACTTCCAGCAAGGCAGGCAGACGGTGGTGGCCGTCTGCAGGAGTTGGTGACGGTCAGCGGAACTGTAGGACCAGGGTCGGGCGGTGGCCCGCCGGTACCGAACCGGGGAGCTGATTGGAGCCAAGCACCAGGCAGGGTACTCAGACCCCGACTAGGCTCGAAGCCAACCTTTAGTCAAATTCTCTGATTGCGGTCTGGACCTCAGGGGTTCATTCCCACCCAAGTCCCGATTGAAGGCAACAGCCCAACCATTCCGGATAAGCGCCACCGCCAAGGGCCAGAGATCCAAAGGGCCAGCATCTGTGGGCAAACGTGCTCCTCCGACACATATACGCCGGGGAGCGGACTACCGGTGCCCAGGCATTGGAGTCAAGATACAACACACAGGTGCAGGGAAACGACAGCCACCATCCACCCATCCAGGGAGAACACCGCAGCCGGCTGTGGGCCCCATCCATCCAGCCGTTTGGTTTACCAGAGACTCTGTCCATCTGTGTCTGAGTGAGTACACCTGTGACATCCGGCACCGCGCTGCGCTTCACCGCAACACTGCACCCTGCAAACACATCCTACGGGAACCCACCCTCCTACCGGGCCCCGGGACCAACAGCCTTTACCCACGGAGGGGTCAACACCTAGCTGCTCCCCGCCATCGCTTCCGGGAACCCCGTCACCAGCAGCGATGGTGCCCACCATCACCACAACCCGTGGGTGGTGTCACGAACTCTATCCCAAAAATCCAATCCGATTCCCCCTTTTCACTCGTGGGCAAGGAGCGCTGCCGAGCCCCGGGTCCGGCCCACTCGAGCCACCGAGGAGAAGGCACCGGATCCGAGCGCGATCTCCCCGAGCAGCCCCCACGACGGGGAAACCGGCCCCCCGCCCCCGACACTCACTCTCCCTTACCGTGGGCAAAACACTACTCAGTCAACACAGGGTGAGGGAACCACACATTGGTGAGACTTTATTGGTTTACCAACAGGCAAAAACATATTGTACATTCCCAGCAAGAACACAAGATGGTACAAGCAACAGAGTCTCCCACTTCCGCTGACTCGCCAGGAATTTGAGTCTTCATAACTTTGGGGCCTCCAGGGCCAAATTTCTCAGTCCAGCAGCACCCCGCTTTTGGTGGGCACCCAATGAGAAGAGATAGTGGTAAGTTTAGGAAGCAGTTCTCTGTTTCTTCAGTTGGAACCTAAGTTCCTCAGCTGACATCATGTACAATCTTTTTCTTGGTGCAGCTGTGATTCCCCAGCTGAGGCCAAAGTTCCTCGGCTGGGGGCATGTAGAATAATAATACTACTGGGGACAGGAGCAATGCTCTTTTATACCACTCAGTTTTTAATTTAGGGTATTGCATCTTACAGGATTGGTGGAGATGGCTGCTCTCCTTGGTCACAAGTTCAATCCAACTGCTTAATTTTCCTCTGAACTATGCAATCAAAATTTCTGAAGCAATGCACACTTATAGACAATAAAGCTCCAATCAGTCTGGGAAGAGACAATGGTTATTTTCTCTTGATATACCAAACAATATGACCCATATGTCTGGCCTAATCAAGAACAGTTCCCCTTCACACAAAAGGCAAGATTGCGGACTCTGTCTTCACACTGGTCTCTCAAAACAAATTCAGGGACGTGGAATGGGCTAATAAAAAAGATATGTATTGTTCAAGAGGAAAATTGCTGAAAGTTGGAAAGTATGATTATGGCAGCATGCTGGCTCATGTAGGGTTATGTGCACACATTGAGCATTTGTTTGCAGAAATTTCAGCATCTTTTGGTAGGAAAAAATGCATTGCAAAAAAGTGTCTTTTTGTCCTGTATTTTGCATGTGTTTTAATTTCTTTCAATAGTGAAAATCACAGGCAAAAATACTAAAAGAATTGACAGGCTGCAGATTATGTTCTGCACCAAATCTGCAAGGAAAACCCTCAACATGTGCACTACACTTCAGGTTTCTCATTGACTTTATCGACATAAACATTTGCTTGCTTTGTGAGAAAACTGCACTAAAAATAAAAACTGTGTGCACACAGGCTTACTTTGCAGCGCTGGGGTTCTGGGTTCAAATCCCACTATGGACAACATCTGCAAGAAGTTTGTTCTCCCTGTGTTTGTGTGGGTTTCTTCTGGGTACTCCACACTCCATAGACATACTGAAAGGGACTTTAGATTGTGAACCCCGATGGGGACAGAGATGATAATTGTGACAATCTACCACTAGGTGTCACTAGATACAGCTAGTGGAGAGGAAGCCAAACAAGCCGAGGTCTTGAGCCAGGAGGTCACGTATGGAACAGAGGGAAGAAGCAAATCAAAAAGCGGAGTACAAGTCAGAGGTCATGTAAGATACCAAAGGGAAACACGGAGCCGAAGTTAGAGTACGAGCCAGAGGTCAGAAGCCAGGAAGCCACATGTGGAACACAAGGAGAGAACAAAGTCAAAGTCAGAGTATGAGCCAGAGGTCCGAAACCGGAGGATTAACGTCAGAGGCAGGGGAATGGGTGGAGAAGGGTAACACAGACCTGGGGTAAGGAGACAAGATCAGAGCAAGCACATACGGGAACCAGTGTGTAAACTATGACTGGCGGCGTTCCGGGTGAGGTTGCACTCTAATGATGCAGAGCAATCACCCGGAAAGAGATGCATGAGAAGAGGACCCTTCCAACACCAGCGCAGGACCCGAGGACGGGAACAACTCGTCCACAGGAACGTATACAAAAAAAGAACATAGGCTCTGCTGCATAGCAAAGCACCGCGGATCAGAGCCATGACAATAATGTCTGCAAAGTGCTGTGGAATATGAAGCAAATCATAATAAATAATAATACATGGTCCATGGCAGGTGGGGGCCAACCTTGTCCCATGGAAGGTCAGGGGATTGCAAGTTCAATATGGATACTAAAATGTACCCAATTTCAGATCACCTAAAAGCAGCAGCAAAGACAATACCATGGTCCTCTGTATTCCACATTACATTAATAATCTATATAACATAATTGGAGGGAATCAGTGAGGACACAATCTTTTTTATAACATTTTTTTACCAAGAAAAGTTGAGAGACCTAAAAAATAGTTCTTCACTTTGCTGCAAAAAAATACATAATGATATAAATAGAAGGTTATTTTTACCTCCGAGTGGCAGGGGAGCGGATTCAGCAGACACCGAGCATTTACGACCTTACACAAAGGATTTCCCACCTCACCGGCACAATGCGGGGCTCAGAGCACCGAACAGGAGCTGTTTAACACAGTGGTCATCTCCACATCAAAACGGCCATCCTGGATTACGTGGGAATAGAGAAGGTTTATACAACGTTTACTAACAAAAAAAATCCTAATGCAACAATAAATAACAATAGAACATATCACAATAGAAAAAACACTGAAACATTATGGCATCTCTCCAGCTTGTTTGAAAAATATAAGAGATCCCCTAAAACAAAAGAAATGGGAATACATTTATTAACTTTAGGCCTCCTTCACACGCCCGTGTCTTTGGTACGTGTGACGTTCATTTTCACACGGACACACGTAGATCCATTAAAATCAATGGGATTGCACACACGTCTGTGTTTCGACACCCACCGTGTGCCCGTGTTGAGCACAAGCATGTCCATATCCGACACACCGTGACATGTCCGTTTTCTAACGGCAGCACGAATGTCACATGGACCGCACATTGATGTGACCCATTAGACATCAGTGTGACACATACTGGAGGAAACATGTCACTGAGAAATAAATTTATTTTTATACGTACCTGTCTCCAGCGCTGCTGTCACACTTGCCTCCTGGCTGGCTCATTATGCTCATGAATATTCACTGCACTGACTGCAGACCCCCAACAAGTGTGACAGCAGAGCCGGAGACATGTAAGTATACAAGTTTGTGTACCGCCCCGGAGCTCAGCCGGCTGCTGAGCCGCTCGGATCCGTGCTCGTCGGTGGGTGGCTCGAGCTCCTCCCGGACCCGGGGGTAACGTTGCTCTGAAGGGAAGCTGGCGCTACGTGTAGGGACTTCGGTGGGGAAGGTTCTCGGACGAGGCCGTGGCGTTTAGGGACGTAAGTTCGTGACGCCACCCACGGGTTGTGGTGAATGTGGACACCACCGCTGCCGTTGACTAGGCTCCCGGGGACGGTGTTATGCAGCCAGGTGTTGACCCCTCCGTGGGCAGGGGGTGATGGTCCCGGGGCCCGGTGGTGGGGAAGTGCGGGCGGGATGGTGCGGTTCAGCGCGTGGCCCGAGGGCACTGTTGTACTCACTATGACAGATACACCGGAGTCTCTGGTAAACCAAAAAGAATGGTGGTCGGTGCCCGCAGCCGGCTGCGCTTTTCCCCTTACTCAGGTTGGTGGTTCCCGCCTTTCTCCTGCACCTCTGTGGTGGAACTTGACTGTCTATGCTTTAGCAACGGTAGTCCGCTCCCCGGTTTTTTATGTGTCGGGCAACCCGTTTGCCCACAGGCGCTGGCCCGTGGGATCTCTCTGCCTGTGCGGTGGCTTTCTATCCCCCTCGGTGGGCTGTTGCTGTCTTTCGGGTCTTGGGACGGGAAAGGACCTAAGGTTCAGACCTCAATCAGTGAATTCAACATGGTCCAGTGGCTTCTGGGCCTCGTTCTGGGTCTGAGTACTCTTCCTGGTGCTCCAGATTCCAGTTGGTTCCCCGGTTCGGTACCGGCGGACCACTACCCTGTCCCGGTCCCTTACGGTTCCACCAGCCATCTTCCTGGCTCCTGCAGGCGGCAACCACCGTCTGCCTCCTGGTCACTGGGTATCTGGGCTCCTACCCAGATCCCTGACAGACGTTAACACACTGCTACTACTCTCCTTCACCTAATCTGCTGTGTTTTTCCCGCCTCAGGCTATCCGGACTCCTCGGAGGGCATGGCCAACCACCTGAGTCTGCCCCCAGGTGTGAACGTCAAGACCTGAGAGGGGTGACTCAGGGTTTTTTAGGTTGGCTGGTTACACCTTTTTAGGGGCTGGTGTTTGTGCAGGGGGTCTACTTGTGACTACCTGGCTAGTCCAGGCGTCACATTTGTGCTGCCTGTGTGCTATCCGGATGTCACACAGATAGCACACAAACAACTCACGGAACACGGACTCATGAAGGGACATACATAACTACGCCATGGACAAAGCCAAACGTTTGTGTGACGCCCTGGGCAAGCCAGGGGTCACAGGTCACAACATCACATGCACCCCACATTCCCTGCAGGTACATCCAAGCTAACCCAAAATCCTTGTTGCCTTCCTCCAGGGGCTGATGTCCACACCAGGGGGTGGGCCAGGCGGTTGGCTCCGCCCACCGAGGAGTTCACAGCCCTGGAGGCGGGAGAACCAGGCAGTTGAAGTCTAGCTGAGGGCTAGAACAGAGTGAAGCTAGGGAGGTGAAAGTAGAAGGAGGTGAAGTGGTAGAGGAGCTTAGGAGAGAAGCTGAAGTAAAGTGAAAAGAAACAGTTTTGTAAAGCCTGAAGTTGGTCCGGGTGTGTGCCCCGGACAGTGACAGCAAGGTCAGCAGACGGCGGTGATAGTCTGCAGGGGGACTGCTCGGAGGTTGCTGGAAGGACCGCGGACGGGTGGTGACCCGGCGGTACCGGAGCAGTATACGAAGAACAGTCAGCACCAGGGCAGGGGCCTTTCGGATCCCGGCAAGGCTAGGAGTCGCCATAATTTGCCAAATCCGTTAGTGAAGGGGACGTCTGTCTCCTAACAACCAAGTCCCGATTGAAGGCAACAGCCCGACCGTGAAGGGGAGACTCCGCCACCACCAGGGCACCAGTTTCCCAGGGCCAGCGCCTGCGGGCAAGAGTAGAGCTCCTTCGGCCCAGCTTGAAGCCGAGGAGTGGGTAACCGGTGGGAACCCATCGCTACCAAAAGGACTTTACATAGGTGCAGGGAAGAGACCGTCACCGCTAACTGCAGGGAACATCAGCACCGTGAACCGTCCGAGGGACCCGTCCAACCAGCCGTTTGTTTACCGAGAACTGTGTCGTGTTTACTGGCTGAGTGAGTACCTCCGTGCCGTGCGGCACAGCGCTGTCCCTGCGCCCCTGCACCTCCACAGGCCCCATCCCCGCCTGTCCACCATCCCAATCCCATCACCGGGCCCCGGGAGCACCACAACCCCTACCCACGGAGGGCACATCAACAACTGGCTGCTCCATACCATCACTCCCGGGCTCCCCATACAGAGCAGCGGTGGTGTTAACAAATCACCACAACCGTGGGTGGCGTCACGGACAATAAACTATCCCAAAACTCCAATTCCCCTTTTCACTCACGGGCGAGGAGCGCCGCTCGAGTCCCCGGGATCCGGCCCATCGCTCGAGCCACCGAGCAGCGGCAGGCCGCAGCAGCCGCACCCGAGCAGAGAGAGCGCGGCGTCCCCTCCTCCGCCCGCGACAACTTGGCGTCACGAACAGGATCTTACCGCTCTGCCGTTGGGTAGAGGTGCGCCTTGTGACCGCCGGAGGTATCCGGCTGAAAAATTTCAGAAGTCGCCATCTTTGGCGCGAAAAGTTCCCGCTCGAGCGTCTTCTTGAGTAGCAGAGGCGCGAAGGCCAAAACCCCACCCCAATAGAGGAGGGGCCGGAAAGAGGCTAAGGGGGACGCGATGGCGGCTGGCTGCATGTGAACGCAGCTATAAAAGCAGAGACGCCAGGACTCTGCAGCAATACCGGGTTCCTGGAAGGCACGATTGCCAAGATGTACAACCCAACTCCCAACGAGGAAGCCCCCGCGCCCGGCACGGCGAAGTGGTTGAGGGACCGGACCGTACCGCTGAGTAACCGTCTGCAGGCCCACATGCAACTCCTCCTGGAGGAGTGGGAGACTGACATGGCGGACGTGGTGGCAGCTATGCGGAGACGCGAGGTGGAAGAGGATTTGGAGGAGCGGGTAAGAGACCCACGCCCCTGTATTCCCGAGGGATCGGCCATTGAAGCTGAGGGGCCCGGCCTGCCTCCGCTCACCCTGCCTCTCGCCCCGCTACCCGCGTTAGCTGCTGCCGCCCCACCACTAGGCCCGCTACCTGCCCAACTGGTAGCGATACCCTGCCAATCCGCCCCGGCAGACCAACCGGCTGCAGACACTCAGGACGTTCCCGAATCGTTCCCGGGGGAACCGCTGGAACCGCGGCCCTGTAATGAAAATGTGCCAGAAGCCCCGGCAGTGATTGTGCCAGACCCCGAGCCCGGGACCGTGGCATGGATGAAAGCCCGGGTGATTCAATTCCACCAACGTCAGCAGGATCAGATCTTCAGGATGATGGAGCAGTGGGCCAATGAGGTGGAGATGCTGATTGCAACTGCCCCGGTGTACGGAGGGGGAATAGATGTAGCAGAACCGACTGGTGACCCACGTCCCTATGTCCTACCAGGACCGGCCACTGCGGCTGAGGGGCCCGGCCTAGTCTCGACCTATGCATCATCCTTGCCGTTACTTCTGGGGCGCCTCAGTGTAAACTCGCCTGACCTGCTGCCCCGTGCTGCTGCAGAGGGATCTGATGTGCTGGATGCTGGAGGCCAGGAGGCTGCGGCAGCTGGCGGTAACCCGCCTGGCGCAGGAACAAGAGATGATGACTCCGGTCCCAGCCCCGGGTCCGCTGCTGAGTTTGAAGAGGCAAGTGAGCGTTCCCGCTATGTAGGAGACCCCGTGGTTTTCCATACCCCGCGTACCGGTGGAAATGGGTACCGGGTACCCCTGTCACAGCAGGCATGTCAGTGCATGTTTAATATGCTGGTGGCAGAGGATGGGTCCGCCTCAGCAGAAGAATCTGAGTAAGGCAGCGGAGCACCGTTGCACCGTCCCCGTTGGGACCACCAGTGTGTTTGTTGAAAAGTTTGAAAGTTTAAAGTGATGATAAGTAAATGAAACCGAACAGTCACCTGATTAACCGTGATTTGCAACCGGCCGTGGCCGGCACCGTTGTCCCCGTGGGGACCGTTTGAAAAGAGTTTGCATGAGGAACTGCTCATGGACAAGCCCGTGAACTTGCAGGGCAACCACAGACGCTAGTGGCTTGTAAATAAGTTGAGTTACCGTTACCGTTTCCGCAATTGCCGCCTCCGGAGAGGCAGGTTGGAGGGAGGGCCCACAGCAGAGCAGGCTGGGGCCCAGCCACCACAGGAACCGGTGGCTACCCTCTGGAGGGAAAGGACAGATCCCGCTCGGGTAACTTGTGCTGGACTGGAGTCAATGGGTGCTGCCTGCGTTTTAGGGGCCGCATCAGGGCCAGGTTACTTGGGTCGGAGAGAGCGGACACCATAACCATTAACCATGGTAATGTTTGCAACGTTTAAGAACTGAACCTCCCGATGTGGGATGATGCCATAAATTGTATATATGTTACCGTTTCTTATCTTTTACAGAAAAAAAAGGAAAATAAAACCGGTGTTGGACGGGCAGCCCGAGGACGGTCTGCGTTTTGCTAAGGGGGAATGTGACGCCCTGGGCAAGCCAGGGGTCACAGGTCACAACATCACATGCACCCCACATTCCCTGCAGGTACATCCAAGCTAACCCAAAATCCTTGTTGCCTTCCTCCAGGGGCTGATGTCCACACCAGGGGGTGGGCCAGGCGGTTGGCTCCGCCCACCGAGGAGTTCACAGCCCTGGAGGCGGGAAAACCAGGCAGTTGAAGTCTAGCTGACGGCTAGAGTGAAGTGAAGCTAGGGAAGTGAAAGTAGAAGGAGGTGAGGTGGTAGAGGAGCTTAGGAGAGAAGCTGAAGTAAAGTGAAAAGAAACAGTTTTGTAAAGCCTGAAGTTGGTCCGGGTGTGTGCCCCGGACAGTGACAGCAAGGTCAGCAGACGGCGGTGATAGTCTGCAGGGGGACTGCTCAGAGGTTGCTGGAAGGACCGTGGACGGGTAGTGACCCGGCGGTACCGGAGCAGTATACAAAGAACAGTCAGCACCAGGGCAGGGGCCTTTCGGATCCCGGCAAGGCTAGGAGTCGCCATAATTTGCAAATCCGTCAGTGAAGGGGACGTCTGTCTCCTAACAACCAAGTCCCGATTGAAGGCAACAGCCCGACCGTGAAGGGGAGACACCGCCACCGCCAGGGCACCAGTTTCCCAGGGCCAGCGCCTGCGGGCAAGAGTAGAGCTCCTTCGGCCCAGCTTGAAGCCGAGGAGTGGGTAACCGGTGGGAACCCATCGCTACCAAAAGGACTTTACATAGGTGCAGGGAAGAGCCCGTCACTGCTAACTGCAGGGAACATCAGCACCGTGAACCGTCCGAGGGACCCGTCCAACCAGCCGTTTGTTTACCGAGAACTGTGTCGTGTTTACTGGCTGAGTGAGTACCTCCGTGCCGTGCGGCACAGCGCTGTCCCTGCGCCCCTGCACCTCCACAGGCCCCATCCCCGCCTGTCCACCATCCCAATCCCATCACCGGGCCCCGGGAGCACCACAACCCCTACCAACGGAGGGCACATCAACAACTGGCTGCTCCATACCATCACTCCTGGGCTCCCCATACAGAGTAGCGGTGGTGTTAACAAATCACCACAACCGTGGGTGGCGTCACGGACAATAAACTATCCCAAAACTCCAATTCCCCTTTTCACTCACGGGCGAGGAGCGCCGCTCGAGTCCCCGGGATCCGGCCCATCGCTCGAGCCACCGAGCAGCGGCAGGCCGCAGCAGCCGCGGCAGCCGGACCCGAGCAGAGGGAGAGCGCGGCGTCCCCTCCTCCGCCCGCGACATTTGTGTTTTGCACGGACGTGTGAAGGGGGCCTTAGAAAGAGAATTCTTAGAACAAAGAATAGATGTAAAGAGCATGTTTCATTTTGGAAGATCCATCATTTTGGTTAATCACACGGACAGTTTATTAATTTAAATGGGACTATATCATACTCCATTTCTCCTGTGGAGGTTTCGTATGGACATTACCGTAATTACTTGAGGACCACCCAATGTTTCTTGATGATGGCCGACATATGACTCTGCAAAACCATTTTAAAATGTAGAATAGGCAGCTGCATGGAGATTGGGCAGCTGCAGAGATGGCTGGATTCTCAGAGAAAAGGCAGAGATTGATAATTACCATCGCTGCCTTCTTGATTGTTGTATAAAGATTAGGAGGCACTAATGTACTGCCCCCGTGTCAGCAGCCGAGGCGCTCGGATCCGGCACCGCGGTGGCTCGAGGGGTCTCCGGACCTGGAGGGGGGTCGTGCGGACACTCGAATTTAAAAGGGGGGATATGTACGGGGGGTTAGAAGTTCGTAACGTCACCCACGGTGCGTGGTAAGCTGGAGTACCACTGCAGCTGTTGGGAGTGCCCGGTGGCGGTGGTATGGCAGCAAGGTGTTTAACTCCTCCGTGGGTTCGGGTTTTGCCCCGGGGCCCGGTGATGGTAGTGAAGGGGTGCCATCGGGGAGGAAAGGGTTTTTTGCGTACTCACTCAGTGCAAGAATACTGACATCGACAACTTGTAAACCAGAATTCCGAGCTCCGCTGCAGCACTTTCTTCACTATTTGGACCCTGTAGTGTGGAACTAGTTGGTCCCGCTCACCCATATGACTAATGGAGTGAGCTTGAACTCAGGGTTCACGCTTGGGATTTTCTGAACTATGTATTGGGAAAGTCCTATCCTCTCGTTGCGCTAGTACCTCGATTTTGGAGCGGGTGGAGGATGAATCTTCATCGGGTAAATTACCAGGATGCGTGAAGCTACTTCCCGGCCTAGGGTCCACGTACCCCGTCGTGCCCTGACCCCTGCCCGGAGATGGCTCAAGGCCGCCGGCTGCACTCGTTGGCAGATCCGTGCCCCTTGACACGATCCCCAGCTCCTACCAGGCCCAGACCAACATCTGCCACCTAGTATTTGTAGGGAGCCCTGCTCCTGACCTCCTCTCTCCTGCTCCTCACACTTTCTGACTCTCTCCTACCAACCCCCCAAGTGGGTGGCCTTATTCCCTTCAGGCCCCCCAATGGTGTGTCTGGTGGGTGTGGTGCAGAGTGTTCCTAGGGTTTTGACTGGCTGTGCTCTTAGCAACACCGAAGGATCCATAACCAAGGTGGATTTGGATACTGTGCAGAAGGGCAGATTGCACAATACCCTGTGACGACCTGATAGTCCAGGGCGTCACACTAATGTAGCGCCCCACGGGGCCTAAGGGGGTTGCTCGATACCGGGCCAGTGGTATTTGGGGTTGCTGCTGTGACTGGCCTGCCCCGGCTCCGTGGCCCTGTCGGCTACATGAAAAGACAAACAGGCGGGTGCAAGGTTGTCCGGTGTAGAGGGGGTTGGAAGGAGTGTGAAGGGTCCCTGGGGAGCATCACCGGTGGCAGTGGTGACTGGGGGTCTCAGCCGCTGACCCCTCCTGCGACTCTTCTTCTCCCAGGAGCGGTGTTGGATGGGAATGGGGGATGCTTTGCAGCGCCACCCGTGGTGTGCGGCCAGAGATTAGCCGCCGCTGCGAGATGTTGCTCTCCTCTAGGGCTGATGTTAACGCAGCTTAGATAGTTCAGCTCCCCACAGGTGGAGCGA
Source organism: Anomaloglossus baeobatrachus (assembly GCF_048569485.1). NCBI lineage: Eukaryota > Metazoa > Chordata > Amphibia > Anura > Aromobatidae > Anomaloglossus > Anomaloglossus baeobatrachus. The sequence continues at coordinate 30,685,479 of NC_134357.1, read as the reverse complement.
GCCCCAGGGAGGATGAGGACAATGGGGACGGCTGATGGCACCGAAGTGTGGGGCGTCGGCGTCAGCAATGACAAGGATGACACAGTGGGCTGCGGTTCAAAGTTCCGTTTACTCACAGTTACATAGTTACATAGTTACTAAGGTTGAAAAAAGCCCTCGGTCCATCTAGTTCAACCTTCCTCCACCAGTTCTATATTTGGTCACAAAGTCATTTATAACCAACAATGTTGTGTGTACTGAGGAAATCCTCCAGCCCTGATATAAAAGCTGTTATAGTATCTGCCATTACTACCTCTTGTGGTCGGCATTCCACAGTCTGACTGCTCTAACTGTAAAGAACCCTTCCCTATTTAGCTGCCGGAATCGCTTTTCTTCCGCTCGCAGTGAGTGCCCCCTGGTCCTTAGTATTGTCTTTGGAAGAAATAAATCATGTGCCAGTCCTTTATATTGACCACACATGCATTTATACATATAAATGAGATCTCCTCTGAGACGTCTTTTTTCTAAGCTAAACATATCTAACTTTTTCAACCTGTCATCATACGGGCGGCCTCCATTCCTCATCATACGGGCGGCCTCCATTCCTTGTAGTAGTCTAGTTGCCTGCCTTTGAACTGACTCTAACTTCTGAATGTCATTTTTAAAATGTGGAGCCCAAAACTGGTTCCCATATTCCAGATGTGGCCTTACAAGTGATTTATAGAGGGGTAACAATACGTTGGGATCCCGGGATCTAATCTCTCTTTTTATACACCCTAGAATCTTGTTTGCTTTAGCAGCTGCTGCCTGACATTGAGTGCTGCTGCTCAGCTTATTTGTAATGAGAATACCCAAGTCCTTCTCCTGTTCTGTAGTCCCGAGTTTACTTCCATTTAATGTATATGCAGTTATAGGATTACTCCGTCCTAGGTGCATTACTTTACATTTATCAACATTAAATCTCATTTGCCAAGTATCTGCCCATTCTGACATCTTATCCAGATCTTTTTGTAATATTGTACTATCAAGGTCAGTTTTTAATATCCTACATAGTTTGGTGTCATCAGCAAAGACTGACACTTTACTATCAATCCCATCCACAAGGTCATTAATAAAGAGATTAAAAAGAATTGGTCCTAGCACAGTTCTTAAGGTGCCCTGGAGGTGCCGCTCTTCGCTGCCATGGATGGACTCCAGCCGCTCCCGGGTGAATCAGAGGCAGTCACCGGTGTCTGTGGAAATGTGTGAGACCTTCCTCCTTTCACTGACACACGGTTCTCCATAGCCTGAAGCAATTTGGAGACCCCACTGTCGGTGTTAAGTGTCCGGTCCCATGTGCAGGTGACGTGGGTCCTCGCCATGGGGTCCAACCGTAGCCCTGACCCCGGATCCTATATGTCCCTGTGCTCCGGAAAAGTGGGTAGGGGACGATGGGACATGAAATCCCCATCCCCTGCAGATTTGTTGGAGTCCGTGAAGGTGTCCCCAACCGAGGGTCCTGCACCACGACTTGCGGTGGCACTGTGGGAATGGTTAGGCTCGACCTCAGCTACCAACTCCTCTTATCCCAACATCTCCACCGGCTGCCTCTATCTCTCGCCCTCTTTCAGTCTCACTCCTGCAGACTCAGTGCCGTGTTGTTGTCCCTGGCCCTGGGACTATCTCCACCTGTCTCCCGTCCCAGGGCCAGCCTGTTAAACGCTGCTCCCTCAAGGCTGTCTGCTCTGTTCTCTGTCCTGGGCTGTACTCTTGACTGTTAAACTGTTTTGTCTTTCTACTCTTTCAGAGCGGCCCCCACCTCAGAAATGACCCAGCCGTGCTGGGGGAATTTCCCAGCCTGGTTTCCTGTGTGTGGTGGCTGGCTCACTATCTTGGTGCTTATTTAAGTTATGAGCTCAGGATTTAGTGTATGTGAAACAAACCAGTGATTAACCTCGTCTCACCTGGGAGAGAATTACAATCTTAAAACAGATGCAATACTCTGTGGCGACTGAAGCCTCAGGGCGTAACACTAACAGTGCTTCCTCCTTAAAGGGAACCTGTCACCAGAATTTGGCCTTCTAAACTAAAACTAGCACCTTAAGCAGCACCTGTGCTTCATTCTATAAGGGTGCATGTTACCCCCTGAATCCCCCCTGTAGCCCCCAAAAATAGCTTTATAAAATCTCCCGCCCGATATATGTAAATTTCGCGGTTCGGTCCGATGGGCATCCTAATCTGTGCCTCCTGTCCCTCTTTTTGCCGTCCTTCTGAGCTGATTGGATGATATCTCACACTATCCAAGTAGGCGGGCAAAATCTCTCGCCTGCAGAAACATATTCCTAGAGTGCGCCTGCGCTAACCGGCGAATTCTTTGCGCAGGTGCGAGATTTTGCCTGGCCGATGTGGATGATGTCACCCGCTTCATCCACATCGACTGCCTGCACTGAGAACTCGCTGGTTCACGCAGGTGCATCTATCTTTTCGGCTCTAACCGCAACAGTGCAGAGCGAAGTGCGCTTGCGCAAGCCCGGAATATGGAGCTTTTACCCACCTACGTGGATGATGTCTGAGGCGTCATCCTCGTCAATCAGCTCAGGAGGACGGCAAATGGAGGCGCAGATTAGGACGCCCATCGGACCGGACAATTTACATACAGGGCCAAAGATTTTGTAAAGATAGTTTTGGGGGCTACAGGATGGATCAAGGGGTAATGTGCACCTTCATGCAGCACAGGCGCTGCTTCAGGTGCTAGTTTTAGTTTAGAAGGCCCTAATCTGTTGACTGGTTCCTTTTAAGTCTGAGCATTCATGTGTTCACCGGAGCTGGGAGAGAGCAGGAGCTGCTGGATCCCTGGAGACTCAAATCAGGAGACAGAAGGTGGAATTTGCATTGGAAGTTAACTCGGGCTAATTTACCAGGCCCAGTTACAGGGGAAATCAGCAATAATAAATAAGTGTGAAATAAATAACTTGAAAATAAAGAATGAAAGAAAAAACAAGAAGAATATAATAGAACAATTTTTTATTTTTTTTTTTAAAAAGAAAGCCACTTCCAATCCAAATTTCTGTTTCCATCCATGCCCCCAAAACAAATGTCCCATACAAATAAAAAACATTTTTTGTAGAAAGAGGAAGACAATTAATTTTTATTTTATTGTTCCTTTGTGATTGTATAAAAAATAGACAAAAATGTAAAAAGCAGACACATTTTTTTTTTGCTTTTGTAAACAAAAAAATCTGAATATAAAAATAACATAAATTTTGTCTTGAATGGAGGAAAATGGCCCTGTTAAAGACTGGTTAAATGCCTGCTCCTGGCTTGCACATTACAGCTAATTACTAGAAATCCCAGGACAGTTGATGAATAAAACAATAAAAACAAATTATCCAGAGAGGACAAGACCAATAAAAGTCTTTCCAAGAAATAACAGTGACCCATGGATGTAATCAGTGGAGGTTCAACATCCGATCCCCCCTCCATTTAGCAGAAAGAGGTGATAGTAGCATGTGACAATGTGTATACACAGCATGAAATGTTTTCTCGGGCATGACTCCATTGCTCCTTCCTACATTTTATTGTTGGAGTGCTCAGAATTGGACTCCTCTAATATTAGTGTATATTTCCTAAATCATTTACATTTTATTTGGCATTGATTTTTCTTTTTTTAATATCAGAATATCTATTAGAAATAAAAATAGAAATACTGTAATTTTCACATTGGCTATAGGGACTTTTAGACTCTAAGTGGGGCTTTACACGTTGCGACATCGCTTCCGAAATATCGTCGGTGTCTCGTCGTGACGCACATCCAGCGCTGGTAACGACATCGCAACGTGTAAATCCTAGATGCGCCGATAAACGATCGCAAAAGCGTGGAAAATCGGTGATCTGTGTGGAGACAGTCATTTTTATAATGTCGGGTCGACCGCAGATACGAGGTTGTTTGTTGCTCATGTGGCTCCACACATCGCTGTGTGTAAACCCGCAGGAGCGACAAACATGTCCTTACCTGCGTCCACCGGCAATGCGGAAGGGAGAAGGTGGGCGGGATGTTATGTCCCGCTCAGCCCCGCCCCTCTGCTTCTATTGGCAGGCCAATTAGTGACGTCGCTGTGACGCCGCACGCACCTCCCCCTTGAAGGAGGGATAGTTCGGCAGTCACAGCAACGTCGCCAAGCAGGTATGTGCGTGTGAAGCTGCCATAGCGATAATGTTCGCTACGGCAGCAATCACCACATACTGCATCTGCGACGGGGGCAGGTACTATCGCGCTCGGCAGCGCTAGCCGATCCTAGCGATGTCGCAACGTGTAAAGTACCCCTAAGTTTCTGTTGTTTTAGGAAATAACATGAATATTAGGAGCAATGAGTGTTTGCTTTTGTATTGAAGCATCTAAAGAGCATATGCAAAAGTTATTGTGACGGGAGGGGGAGCAGGCTCAGCTGTGCCATTTATTATTGTGTGATTGGTGGATCCTGTATTATCAGCTGTGTATAGAGGTGTTACCTTTCTTTGTAATCCTGCCTCTGGTGATAAGAAGCCTGCTAAAAACCTTGAAAGGACAAGATATATCAAGTCTAAAAAATCCCCAGTGGCGCATGTGAAAATTGCAAGAGTGCTAATTATTTTTTATTATTTTCAGAAAGATGATTGTGACTACATGGACTCTGTCAGTGCCTGTCATGGGTTCCGTTCTTAAAATTCAGCCAGACACGAAGACAGTTTGTTTATAGACGGGGGATAAGACCCTCATTGTTTCTACAAGACTCTTAAGGCCCCTTTACACACTGAGACTTTCTAGCGATCCCACCAGCGATCCCAACCTGGCCGGGATCGCTACAAAGTCTCTGGTGAGCTGTCAAACAGGCAGACCTGGCCAACGACGCAACAGCGATCCGGACCTGCAGAACGACCTAGCTAGTAATTGGGGACGTTGTCAGGCTAAAACACACATCCGTGAAAACCACCGTGAAAACTGTCGGCAGACAGCAGACAGAGTAGCGCGATGAGAATGAACTCGGGTGAACTTCACCCGACTTCATTGTCATGCCGCGGCTCTGTTTGTGTGCCGTGGACTGATTAGCGGTGACCTGTGAAGGATTCACCGGTGACCGCTAATCCCCCGAGTGACTGAAGTGTCCCCCCCTCTCTCATACTCACCGATCCCCAATCACCGGCGCTGCACGGCATTCACACTGCTCCGGCGGCTTTTTCTAATTTGAAAAAGCCGGTCGCTCATTAAACAAATTCGTATTACCTGCTTTCCCTGGCCAAAAAGAATGGTCCTGAACGATTTGTAGCGATCAGCAACTTCACAGCAGGGGCCAGGTCGCTGATGTGTTTCACACACTGCAATGTCGCTGGGGAGGTCGCTATAACGTCACAAAACCGGTGACGTTACAGCGATGTCGTTTGCGATGTTGCAATGTGTAAAGCCACCTTTAGGAGTCTAGTGTTACAGTTCTTGTTGACTCATGTAATTGCCTTGGCCAGTGAAGGTCAGACACCCAGACAAATCAATTATGCGAACCTCCCATTGTATTACTATGTGAATTGCTAGATGAGATGTAACTTAGCTGTCTCTCCCTCGTCTCTGGATAATTTGTATACGGCTTGAAACCTAGCCAATAAGAGCCCAGTCTTATCCACCAATCGTGAAGACCCCAATGGTCTGAATGGAGAGCTCAGGGGTATAAGAAGGAGGACTGTCCATTGCCTGGGTAGACTCTTGCTACATGCTACCAATCTAGGACCTGCGGATCTGATTGGCAAGCCATAACCGAACCTGGATTATAATACGATATGGACTTCAGCATTGAATGCAAGGATTCAGCTGAGCTATCAAGAACTACCTAAGGAAGGAATCCAGCTTGGGACAATCCAGTCACCTGACTACAGGCTTTGCGGTCCTCAGACAGTTTCCTAAATCTAGCAAGTAAGGTAAATCAGGCTCTACCACTCAGTGGGTAGGTGCTATTGAGGTAAACAAATATAGTACAATAATAACCTCAGCACTCATAAATGGACAAGAGAAGATTTTGAGAATTTTGAAATTTTTTTTATTTTGATAAACTGCAAAAAGTGCACATAAGGTATAGCAAACCCGACGTTTCAGCTTTGTAAGCCTTTCTCGAGGTTTTGCGTGGAGAGGAAGGACACGAGTCACAGGCAAACTGCCAAGCAAAGTAATTTCAGAGGTGCCACATTTTTGCAGTACAGAAGGTTCAACCAGGGATCATGGAATACAGTTTTGGGGAAATAGTGCCACTGCTGGTGAGAGTCTGGAAGGAGGAGACGTCCTGGAGAGGCAGTGGTGGCTACCAGCAGTGGCACCATCTATAACCAGATGGTAAGACACGTGACTTCTTATAGCGAAGGGGAGTGATCACAAAGAGCTACCTGAGATTAAGGCTACAAAGGACAGTCAGATAGGAAAGAGTCCTTAACCCCTACAGCTCTAAAAGAAAATAGATTCACTCAAATTCAAATTGTAGACCTGTGTATAATAAGGCGTTGAGACCTTCTAGTCCCAGACGCGCTAAAGGGCTCCTCAGAGCGGAATACACTCATGACATGTATTGTCATGTGAAAATTTGAAATGTGTCCTGCGTCTTTCACATAATGAAATATGTGAAATGTGTAATGTACAGTAAGATCATGTGTGGTTGTTGGACTGTAGGGTAAGAAGAAGTTAAGTATTCGGACTAGCCCACAATGGGAGGGGCTAGTTAATAGGGACAGAGACTATTTCCTTCTAGAAAGGGAGTGAAGACCTAGTGAATAGTGAAGACCAGGAGCAGACATATAGTCTGAAGATTGTCAACGCTGCATGCAGTGGGTGATCTGTGGCAAGAGAAGGAGAGAGAGGATCGGCATTGAGATAGCGTGATCCTGAAGTGGTAACTGAGGCACAGAGCACAGGACTATGTCTTGTCTAGAGATCGATGTTCCTACAGAGTGGCCCATAGGCAGAAGGGTCTGGAGGATGGAACTCTATCCAACAAGACCCCAGGTTCTGTACAGCTTAAAGGTAGCGGCCCGACATGTACTGGTGAGTAGGCAAGGATGACTTTTCCAGGCGGAGTCTCCCCAAGTGTCTGGGAGTTGAAAGCTCTACTCTGTCCCTTCTGGCAAACACCCACACTCCCTCCTCAACGAGGAAAATAAACATGGAGCCATGGAAAGGAAAAGTGACCATCATGAATCGGACTGTGGCCTAGGCTAGAGTTTACTGGGACTCACAGGACCAGTAAGAGCGGAAACAATCCAGAGGAAACAAAAGTGTGTCTGAATTTGCTTAATCAAACTGAAACGTGCTGGAAGTTTTGTGCCCGCTATCTCGTGTATGTAGTTGATGAAGATTAACCATTAAGTAAAGGCTCGTTGTTGAAACTCAACTGGTGGCCTCCTTGTCGGTACAAGTTGTCAACTAGTCCTGGCTAGCTGAAGCCATTGGCACCATGCAGCCTACATGGGTGTACTGCTCACACAGCGAAAGTCCACACACCCATCTATGACCATGTCTTCTATGTAGTGTGTCGGAGCAACAGGAATCAGCACCTTGCCCACGACTACTCTCCCACAGCACTCTACAGGACAATGTATAACATACAGATTACTCATATTGATCCTGGATCCACTGAATGGAGCACAATGGGTTTATTTTTCTGTTCCGGGGCTTTTAGCTATTAGCAGGTGGATTGTGATTCAATTTTTACTGGAGACTAAAATACTTAATTGAAGATGCATGAAGCTCAGTGTATGACACATCTACATCCATGAAGGAACAGATTAAGTGACATTACAGGGCCGTCCATGGCTACTGTATAGCGATTGCCTCCAGCTAGCCAGCCAGCCGCTGGTAGCAGAAAAGCACATTTACCCGGCCATGCATGAAAGCATTTGTCTTCTCTCTCATTCAGTCTCGCATGAGTGCAACAAACATGTCCATTTGTAAAGCTCCATGTCTCCCAGCAAAGGCAACAAATGTGTTTTCAGCTGGCAGGAGAAGGGCTCTGCAGGCGCCCAAGAGCTGGAATCCAGAGTCTCCCATGGCACATCATATACGGCACAGTGTAACACAATGAAGCCGTCCTCCGCCTTCAGATAACCTTAGAGCTGTATTAATATATTGGATACCCACTATAGCTTCTCATACACCGATCAGAGCTCATACTTTGCACTGACGAGGGGCAATCACCCCGAAACACCGTGTCTGAAAATAGCTGCCACTAGAGTTTGTCTCCTTTCTCCCTGAAGAAACAAGTTGAATATTTCCCAGAGGAGCATTGTAGCTATAAGACTCCTCACTAGCCGCCAGATTGGTTTGTCAGTTTCTGCAAGGAGAAAGTTTTCCCCCTTAGACTCCACTATAGCTTCTCATACAGCCAGATCAGATCATACGCACTACCGAGGGGCAATCACCCTGAATCACTGTGTGTTGTGAATGTCAGTTATGCTTTGGCTGCTGGGAGGCTCCCTCTTGTGGCCAGGAATGGTTTGGACATAGACCAGGTGTGTTGAGCAATGGGCATTTCCATTACTAACTCTCTGCTTATTTAAATCCTGGTCTGATAGCAGGCTATGCCGGATGTCAGTTGTTCTTTGTTCACCAGCCTGCTTCATTCTGCTCCACACCACATCTACCCCAGATAAGTGCTTTGCTCTTTATTTGTTGTTTGGTTCTTTTACTCTTATCTGAGTTTGTCATTTGCTGTGCTTGCTTTCAGTTTATTTGCATGCAGGGATCTTCCCTCTCAGTTGCTTAGCTGGGAAACTCCCTGCAGTTATGTTTGGAGTATTGCTCGTATAAGTCCATGTGTTTGTGGCTTTTTGAATTTGTAATGATTCTTGTTTTCTGTTTATTGGTATGACAAGAGCGCCTGGTATAGGACGGAGTGCAGATCGTGTGATCTGAGGGCCTTTATGTACTATCAGGAATTTGGAATTTTGCAGGGTTTTTCTCTGGTCACCATCAGCCCCTTTCCTGTCCTTTCCTATTTTAGTCAGTGGGGGCCTCACCTTTTGCTAATCCTATCATCTATCTGTGTATTGTGTTTTCCTATATCAGTACCCTTTGCCTCTGATGTCTGATCTTTTCTCTAGAGTGAAGAGCGTCAAATGGTTTACGAAACTGGATCTCAAGGGTGCGTATAATCTCATCCGTATTAAGGAGGGTGATGAATGGAAGACGGCTTTTAATACCCCTGAGGGGCATTTTGAGTACCTAGTGATGCTTTTTGGGATCACTAATGCACCCTCCATCTTCCAGGCCTTCATAAATGATATTTTTTGGGACCTTATTGGTAAATTTTTGATTGTGTATTTGGATGACATCTTGATTTCCTTTCTCGCCTTTTCATTGGGGGACACAGACAGTGGGTTATTTGTTGTCTCCAGGGGAGGCTTGACACTAGCGTTAAAAAAGAGTTAGCTCCTCCTCCCACAGCATATAACCCCAGCTAGGCGGGAACTAGCTCAGTTCTTTTTAGTGTCAGCAGGGAGGCTGACACGTCTGGCTTGAGCCCCAGGCCAGCTCATGTTTTTTATTTATTTATTTATTTTTCTTTGTGATTTTATTCTATGTTTGACTATGGGGCAATACTAGGGTGTGCTCACCCTCGTTCCCCCCACTTACGGGCAGAGGAAACCTGGCGCGCAAAAGCCGTCAGTCTTCCCTCGCGCCCAAGTGGTTGGGTCTGCGTACCCCTCCAGGCTCCCTGGAAGCACCTCACAAAGGTAGCTCCAGAGGGCTAGCAGAGCCAAGGACCTGCTAGACTTGAGCCGAAGATGCGTCCCCAAGATCCCCGCATCCCAGGACCAACGCGTCTTCAGAAGGAGCAAGAGCAGGTAGGGAGGCGACGTGTATTCATCCCCTGCATCCAACCGCCGCCTGAGGAGGCGCCGGTGGGGCGATGCAGGCCGTGTTCCCGGGGAAGCATCATAAATTTAGCTCCCGGCTTCGGCCTGCATTCTTAGCAACGCCCCCTCCACTGCTCCAGAAGCCGCTCCCTCTAGTGGGCCGTCTCTCCCCTCCATGCTGCCAGAGAACACTGGACGCCATTACATGTGGGGAGAAGACACGGGTGAGATCGCCTCCTTGGCTCTGCAACTCTGCAGCACTATATACCGCTCTGTTCAGCGGTATATCGCTGTCTTTCTAGCGGTGTGTGCCTGCTGGCTGGCGGTGTATATCAGCTTTTAGCGGTCTATACTGACTGTGCCTGCAGGTATATACCGACTGTTTGGCAGTGTATGCCACTTTACTATTGGTATATACCAGCTCTGTATAGCAGTCCCTTTCTAATACTGCTAGTAGCTCCTCACCCACAGTAGTGTAATACTGCTAGAGGCTCACGGTACTAATTGTACGTTTGTTGCTGACATGCGTAACCGCAAGGGTGATAAAGCTTCCCAGGCATCTTCTATGGACCTGTACTATGCTTGTACCACCTGTGGAAGCTTGTTTCCCAATGGTCGAAGCTATCCACTCTGCCGGGGCTGCGATGCCCCTACTACAGTGTCACAACAGACGTTGCCGGACCAGGGGGTCGTCCAGTCTGTGGGTTCGGCCCCGGCCACCATTCAGGCAGCACCCCCGTCTGAGGAGGCTATCCCTGCATGGGCTCTTCTGATGTCTAAAAGGTTAGATGACCTGGCCGCTCAGATATCCCAGCCTTCCACAGGCTCCCGCAGCCTCCCCCCGGCTCAGCTCCCTCAGAGGAGCCCGCCTTCGTCTGGTGTATCATCCCCAGTACGTAAAAAGGCTGTCTCCAAAACGTGCCATTGCGACCGCTCCGCCTCGTCTGACTCACACGATGGTCAGTCTGACTCAGGCTCCGTGACCTTTAGTAGTCACGATTCCCGAGACTCTGACTCTGATTCAGATGTCCCTTCTGAGTCTAGGCATATGGAAGACACTTTAATAGCGGCTGTCAATCACTCTCTGTCGATTTCTGATCAGCCCTCGGACCCGACTTCTCAGTCGGCAATCAAGCGAGCCAAGAAGCCTCCTAAGTCCTTTGCCCAGGATCCGATTTTTCATCAAATCATATCTAAACGGTGGGATCACCCTGATAGGAGGTTTAATAAAAAATCCTCCTCTTCATTCGCTTATCCCTTTCCTCCGGAAATGGTTAAGCCCTGGTCGGTACCCCCCGTTGTGGATCCGCCAGTATCCAGACGGGCTAAACACATGGTTATGTCTGTTTCAGACAACGCGTCTCTCAAGGACTCTTCCGACCGCGCAGTTGAGGCTGCGGTCAAATCTATTTTCCAGGCTTCGGGCTCCTCTCTGCGCCCCCTGTTTGCCATGACATGGGTGGCAAGAGCTATGAGCGTGTGGAGTAGGAACCTGCGCAAGTTGCTTCGCCCTTGCAATATTCCTCCAGAGGCTCTTGAGATTCTTGATTTGGTCTCTCTAGCCTCTAATTATTTTCTTCACGGCTCCCTAGATGCAGCTAGCTGGTCAGCCCTAACGGCAGCCAATGCTGTCTTCGCCCGCAGGGTTCTGTGGCTAAAAATATGGAATGCGGACAGTGCCTCCAAAAAGTCCCTGTCCACACTTCCCTTCCAGGGTCTTCGTCTGTTTGGTGAATCCCTGGACAAACTCATATCTGAGGCGACGGGTGGTAAAAGTACCATTCTACCACAAAAGCGGCCTATAGCCAGAAATTTCAAAAAATCTTCTTGGCGCAGGCAGTCCTTTCGGCCTGCCCCCCAAAAACCATCAGCCCAAGGATCGTCCCAACGCTCAGATCGAGGATCCGGTCCCTCAAGGGGCTCTTCTTGGCGTTCCCACTCCAAGCAACCTAAACCCAAAGGACCTCGCTCTGTACAGGCCCCCTCAGCATGACGCCAGGTATCCCTCAGATCCGACTCCTGTGGGAGGGCGGCTTCTGCTTTTTCGGGATCTCTGGCTAGACCACACTCACGATGCTTGGGTTTGAGAAATCGTCACCTCAGGTTACAAGATCGATTTCCATTCCCTGCCGGCCAACAGGTTTCTGCGTTCTCGTCTTCCAAAGTCCAAAACGCAAAGCCAGGCCTTATTTCAGGCCATAGCCTCTTTACAGAAAGCAAATGTTATCATTCCAGTGCCCCTGGAACAACGCGGCAAAGGTTTCTATTCAAACCTTTTTGTCATTCCCAAAAAAGATGGCTCTGTCCGCCCTATCTTGGACCTCAAACGGCTGAACAAATTCATACGGATTCGAACTTTCCGAATGGAATCATTGAGAGCAGTGCTAGCCGCCATTGAACCTGGAAAATTCCTAGCTTCCATAGACGTTCAAGATGCTTATTTACATATTCCCATATGTGTCTCTCATCAACGGTTCCTTCGCTTTGCCGTAGGACACCGTCATTTCCTATTCAGGGCCCTCCCCTTTGGGCTGGCCACTGCGCCTCGGGTCTTCACAAAGGTCATGGCGGCCGTCATGTCCATTTTACACCCCAGAGGCATCCTAGTCGTTCCCTATTTGGACGACCTTCTTGTCAAAGGGAGCTCTCTTCACGTTTGCTCAGAAAGCATGCAGATTTGCCTAGACACGCTGTCAAGGCTAGGGTGGCTTATCAACTTCAACAAGTCATCCCTCATTCCTCATCAGCGCATCACCTTTTTAGGTATGCTGATAGACACGGCTCAGTCCCGGGTTTTTCTTCCAGAGGACAAGAGGTCTTCCCTGATCCGGGCTGCCCAATCCCTCCGCTCTCGCCGTCACACATCCCTTCGGAATGGAATGAGAGTGTTAGGCAAGATGGTGGCGGTCATAGAAGCCGTGTCCTTTGCCCAATTCCATCTGCGCCCTCTACAACTGGATCTTCTATCCTCCTGGGACAAGAATCCAGCTTCCCTGGACCGATCAGTCCGCCTATCTCGGTCTGCTCTCAGCTCCCTCCTCTGGTGGACTCAAGCCTCATCCCTATCTCAAGGGAAGTTCTTCCGCCCGGTCCACTGGCAGGTAGTCACGACGGATGCCAGCCTGATAGGCTGGGGGGCGGTGTTTCTCCACCACACTGTTCAGGGACGCTGGTCTCCTTCCGAGCGCTCCCTGCACATCAATGTTCTGGAGATCAGAGCCATATTTTTGGCCCTTCAGAATTTTCAACCCTTACTATTGGGTCTCCCTGTTTGGATCCAGTCAGCCAATGCCACGGCTGTGGCTTACATCAACCGACAGGGAGGAACTCGCAGTGATGAAGGAAGTATCCAGGATTCTTCTTTGGGCAGAGAAGCACATCCCCATTATTTCAGCTGTCCATATCCAAGGGGTAGACAACTGAGCCGCAGACTTTCTCAGCAGGCAAGGTCTAGTAGCAGGGGAATGGTCCCTCCACGACGAAGTGTTCTATCAGATCACTCTTCGTTGGGGACTCCCGGATGTGGACCTCATGGCGTCTCGAATGAATGCCAAAATACGTCCCTTCATATCTCGGTCGAGAGACCCGCTAGCACTCGGCTCCGACGCTCTAGTCTTTCCATGGTCGCAGTTTCGCCTACCCTACATCTTCCCTCCGTTTCCTCTCATTCCGAGAGTAATCAAGAAAATCAAAGCGGAGGGAATCCCGGTGATCCTCGTGGTCCCGGACTGGCCCAGGAGAGCCTGGTATCCAGAGCTCCTCCAACTTCTCAGCGACACTCCCTGGCGTCTTCCCGACCGCCCGGATCTTCTGTCGCAAGGTCCAATTTTCCACCAGAATACAGCAAAGCTGCATTTGACGGCGTGGCGCTTGAATCCCTGATTCTAGCCAAATCGGGTCTTTCTTCCAGGGTAGTTCATACCATGCTTAATGCTCGGAAGCCTTCCTCCGCCAGCATTTACCACAGGACCTGGAAGACCTATCTTTCCTGGTGTGACTGTCATAATCGGTCGCCCCTGACCTTTTCAATCCCTAATGTTCTTGCTTTTCTGCAAGACGGTCTGGACTCGGGCCTTGCTCTCAGTACCCTTAAAGGACAAGTTTCTGCCTTGTCGATTTTTTTCCAGAAGCAGCTGGCTTCTCGCCCTCAGGTCCGTACCTTTCTTCAAGGGGTAGCACATTTGGTCCCTCCTTATCGCCACCCCTTAGATCCCTGGGATCTGAATCTGGTTCTCGGAGTCCTTCAACTTCCTCCTTTCGAACCTCTGAGAGAAATCTCTCTTCAACGACTGTCTTGGAAAGTTGCCTTTTTAGTCGCTATTACCTCTATCAGGCGAGTGTCCGAACTGGCAGCTCTTTCCTGTCGCTCACCTTTTCTGATATTCCATCAGGATAAGGTAGTCCTTCGGCCTTCCCCCGCCTTTGTTACGAAGGTCGTATCCTCCTTCCACTTGAACGAGGACATTGTGTTGCCGTCATTCTGCCCACTCCTTTGAAAAAGCCCTTCACACTCTAGATCTTGTCAGGGCTTTGCAGATCTACACCTCCAGAACAGCGCCGTTGCGCAAGTCCGATGCCCTCTTCGTCCTCCCAGTAGGACACAAAAAGGGCAACCCGGCGTCTAAATCCACGATTTCTCGATGGATCAGGACTGCCATCTGTGAGGCATACAAAGCACGAGGTGCCGTTCCCTCTCAATCTGTGCGGGCCCACTCTACGCGAGCAGTGGGTGCCTCCTGGGCTATTCGCCATCAGGCTTCGGCGGCCCAACTTTGCAAGGCCGCTACCTGGTCCAGTGTGCACACGTTTACAAAATTCTACAGAGTGCATACGCATGCATCCGCGGATGCTGCTCTTGGAAGACCAGTCCTTCAGGTGGCAGTGGCCCATTTATAAGTGGCCACTGCTCAGTTCTTGACAGTGTTTTTTATATGTGTTCACTGCAGTTGCAGTTGTTAGTCGGCGCTTAGTCTGATGTTATACACTGTTAATAGTTCAGTTCCCACCCAGGGACTGCTTTGTGACGTCCCACTGTCTGTGTCCCCCAATGAAAAGGCGAGAAAGGAAAGGACATTTTTGTGTACTCACCGTAAAATGTCTTGGTTGCAGCCTTTCATTGGGGGACACAGCTCCCGCCCTTGTGGTTTTGGTTGTCCTTCTCCTACTGCTTTTACACCAAACTGAGCTAGTTCCCGCCTAGCTGGGGTTATATGCTGTGGGAGGAGGAGCTAACTCTTTTTTAAACCTAGTGTCAAGCCTCCCCTGGAGACAACATATAACCCACTGTCTGTGTCCCCCAATGAAAGGCTCCAAGAAAGACATTTTACGGTGAGTACACAAAAATGTCCTTTTTTCTGATGATTGGGACTCTCATGTTGGGCAAGTATTGGCTGTTTTTCAGATACTTAAGGATCATGCACTCTACGTTAAGGGGTCAAAGTGCCTCTTTGGGGTGCAAAGGATTTCCTTTTTGGGCTTCATCTTGTCTCCCTCCGCTATCGATATGGACCCAGTTAAGGTTCAGGCTATTTACGACTGGGTGCAACTGACTTCTCTAAAATCCCTGCAGCAGTTTTTGGGGTTTGCTAATTTTTACCGTAAATTTATAGCCAATTTTTCTGCCATTGTCAAACCTCTGACAGATTTGACTAAGAAGGGAGCTGATGCTGAGCATTGGACCCCAGAGGCGATTGTGGCCTTCCAGGAGCTTAAAAGGTGATTCACTTCTGCCCCAGTCCTGCAGCAACCTGATGTGTCTCTCCCATTTCAAGTTGAGATTGATGCCTCAGAGATCGGAGCTGGAGCTGTTCTGTCTCAACGAGACGTTACTTCGGGTAAACTTAAGCCCTGTGCCTTTTTCTCTCGGAAGTTTGCTCCTTTTGAACGGAATTATGATGTGGGGAACCGGGAATTATTGGCTATGAAGTGGGCATTTGAAGAGTGGAGGCATTGGTTGGAGGGGGCTAGACATCAAGTTGTGGTGTTTACGGACCACAAGAATCTTACCTATCTGGAATCGGCCAAGAGGTTGAATCCTCGGCAGGCCAGGTGGGCTTTGTTTTTTACCCGGTTTAATTTTGTGGTCTCTTTTTTTCCGGGCACCAAGAATGTTAAGGCCGATGCCCTTTCCAGGAGTTTCTGTGCTGACTCTTTGGAGGTTGTCGAGCCGTCTACTATCCTGAATGATGGTGTAGTTTTCTCAGCCATTTCGCCTGATCTGCAGTTGGCACTGGCGAAATTTCAGGGGGATAAACCTGAGAGATGTCCTACAGGGAAACTGTTTGTCCCGGACCAATGGAGAGACCGAGTTGTCTCTGAGGTTCATTGCTCTGTTTTGGCGGGTCATCCTGGCATTTTTGGTACTCGGGATCTTGTGAGACGTTCTTTTTGGTGGCCTTCCCTGTCCCGAGATGTCCGTCGTTTTGTGCAGTCGTGTGGAGTTTGTTCTCGGTCCAAGCCCTGTTATTCACGTTCTAGTGGGCTATTATTTGCCTTTGCCGGTACTTACGAAATCTTGGACGCACATCTCTATGGATTTTATTTCAGAGCTTCCCGTCTCTGAAAATGACTGTGATTTGGGTGATCTGTGATAGATTCTCCAAGATGGTCCACTTGGTTCCCCTATCTAAGTTGCCATCTTCATCAGAGTTGGTGCCTTTATTTTTCCAACATGTTGTCCATTTGCATGGTATTCCCGAAAACATTGTTTCTGACAGAGGGGTGCAGTTTGTATCCAGGTTTTGGAGGATTTTTTGCTCCAAATTGGGTGTTCAGCTGTCTTTCTCCTCGGCGTTTCATCCTCAGACCAACGGTCAGACTGAAAGGGCTAACCAGACCCTGGAGACCTATTTACGGTGTTTTTTTTCTGCGGATCAGGATGACTGGGTTTTGTTTTTGCCTTTGGCTGCATTTGCCCTTAACAATAGAGCTAGCTCTACCACATTGGTGTCCCCCTTTTTCTGCAATTTTGGGTATCACCCCAGGTTCCTCTCAGGGCAGCTTGAGGCGTCTGACTGTCCAGGGGTGTATTCGGTGGTAAACAGAATGCAGCAGATTTGGGGGCAGGTAGTGGATAAATTGTTTCAGTCCCAAGAAACTGCCCAAAAGTTTGCCAACCGGCGTCGGACTGTTGGTCCCCGGTTTAAAGTGGGGAACATGGTGTGGTTGTCCTCTAAAAATATTCCTATGAGCGTTCCATCTCCTAAATTTAAGCCCAGATTTATTGGACCTTATAAGATTTCGGAGATTATCAACCCTGTATCTTTCCGTTTGACTCTGCCTGTGTCATTTAAGATTCACAATGTCTTCCATAAGTCCTTGTTGAAGAAACATGTGGAGCCCACAGTTCCTGCAGCAGCGCCTCCTGACCCTGTTTTGGTACAAGGGGATCTGGAGTATGAGGTTGAAAAAATTCTGGATTCCCGTCGCAGTAGGCGTCAGCTTCAGTACCTTGTGAAATGGAAGGGTTATGGGCAGGAGGATAACTCTTGGGTTGTGGCTTCTGACATTCATGCAGACAGGTTGGTTCGCGCCTTCCATCATGCTCATCCCGAGCGACCCGGTGGCGTTGGTGAGAGTTCGGTGACCCCTCCTCAAGGGGGGAGTACTGTTGTGAATGTCAGTTATGCTTTGGCTGCTGGGAGGCTCCCTCTTGTGGCCAGGAATGGTTTGGACATAGACCAGGTGTGTTGAGCAATGGGCGTTTCCATTACTAACTCTCTGCTTATTTAAATCCTGGTCTGATAGCAGGCTATGCCGGATGTCAGTTGTTCTTTGTTCACCAGCCTGCTTCATTCTGCTCCACACCACATCTACCCCAGATAAGTGCTTTGCTCTTTATTTGTTGTTTGGTTCTTTTACTCTTATCTGAGTTTGTCATTTGCTGTGGTTGTTTTCAGTTTATTTGCATGCAGGGATCTTCCCTCTCAGTTGCTTAGCTGGGAAACTCCCTGCAGTTATGTTTAGAGTATTGCTCGTATAAGTCCATGTGTTTGTGGCTTTTTGAATTTGTAATGATTCTTGTTTTCTGTTTATTGGTATGACAAGAGCGCCTGGTATAGGATGGAGTGCAGATCGTGTGATCTGAGGGCCTTTTTGTACTATCAGGAATTTGGAATTTTGCAGGGTTTTTCTCTGGCCACCATCAGCCTCTATCCTGTCCTTTCCTATTTTAGTCAGTGGGGGCCTCACCTTTTGCTAATCCTATCATCTATCTGTGTATTGTGTTTTCCTATATCACCGCAGTCTTTGAATGTGGGGGGCTTGCTATTCTTTATCTATTTTCTGAGGCAGAGAGTTATTCATCTTTCCTTCCTTTAGGATAGCTAGTTCTCTGGCTGGGTTCGCGGTGCATAGGATGTTAGTTCACCCCTCGGCTACTTCTAGTGTTGATGGTTAGTAAGGGGATGGCGGCCAGATTAGTTGCCAATGCTCTTGTCACCTTTTACCAATGATTTATGGTGGTCTTCCATGGTTCCGGATCATAACAACGGTGTCTGCAAATTGAGGTTCTGATCTGTCATACATCCTAAGTCATATAAAAAGGCTCGTTTTAGGGTCACTTTTGACTTTCAGGATTACTACTTCCAATAAGTGGCACTAGAGTTCGTCTCTTTCCTCCATGAAGAGATAATTTGAATATTTCCCAGAGGAGCATTGCAGCTATAAAACTCCTCACTGGCAGCCAGATTGGTTTGTCAGTTTCTGCAAGGAGAAAAGATTTCCCCTTAGACCCCACTATAGCTTCTCAGACAGCCAGATCAGTTCTCATACTTTGCATTAACAAGGGGCAATCACCCCGAAACACCATGTCTGCAACTTGAGGTTCTGATCTGGCAGGAATCCTAGGTCATATGACATGGCTCGTTAAAGAACCACTTTTGACTTTTAGGATTTGCTGCTTCCAGTAGTTGGCACTAGGGATCGTCTACTTCCTCCCTGGAGAGACAATTTTGATATCTTCTTGATAATATTAATGTAAGAAATTAAAAAATAAGCGTAATCTCCTTTTCCTTCAAGAGCCATAAAGTTTGAGGTCTTGTTATTTGCAGTACAAGTTTTAGTTGTCAGTGACATCATTTATTTTACCCACAAATGTACTAAAAATAGTAAAAAAAAAAAAAAAACTGCGTCAAAACAGTGAAAAGATGCAATTCCAACATTGTTTTTTGGGTTTTGTTCTTATGGCATTCATTGTACAGCAAAAATGACCTGGTAATAGGATTCTTCAGGTTAGTATGATTACGGTGATATCAAAGTATCATTTTTTTGATCATTTAGTGGTTAAGTAAAATTAATTTACCACAGGGGTAATATGATTTTATGTTTTTGACTGAGGCCACACGAGCACTACCGCGAGTGCATCGTATGACACGGCTTCTGCTCTGCTGCGAGTGTGAGCTGAGTTTCATTATACTGTGATGCGATCCTGTGATCGGATCACAGCTGCTGAGGAGAAGGTGGGCACTGCAGAAGAATGGGCGGGATTAATCTCCCTATCTCCTCCATTATCAGCTGATTCGTATATCACTGCACACACGATTCATATGAAAACACGGACACGTAAAGATCACCATCTATATACATAATTGCCTTATTCTGTCTGTCTGTCTGTCTGTCTGTCTTGCTCCAAAATTGTGTCCTTACGGTGACACAAAGCTGATTGGCCGCTGGGCTCGCCATGGTCCCGCCCCCCCACACGGATTGGCCGCTCGCCCAGGCTCCGCCCCCCCACGGATTGGCCGGCCGCTCGCCCAGGCTCCGCCCCCCCCACAGATTGGCCTCTCGCCCCGGCACCCTGCAGGCATTGGCAACTCGGCCACGCCCCGTCCCCCTCACGCAATGCACGCTAGCTCTGGCCCCGCCCCCCCCACGCATTCCCCGAACCGACACGGTCACGGAGCCACGACTACCAGGTGAGTACTGTACCCCTGGGAGCCCACATCAGCGTACGCCGCCAAACCAGCCGACACATACCCTCGCATTGCTGGGGCTGGCCGGCGTATGCTGGTGTGGGCTCCCGTGCGAGCGGGGGACGTGATACGCTGGTAACCATGGTAGCATATAGTTACCAGCGCATCAAGGTCCTGCAGCGGCGGAAAATACACACACGCACACACATAACAGCACACACACACACACATACACACACACACATCAAATCACACTCACTCTCACACACACCTCACACACACATCACATCGCATCCACACATCAAGGTCCTGCAGCGGCGGAACATACACACACGCACACACATAACAGCACACACACACACACACACATCAGATCACACTCACTCTCACACACACATCACATCGCATCCACATACTCACAACATCCTGGGATATCGCTTGCTTCTCGGCGGCGATACTGTGCAGTGAGCTTCCAGGACCTGCCGGAGGATCACATGGCCGGAAGCATGTGGTATCTCCGGATGTTGTGAGTATGAGCGCGTATGTGCAATATCGTCAATGTGTGTGTGCGTGAGTGTATGCGATCGGGTGTGTGTGAGTGTATGCGATCAGGTGTGTGTGAGTGTATGCGATCGGGTGTGTGAATGTATGCGATCGGGTGTGTGTGTGAGTGTATGCGATCGGATCTGTGAGTGTCGGCAGAGGAGCATGGCGTGCTGGAGGAGGCTGGGAGGAGAGAGGCTGATCCTGGGGAAGGCTGGGATGGGGAGGCTGAGAGAAGAGAGGCTGATGCTGGGGGAGGCTGAGGCTGGGGTAGGCTGGGAGGAGAGAGGCTGATGCTGGGGACCGAAAAGGCTGATGCTGGGAGGAGAGAGGCTGATGCTGGGGGAGGCTGAGGCTGGGGTAGGCTGGGAGAAGAGAGGCTGATGCTGGGAAGAGAGAGGCTGATGCTGGGAGGAGAGAGGCTGATGCTAGGGGAGGCTGAGGCTGGGGGAGGCTGAGGCTGGGGTAGGCTGGGAGGAGAGAGGCTGATGCTGGGGACAGAAAAGGCTGATGCTGGGAGGAGAGAGGCTGATGTTGGGAGGAGAGGCTGATGCTGGGGGAGGCTGAGGCTGGGGTAGGCTGGGAGGAGAGAGGCTGATGCTGGGAGGAGAGAGGCTGATGCTGGGGACAGAAAAGGCTGATGCTAGAAGGAGAGAGGCTGATGCTGGGATGAGAGAGACTGATGCTGGGGACAGAGAGGCTGATGCTGGGGACAGAGAGGCTGATGCTGGGGACAGAGAGGCTGATGCTGGGGACAGAGAGGCTGATGCTGGGATGAGAGAGGCTGATGCTGGGAGGAGAGAGGCTGATGCTGCGGGCAGAGAGGCTGATGCTGCGGGTAGAGAGGCTGATGCTGGTGCAGCATGGGGGATGGAGCACGATGGGGGGTGCACAGCATGGGGGATGGAGCACGTTTGGGAGTGCGCAGCATGGCGGATGGAGCACGTTTAGGAGTGCGCAGCATGGTGGATGGAGCACGTTTGGGAGTGCGCAGCATGGCGGATGGAGCACGTTTGGGAGTGCGCAGCATGGCGGATGGAGCACGTTTGGGAGTGCGCAGCATGGCGGATGGAGCACGTTTGGGAGTGCGCAGCATGGCGGATGGAGCACGTTTGGGAGTGTGCAGCATGGCGGATGGAGCACGTTTGGGAGTGCGCAGCATGGCGGATGGACCACGTTTGGGAGTGCGCAGCATGGCGGATGGAGCACGTTTGGGAGTGCGCAGCATGGCGGATGGAGCACGTTTGGGAGTGCGCAGCATGGCGGATGGAGCACGTTTGGGAGTGCGCAGCATGGCGGATGGAGCACGTTTGGGAGTGCGCAGCATGGCGGATGGAGCACGTTTGGGAGTGCGCAGCATGGGGGATGCAGCACGATGGGGAGTGCGGAGCATGGCGGATGGAGCATGTTTGGGAGTGCGCAGCATGGCGGATGGAGCACGTTTGGGAGTGCGCAGCATGGCGGATGGAGCACGTTTGGGAGTGCGCAGCATGGGAGATGGAGCACGATGGGGAGTGCGCAGCATAGGGGATGGAGCACGATGGGGAGTGCGCTGCATGGGGGATGGAGCACGATGGGGAGTGCGGAGTATGGCGGATGGAGCACGTTTGGGAGTGCGCAGCATAGCGGATGGAGCACGTTTGGGAGTGCGCAGCATGGCGGATGGAGCACGTTTGGGAGTGCGCAGCATGGGAGATGGAGCACGATGGGGGGTGCGCAGCATAGGGGATGGAGCACGATGGGGAGTGCGCTGCATGGGGGATGGAGCACGATGGGGAGTGCGCTGCATTGGGGATGGAGCACGTTTGGGAGTGCGCACCTCCCCCCAACACACACACACACACACGCGCGTGCACTGCACAACACACCACACACTATACACACACACACTGGGAACCACAAACAACTGCCCTACACAGACACCCACACACACAGACAACGCTGCACACACACAACACCCAACACACAAACACCGCGGCACACACAAATATACGCACATACCGCACAACACACACATTGCACAAAACATACCTCCCCCCAAAACACACCACACACACACAAACCGCGCAACACACACACAACGCTACAGACACACAGCGCTCCACAAACAACGCAACACACGCAACACACATACAACACCGCTCTCACCCCCCGCCATACCCAGACAACACCCAGAACATGTACAGCGCCCTACACAAACACTTGGTAACTACACACAACAACATCTATATATATATATATATATAACAAAAATCATACATGAACTACACAATACGTAAATTCTAGAATACCCGATGCGTAGAATCGGGCCACCTTCTAGTAGCTTATAATGACGTACATGTACTATCTGTGAAAAAAACGGATTCCTCACATAGCGGAAACATGGACATGTGAAGGAGGAATTAATAATGATTAATAATAATCAATAACTTTCCCATTTCTTCTTTTTCTGGGGTTGGTCTACCATGAAGACTTCTGTCTGCTATGGCTCGTCTCTACCAGCATTGCCAGCTGTCCAAAGAATCCTATTAGTCTGTAAAAATATGACATGCATCACTTTGGAAAACCATGATAAATGACTGTGATCCAATGTGTCCATAAGAAATATTGCCCGTCAGTGATTTTTTGATAAGGTGTCCAGAGAAACATAGAATGCAAGTTGGCGCCCCTGGTCTGTACGCTCAACCTGCCCAACCTACTGCTACCTCCTGTAATAATTCTCTAATGGTTCCTATATAAAAATGCCCTACAGTACCAGATCTCTCCTAAACGTGGCCTCTTTCCTTTTTTACACCCCACAATGTGATAAGTGATTTTACCCCCTTTTTACCCCTAGACAAAAGAGAAGTAGAACTGTTGGAACACAACAAGAGTGTAACGCTCATAGCCGGTGAAGTGGATTAGTGGACCCACTGGACCACAGGGAAGATCCGGGATTACCCTTTAGTGAAAGGGGCTTAACTAAGTTCCCACCGCGAGGTGGACACCAGGTACCACTCCCAGGGCAGTGACCGGGACTGTGGCAGCTGATCGCCAGGACAGGTGACGGACTCAGGAATAGACGGGTAACGGCAGGGTGAATGAGACAGGCTGGCCAGGCAGGTACTGACAGGAATAGTGGGTACAGCAGGGATAGACAGATATGGGGAGGCAGATACTCGAGACTGACGCAGGGATAACAGGGCAGAAGCACAGGACCTGACAACTAGCTAGGTAGCAAACTGAAGACTGAGTGACTAAATAGAAGCATTGTGCAGGCACCTCCCCTAATGGGAGTATGCCCTAAATACACAGTGGCCCTCAGCCATAGGCTGAGAGGTATTTCCCAGAAATAGCACGCCGACCCTTTAAGAGGAGGTGCACTCCTGGGAACCCTGTGCGGCATGTACAGGGCCCAGGAGGAGAAAGGCAGCAGCACGTGTGGATGGCCGGGGGAATGTTGGGGTGGTGAGTAAGTCGGTCTCTCTGCAGAGATGCCGGAGCTACAAAGGGCAGTTGCTCTTGGTGCATTTGCACCAATAATAAGTGGGGTTGCTAGCTCCAAAAGCCAGGTGCACAAGCCCTGAATTTCTGGCTGGGTACCAGAGATCTATGGGCAGATGCCACTTTAAACTGTGTCGTCAAAACAGTCGGATTCTGTGGTAGAGCGGGAAGCCATTAGCAGAAGATGTCAGAATTTCAGCGCATGCAACTCAGTGACATCACTGCACTTGCGCAGCCTTTAGCGACCCGCTTTTTGTGATGGTCCCCTACATTATGAAAGAGCTGCCTCCAATTTTGTGCCTCTACATAGTAATAATAGCCTTTGTGCTCTTTTTGATTATGACTTAGGCTTGCAAACAGTGGCATAGCTAGAGTTCGATGGGCCCCAGTGCAAAATTAGGACATGGGCCCCCCCCAATCCCCGCATGTTGGTCAGATATATATATGTATACATTTAGTCTTCTAAATTTTATAAAGATATACAAGTTGCCCTATCCCCCCTTTATGTAGTAACGTCCCCTATCCCGTTCTAATGTAACCCCTCCTGAGCTTCTTTCTTGTAAATATGTTCCCCATCCTGGTATATATGTTCTCCATCCTGGTCTATATTCCCCCAACCTGGTATGTCCCCCATCCTAGTAAATATGTCCCCCATCCTGATATATATGTCCCCCATCTGGTATATACTGCCCCCTTCCTGGTATCCACTGTCCCCCTCCTAGTATATACTGTCCCCCTCCTGGTATATATGTTCCTCTCCTGGTATATACTGTTCCCCTCTTGGAATACACTGTCCCCATCCTGGTATATACAGTATGTTCCTCTCCTGGGCCCCTCCTGGTGTATACTGTCCCCCTCCTGGTATATATGCTCCTCTGCTGGGCCCCTCCTGTCTATACAGTCCCCCTCCTGGTATAACTGTACTCACCCTCTCCGGCTCCCACCTCTATAGCTGGCCTGCAGTGCCGAGCAGCTTTTATCGGTGTCCGTGCTATGGCAACTCATGATGTCATTGTAATGTGCCACCTTAGTCATGGCGATGTCGATGAAAGCTGTCAGCTTCTGTTTGGGCAGAGGCATGTATCGCAGCGTAGGGACCCGACAGGTCTCTGCACTGTGATGCATTTCAGCTGGATGGACGCCCTCGGAGGCACATCCAGCTGAAGCTGGGCCTGGTCGCTGTTGTGATCACTCCGACTACAATCGTTCTGCGCCTGCTTGGCAATGTGAGGCAATGACACTATCACGCCATCTGTGCTCCTTGATCTTGTAGGCTGCAAGCCTAAATTGGGAGATAGTGCCAGCAACATCCCTGCCTTGGAAAGAAATTTTTGATATCCCCAGACCCAAAGCAAACAAAATGGAGACATCAAGGGCTTGGTCCCATCTTTGCCAAATCCTATCATGACTCCATGGTTTACCTCTATGTTACATATTCCCTGAAAATAGTCAAGTCTGAAATCTTACACTCTAATTCAAGGCGGTCACTTTTACACCCAAATCTGGGCTCATGCCAGCCATAGGGACAGCTCCTTTTTTCTTCCTGATTAATATCCTTAGACGCCCTTTCCCACGGTGCAAATAACGATGGGCTAATGAAGCAATGACACCGTGTCAGGCCATTGTATTAGTGAGATGGGATAAGCACATTTCTAAGTCTCCTCATAGCCAAAGGGCGAGACAAAGAATGAATAGCAATTTATTACCATCCCCTCCGGCTGCAAAGAGGTTAATAAAATCCATATTTCTCTCCTTGAGTCTCCTCTCTTAAAGTGCCCCCCCCCATAACCACTTAAACTCCTCAGTTCCTCTCCGCAGTTCCTCTGAGGCTAATTGAATAAACTTCATGGAAATTTAATCCAGTCCAATAAATTAAATTAGGAAGGTTTGTTCCTGCAAAATTCAGAACCTCAGCACTTTATTATGTAGGAAATACTGATTTATGGCAGACAACGTGCTGAAGAACTCCGCTCTCATACAGTGCCTTGCAAAAGTATTCACCCCTTTTGGCCTGTCTTTAAATATTTTTGAAATCCGATTTGTGTGTGATGTAGCAGCACTAAATAGTCAAAGTTGTGGAAGTGAAGTGAGAAAAATATAGGCGAAAATTAAATTTATGGGATCAAATAAATAAAAATTGCCATGTGCATATGTATTCACCTCTTTGCTATTTCTAGTGCAAGCAATTACCTTCATAAGTCACATGCTTAGTGAAAAGAAGTCCACCTGTGTAAAATCTAAGGCTATGTGTCCACGGTAGAATGTACCTGCGGATTTTTCTGCATGAAAATCCGCGACTTTCGCGGCAAATCCGCACCTTATTTTTGCCGCGGATTTACCGCGGATTACCGCGAAATTGCCGCGGATTTTGATGCGGATTTTTTTTTTTTCCCCATTCTATACCCAAAATCCGCACCAAAATCCGCAACAATAATTGACATGCTGCAGATTTTTCCGGATCAAAATCCGCAGCAAATCCGCCGCGGAAAAATCCGCAGCATGGACACAGCATTTCCAAAGTGCCATTGAAATGGCTTGGAAGTGCCGCTGCTGCAGATTTTCGGAAAATCCGCGGTAAATCCGCGGCAAATCCGCGGCAAAATCCGCGCAAAATCCGCAGCGTGGGCACATAGCCTAAGTGTCCCGGGATCTGTCAGTATATACACACCTTTTCTGAAAGGCAACAGAGACTGCAACACCATGAAGCAAAAGGTGGCACTAACCAAACACCATGAAGACCAAGGAGATATCCAAACAAGACCATGAAGGCCAAGGAGATTGCCAAACAACACCATGAAGACCAAAGAGATCTCCACAAAACACCATGGAGACCAAGAAGATCTCCAAACAACATCATTAAGACCAAGGAGATCTGCAAGCAACACCATGAAGACCAAGAAGACCTCCAAGCAACACCATGAAAACCAAGAAGATCTCCAAACAACGTCATGAAGACCAAGGAGATATCCAAGCAACACCATGAAGACCAAGGAGATCTCCAAACACCACCATGAAGACCAAGGAGATCTCCAAACAACACCATGAAGACCAAGAAGATCTCCAAACAACACCATGAAGACCAAGGAGATCTCCAAACAACACCATTAAGAAGATGCACCACTAACCAAACAACACCAGAAAAACCATAGAGATCTCCTAATAAGTCAGAGACAAAATAGTAAGAAGTACAAGTCAGAGTTGGGTTCTAAAAAATATTCCAATCTTTGATGATTCCCCGGAATAAAATCCATTATCATCAAATGGAAAGCCGCCATAGTCCTCCATATAGTATTATGCAACCCCCACATAGTATTATGCAGCCCCCATATAGTACTATGCAGCCCCCATACAGTACTATGCAGCCCCCATATAGCACTCTGCAGCCTCCATATAGCATCATACAGACCCCATATAGCATTAGGCAGTCCCCATATAGCTCTATGCAGCCCCTATATAGCACTATGCAGTCCCCATATAGCATTATGAGCCCCCATATATCATGCAGAACCCATATAGCACTATGCAGCCCCATAAAGTATTATGCACCCTCATATCATTTAATGCACCCCCATAGTCCTCTGGCCACTGTGATAAATACATACATCTCCTCATTCCCTCGCTGCTCCGGTCTCCTCAGCGTGTCCACTGTTCTGCCGCTCTGCACATCTTAGCACAGCAGGCGTGCAGTTGTGACGTCCCTGGACTATCAGGTCGCCACAGGGTACTGCACAAGCTGCCCTTCCGTGCAGTATTCCGAATCTCTCTTGGTTCTGGGTCCCTATCTAAATGGTGTTGCCTCCAACAGCAAATCAAATCCTAGAGACACCCTGCACCACACCCACCAGACACACCAGTGGACGGCTTGAGTGGAATAGAGTTGCCTACCTGGGGGGTCAGGGAGGGGAGGTGAGAAGTGTCATCAGTCTGTGAGTGGAGGGATAGTTGGGAAGTAGCCCTCGAGCTGTGAGGAGCTCAGAGGAGGTCAGGAGCGGTGGCTCCTGGAAGAACTGTCTAGGTTGCAGACGGCGGTCTGGGCCTAGAGGAGTCAGACCCCCGGTCGCAGGGGATTGTGGCAAGGTGCCTGGACCTGTCGAGGATGACAGCCGGCAGCCTAGCACCGTCACCGGTCCGGGACCGAAGGCACGATGGGGAGTAGCTTCAGGCAACCCGACAATTCACCTGAGGAGAACAGAGCCTTTATGATCTGTTCCCACCCGCTCCAGAATCAGGGCATTAGTGCAACGAGGAGGATAGGACTTTCCAATCCAAAACGGTCCAGAAGAAATCCCAAGCGTGAGCCCTGAGAGCAGGATCCCACACTTAGCCATAGAGGGGAGCGGGGTCCGGCAAGTTCCATACTACTGGGTCACCAAGTTGAAGCCAAACTTAGTGCCAGGAGGCAGGTCACGGATCACCAGGCAACACTATAAGGGGCGGGACCCGGACAAGCTCCCCTCAGCGGCAGCAGTTCCCAGAGACTTGGTTTACCCAGTTGTCAGCGTCTGCTTATGAACTGAGTGAGTACGAAAGTGACCCCTGTACCAAACGGCACCCCTCACCGAGTCCTGGGGCATCCCCCTACCCGTGGAGGGTTATGACAGCCTTGTTGCCCCACTTCATCACCTCGGGTACGCCCAACGGCAGTGGCAGTACTCCCCAAATTACCGTACACCACGGGTGGCATCACGAACTATATATCAACTCCCCTGTAAATACTCCCCTTACATTTGAGTGGCCGCACGACCCCTGGGTCCGGAGACCCTCGAGCCACAGCGAACCCGGGTCTGAGCAGCTCGGCTGCTTCCACGGGGGCGGCACACAGTAATGACCTCATCGCGCTCTGCTGTGCTGAGGTGTCAGAGTGCCACAGACACAGTGGGAGAATGATGGAGGAGGCAGCACTCTACTCTCTCATCATTGCTTTCAAAGGTATCGGCAACTGCAAAGCTGATACAATTGGAAGTGCGATCCTCGGCAGGGGGCACCGGGCCCCCCTGACTCATGGGCCACATAGCGGTCGTGTGGCCTTCTGCCATTTTCAGTATGCCACTCCCTACACAGACTGCGAGTCACCCCCCCCCCGGCGGTCCAGGACCCCGGCACTTGTCCGGGTGCTAACACCGGCCCTGACTGTGTTAATGGTAATTAAACTACTACTTGTTGCTTTGTGCCTTACGAATGTAGAGCAGATGGCGAGAGTAGAAAAGAAATCGACTTGTAGATGCCGGTCACCAAGAGTCAGCGCTCATTTCCCTCCCGCAGCTCAAGTGATGGATCCAGATGTGTTTACATCTCCCAATATTTCTTATGTCCAGAAATGCATCCAAAGATCAAAATTTTTCTTTTTAACGTATTTTAGGAGGAATCAAGAGGATCAATGTCTAAAAGGAATACATCAGCAGGATTTTGTGGGACAGCATGCTGCAAGGGTTAAAGAAGAAAAAAAACAACTGTGCTACTCTTATCAGTGCGATATTGATATTAGTGGTGAGATATTGTTTACTTAAACTAAAGGATTTATCACTTGGTGATTAACTTTGCTGTGGCTGACTTGTGCCATGTTGTCCTGCATGCCCCTTGCTGTGACTGACACCTCACAGTCAATGCACAATCACTACTGAGAGCCTCATGTGAGTGTGCAAGCCCAATCAGCTCTGGTGTTTTCCTGGATCTAAATTCTTTATTGTGTGAGAAAGTCTGCACCCAGTAATCTAAGTGTAACATGGTTAGTTTCAGAATCTCTTTGCCTACAACATGCTCTTCTCAGATGAAGTAACAAAACCTGCTGACAGATTCCCTTTAAGTGATGGATTAGTGACAAGAATATCGGTATTACTTGTCATGAGTGTGTTTTGCTTTGGGAAGACCTCTGGCAAGTCTGGGACCAGAAGGTCACAACGCCTTATTAGGCTGGTGTTTGAGTGAATCTATTTTCTTTTAGTGCTGTCAGGGTTAAGGACTCTTTCCTATCTGGCTGTGCTTTGTAAACTTAATCTCAGGTGCAGCTCTTTTGAGACCACTTTCCTTCTATCTAAAAAGTCACATGTCTTACCATCTGATGCCGGTTATAGATTTTCATTTCTATGCTGACCACTTTGGAAGGAGCCTGTCTCTGGAAGAAGCTGAGGAGTTATGACTATTGCAGCCGTGGTGTTTTAGCTCCTTTGGAAGAGCTGGACTGTTTTCCTGTTTGTGTCTATCTTCCCTCTGTTTGTCCTCCTTACCTCATATTGTATTATTGCAGTGGTGAGACTAGTGTTCTCGCTGAGCTTCTCACTAGCCAGGGTAAGTTCAGGGCAAGCGTGGTGGCGACAGGAGAAAAGACCCGTATAGGGATGTGGGGAAGTGTCGGAGGTGTTTCCTCTCCCTATCGCCAGGGCCTTCCTTTCAATAGCATTACCACCTTTGTGTTGCACTGCGCATCCATTCACCCTGGTGTTACATTAGTACAGGATAAGAAGCATAAATATATGCTATGGCGGCTTTTATATGATATGTTCTGAAGCTTCAGATAAAGACAAGCCCAAACTAGAGTAACTTTGGAACAATCACTTACCTGGATAAGAATTGATTTTAGTGATCAGCGAATCGATTCCTAATATTGTTACAAATGTCTCCAAAAGTTTAGATTTGTCAGAATCTGAATTTTCGGGGATTTGATTCTTACAAATTCAGCAAAATGGTGGCTGACACGTGGTCACATGAGGACCTGTCAATGCCGGATAAACAAATAGACCAAAGACTGGTCATGGAGTCATGGATTGCATAGTTCAGAAAGGACCGGGAGGGGAGCTGTGACAGCCAGACAAGTGAGGCTCAGGACAGGTGAGGCTCAGGCTCAGGACAGGTGAGGCTCAGGCTCAGGACAGATGAGGCTCAGGCTCAGGACAGGTGAGGCTCAGCCTCAAGACAGGTGAGGTTCAGGCTCAGGACAGGTGAGGTTCAGGCTCAGGACAGGGGAGGATCAGGCTCAGGACAGGTGAGGATCAGGCTCAGGACAGGTGAGTATCAGGCTCAGGACAGGTGAGGTTTAGGCTCAGGACAGGTGAGGTTCAGGCTCAGGACAGGTGAGGTTCAGGCTCAGGGACAGGTGAGGTTCAGGCTCAGGACAGGTGAGGTTCAGGCTCAGGACAGGTGAGATTCAGGCTCACGACAGGTGAGGTTCAGGCTCAGGACAGGTGAGGTTCAGGCTCAGGACAGGTGAGGTTCAGGCTCAGGACAGGTGAGGTTCAGGCTCAGGACAGGGGAGGATCAGGCTCATGACAGGTGAGGATCAGGCTCAGGACAGGTGAGGATCAGGCTCAGGACAGGTGAGGTTTAGGCTCAGGACAGGTGAGGTTCAGGCTCAGGACAGGTGAGGTTCAGGCTCAGGGACAGGTGAGGTTCAGGCTCAGGACAGGTGAGGTTCAGGCTCAGGACAGGTGAGATTCAGGCTCACGACAGGTGAGGTTCAGGCTCAGGACAGGTGAGGTTCAGGCTCAGGACAGGTGAGGTTCAGGCTCAGGACAGGTGAGGTTCAGGCTCAGAACAGGTGAGGTTCAGGCTCAGGACAGGTGAGGATCAGGCATAGGACAGGTGAGGTTCAGGCTCAGGACAGGTGAGGTTCAGGCTCAGGACAAGTGAGGATCAGGCTCAGGACAGGTGAGGATCAGGCTCAGGACAGGTGAGGTTCAGGCTCAGGACAGGTGAGGTTCAGGCTCAGGACAGGTGAGGTTCAGGCTCAGGATAGGGGAGGATCCAGCTCAGGACAGGTGAGGTCCAGGCTCACGACAGGTGAGGTTCAGGTTCAGGACAGGTGAGGTTCAGGTTCAGGACAGGTGAAGTTCAGGCTTAGGACAGGTGAGGTTCAGGCTGAGGACAAGTAAGCATAATATTTTATTATTTTTCAACCCCTTCCTGGCCTTATGTGTGATCTCTTAACTTATAGGAATAATGGCTACTTTACACACTGCGATATCGGTCTCGATATCGCTAGTGTGGGTACCTGCCCCCATCTGTTGCGCGACACGGGCAAATCGCTGCCCGTGCCACACAACATCGCCCAGAGCCGTCACACATACTTACCTGTCCGGCGACGTCGCTGTGACGGGTGAACCGCCTCCTTTCTAAAGGGGCGGTCCGTGCGGCGTCACAGCGACGTCACTGAACCGCCGCCCAATAGCAGCGGAGGGGCGGAGATGAGCGGGACGTAACATCTCGCCCACCTCCTTCCTTCCTCATAGCGGCCGGGAGGCAGGTAAGGGGAGCTTTCTCGTTCCTGCGGCGTCACACGCAGCGATGTGTGCTGCCGCAGGAACGAGGAGCAACTTCGTTACTGCTGCAGTAACGATTTTTAAGAATGGACCCCCATGTCGCCGATTAGCGATTTTGCACGTTTTTTCAACGATGCAAAATCGCTTATCGGTGTCACACGCAGCGGCATCGCTAATGCGGCCGGATGTGCGTCACGAATTCCGTGACCCCAACGACTCCGCATTAGCGATGTCGCAGCGTGTAAAGCCCGCTTAAGTCTTTATGCTCCCCTCTGTGGCAATTCGCAGTCTCTCTCTCAGTAATGGTGGTACTCCCAAGCAGGTAGACTGGTCTCTTCAACTGGTACATACTACACAGAATGGGCTGACTGTTCCTACTTTACTCTTTTATGTCCGTCTCTATTGCCCTTGGGCAATGCACCATGTTTAACAAGTAGTTCTCACCCCCACTTCTAGCTAGCTATGATGCAGTCACTCTCTCCTAGGCTGCACAGCTTCTCTCCCCATCTACCAGGCTTCTGCTGTTCTTTGTGTTTTTTGGGGAGGAGATAGAATCATTTAGTGTCAGCAATAAGCTTTAGCACAATACATTAGGTAAGTAACTAAACGGCAAAGTGCTATATAGCCATTATTCACATTGCTGGTGGTAAGGACACATTATTATTACACAATATAGCATGGCATATATAATCACATGGCACGAGAAATAATATGCATTAGTACAGTATTTGCATAGTGTTAGGACAATGTAGGTAACCAGATTGTAGCTACGCCATAACAAGGTCATTGGCACCCACAAAAGGATAAAGCAGCCCGGAATAGTCCAGTGGGGGGATATCTTACGAGATGATTCACAAATATCCTATTAGATCTTATATGTGACCTGTCCTGGGTGTTACAATGATAATTATGACACAATTACTAGTGCACATGATAAATGGATAAGGGACGTC
This sequence comes from Anomaloglossus baeobatrachus, assembly GCF_048569485.1. Classification (NCBI taxonomy): domain Eukaryota; kingdom Metazoa; phylum Chordata; class Amphibia; order Anura; family Aromobatidae; genus Anomaloglossus; species Anomaloglossus baeobatrachus. The sequence continues at coordinate 30,652,515 of NC_134357.1, read as the reverse complement.
AGAATCCTCTTCTCTGTTGGACCCAAGGAAACAGAGTCTGAAAATAGGATCAGAAAAATGGCGTGGGGATGACTGTGCTGCCGTGAAGTAAAAGAGACCGATGCACTTTGTTCAGATGAAGGGCAGTTTATTCTCAACGCATTTTGAAGTTGTCACACTTCTTCCTCAGGAAACCACCAGGTTGCAAAGCGATGTCAGGTAAACCTGTAATTTAACAGCATCATTCTACAGAAGTGGTTGGCACACCGGAAGGGTCATAAAATGTGTTGGTCTGTATTGTGTATTTTGGTAAATGGCCACAAGGTGGCAAAGTGGCTTGTGGACTGCTTTTCTGACACCTTTAGGTAGGAAGGAGTTATGTGAAAGGAGGGGGTCAGAGTATAAATAGGGCAGGATGTAGAAGGAGGGGAGTAGAGTCCTCAGTAGGAGAAAGAGATAACAAGCCCAAACTATTGGAAAAAGAAGATCCTAAGGGCCAACCCTTTGACACCGGACACGCGGGGTCCTGCTCATTAGAGGACTGTTTTAACTGTGTCCCCAGAAGAGGGCTTGAGTCCAGACGGTCGGGGTGGCATCCGTCTTTGATGGATGGAAAACCCAACAAATTTTCCTGCGAGACCAAAGGACGGTGGGCTTTTAAAGGAGAAGAGTAGGTCCAGGCCAGAAGCACGGGTGAGGAGTCCTGTCGGAATAAGCCCCTTCAATAGTGAAAGCTAAATTCATATGGGTGTGATGGACTGGCTAAAGGAGTTTTTGAATCGGCCAGTGCAGTGTGACGTCAGACAGTAAAATGAGGGGCATAGTAGTGTCCGAAGGAGCTCAGGTGCCAGGAAAGCAGACGTCCGGTAAATTTAATTATGGGACGAAGTCTGGAGAGAATACCGTAGGGGTCAGAAGCGGTGCCCGTGTAATGCGAGTTGAAACTTCCTATGTAGTGAAGTCAAGTAAAGTTACGCTGTTAAAAAGAAGTGCATCTGTGGAAGAATGGACTGTGGCAAAAGCATCCCTGCAGTGGAGTGGTGACCGGGACACATAGGGTTACCGACCGGCTGCGCTGCGGCCTGGCAACGCCTGCTTACACAACTACTACTGCCTCCCCTAGCCGCTCTTCACAGGCTCGCAAAGTTGCTGTGAAATATCTGATCAGGAATTCCATCATACTGCAACTTTGTCATATAGACCATCCAAGGTCCTGGCAGTGCAGGGCTACTATCTGACTCCAAGAGGTTTGTAAACTTTGTCTCAATCACTGGTGTTATTTTGTTGCAATAATCATAGGCACAGTGGCTCAGTGGTTAGCACTGCAGTCTTGTAGTGGCTCAGTGGTTAGCACTGCAGTCTTTTAGTGGCTCAGTGGTTAGCACTGCAGTTTTGCAGCGCTGGGGTCCTGGGTTCAAATCCCACCAAGGACAACATCTGCAAGGAGTTTGAGTATGAGGAGGATGTCCAGGGCACTGATCCGCACCATATAAATATGTGTGAATTGTCCTTAAAAATGACCATGCTCTGCTCTGCGGTGCATCTGATGTAACAGGGATTATAACATAGAAGCAGCAGAGAAAAAAAGTCAGGCACTCACCAGAGCTTGCTTGTGCAGGTATCGATTTATTCAATCGGGGAGGTTACAAGTGCATTAGGGCTGGTGGGGAGGGAGAGGACGCTAGACACGTCCAGTGACGACGGCCGTTTCGCACCTGTCTGGTGCTTCAGCTGGTCAAACGAAAATGAGTTTGTATATTCTCCCTGTGTTTGTGTGGGTTTCTTCAGCATTATCCCTTTTACTCCCACACTCCAAATGTAAGACCTGTTAACATTTACATATATAGGTTAGAAGACTGTGGACTTTTCCTTGTTATGCTGCCACCTGCTGTCAAAACAAAGAACAGCGGGTACAAACCCCCTGCTGCTTGATTTACTTGGCACAGTCCTGAACAGGATGTGAAGAGGAGTTAGTTTTGTTTGGTAGCTGTTTATGCAGAGAGGTGTGTGTTCGGACGTGCTGAAGAAGGCAAGGCCGCATTCTGCCCTGCTGAACAAGGTCCAAGTACCTGAGTTTTGCGTGACATCTCCCCAAGACACAGATCCAAGAAAGGCTGGATGTGGAGCGAGGTGCCAGACAGCACGGGCAAATTACAGATCCGGGACAAAGACTGAACTTTAGAGGTGTCTGCGGCGGAATACGGGCCCCAACGGTGACGAAGTACCCCACGCTGAAACCTGCAGTTAAGTGTGCACACTACTTTTAGTTAGGGACAGATAGGAAAAGACTTTGCACTGTGTTATACAAGTAAGGTAACAAGGACCCTGCGGGGTTTTTTTGATTAATAAGGATTTTTGTGTTTTGCTTTTGGGAGTACAATCTGAGGCTTCCCACCCTTGACAAGCTATTCAAAGTAGTTATATGTATATTACATTATATCTACTGCTGTGCACCTTCCCGCTTTTCTCCCCTTCCTTTCCCACACTATTCCTCCATCTGTGTTGTGCAATATGTTATTAAATTTGCATTGATTAACCCCCGTGGTTCCGTGCAGTCCTTGCGTATCCCGTTACCTGCAGGTTATTACATTTGGCATAGTCGGCAGGATACGCAGGCTGGTACGGAACAATGGACGGACAGGGGGGTGTCGCTGATGGAGGTGTTCTAATACAACCTGATGGGGGAATACCAGCAAGGCAGCTGTCCCTGGGGGCTATGCTGACCCATATACCAAAATTTACTGGCAACAATGTACCTCTCCATGACTGGGCGCAGAGAGTGAGGGGCATGTTGAGAGTAGCAGGAGTGACTGCAGAAAATCAAGGGGAGATACTGTTGATTGCCCTTGAAGGCCATGCTCAAGAGACTATTTTATTGCGCCCTGAGAGTGAACGAAAGACGTTAGAGCAGGTGGTGAAGATTCTTGAGAGAGTGTATGGCGGGAAACCAGAAGCAGGAGATTTACAGGCGCAACTGTTCTACAGGATGCAGGGTGAAGAAGAAGGTCTGCCACAGTATGCAAATGCACTCCAGAGAATAATGAGACAAATGCTTACAGCAGAGCCAGAGCTAGCACAAACCCCCGGTTATGCTGACCGTACCCTACGAGATCAATTCCTCCGTGGGTTACATAACCCCAAGATCAAAGGTGTCCTCCGTAAACGGCTCAGGGTAGAAAAAAAACTAACTTTCCAGGAGATATTGGAACAAGCAGTCTCCCGCGCACAAACTGAAAATTGCGACCCGCAGAACGCCTGGGGAGAAGTTTGTATGCATAAGATAGTCCCGGGTGAGAAAAACCGAGAACCGAGCCAACTTGAGGCTAAAGTGGATCAGTTACAAGAGACGGTTACTGCTCTACAAGAGTTGCTGAAGAATATGCAAGCCCCGGCGTCAGAAGTAAGAACTACAGCACCGCGGCCAAATACCCGCACGCATACCTATCAAGAAGAGAGGGGACAGATCGAGCAGAGACGATCAAGACCCGCTGGAGACTACCAGTGTTGGAACTGTGGAAATCAGAACCATTTATTCCGACACTGTCCGGAGAGGAAGACGTCTCAAGAAAGACCGCCGTTAAACTAGTGCCTCCCTCCATTGATGGGCACATGGCGGGGAGACCAACTGAGCTTAGAGAAAACCAACGCCCTGAAGATATAGCAGCCAGCACGCCGACGATCATGGCCGAATTTGAAGGGAAAGAAGTAAGATGCTTGATGGATACTGGGTCCCAAGTGACCACCATGCCAGAACAGTTCTTCTATCAACATTTTGGACAAACTGTATCCATTGACAAAGGGGCACATATCAAACTGAGGGCTGCAAACAATCTTCCCATTCCGGTTGTGGGGGTCGTGTGGATGAACATACGTGCATGTGGCCAGAACTTAGGCAAAAAAGGGATTGTGTTAACGGAGGGCCGGTACGACAGAGAGGTGCCGGCTATCGTGGGTATGAACGTCCTGAAAGAATTAGACCAGTTGCTCTTCAACAAGGGGGGCTGTGATTACTGGAAGACGACAGTTGCTAACAGGCTGTTAGGGCCAGATGGATGGGCAGACCCGGGAGGTGGATCCACTGGACCGAACTCCCCGAAGAGGGAACGGAGTCCGGTAGCCGAAGCACTTTAGGTAGCAAAACAGTCCGTGCACTTAGAACACAATGGAGAAGTCCCTGGGACCACGGGGTCATTGATGGTGGTCCGGGTGACGGAGCTCAGGTTCGGAAGCCGGGATGATGTCAGGCGGAGTCCGGAACCGTTGGAGCGAGATGGCGGGTCACCGCAGGGAACCGGGATGGTACGGACTGTCAGGATGGTAGATAGGCAGCGTTCGGGGTTTGAGATACGGCAGGACCGGATGGCAATGCAGGATCGGCTCTAAAAGAGAGAGAGGTAAGTATCTCACAGGAACACAAGGAGACCTGACTCCTAGCTTGGGAAACACGAAGAACAGGCCCCGCCCCCTTGGACATTAATCCCCTTTATACCCTGTACCTGTGTGCATCATTTCCTGTCAGTGGACACTGGCCCTTTAAGAAAGGGTCAGTGACCGCGCGCGCGCCCTAATGCGCATGCGCGCGGCCCGGGTGCCAGAAGCCAGGGCAGGAAGCTGAGAGGAGGAAGCAGCAGAGCCGGCCAGGGGCTGGGAAGCCGACGAGCGCCGGGAGCGGGGACCAGGAGGCCTGGGAAGCGCGGCCAATGGAGGCTGGAGAGCGGGGAGCGTGGCAGGTGAGCCGGGGAGCGGAGCAGAGGACCCGGGGAGCGTGACACAGGCCCGCCCAAAAGGTCTTCCAACACCTTATCCGTGCCCGAGGACTGTGGAGGAATGGTGGGAGCCGCTACCCGGTGGGGAGGGTTGGAGTCCCAAGACAGACAACAATTACTCTACCTCCAAATCGTGAGACAGTCCTCACCTTGCCAGTCGGAGCCCACCGTACACTCGAGGGGATGGAGGTGTTGGTGGAGCCTTACTGTGCTGAAGAGAACGGAGAGGAACCGTTGGTGGCTCGCACTTTAGCAACAGTAAGAAATGGAAGAGTCCCTTTCCGTTGCGTGAACACCGGTGAACAGGCCTACACCTTGACCTCGGGAGTTGTTCTGGCCCATGTCTACCTGGCGCCTGAAGAGGTGGCGACCGCAGAATCGATTGAATTTCAGCCCATGGCAGGGGAAGCCTGGACTTTGGCTGTTTCTATGGAAAGAAAAGAGAACCCCACTGATCAGTGGAACAGTCGCGTCATCTTAGGGCAGATGGGAGTGGACCTGAGCCCCTTCGCTTCGGAGCAAGCCCAAGCCATAGAAGACTTTATTTGGGAGAATCAAGCCACGTTCTCCCGTCACGCAGAAGATTTTGGCTGTACTGACAAGATTCAGCACGAAATACCCACGGGAGATGCCCCACCGATCAGGGAACGGTACAGACAAATACCCCCAAAGTACTACCAAAAGGTGAAAGAGCTCTTGGCGCAGATGCTGAAGAGCGGGGTGGTAAGAGAAAGTCAGAGTCCATGGGCTGCCCCAATCGTGCTGGTCAAGAAAAAGGATGGGTCTACCCGCTTCTGTGTTGACTACCGCAAGCTTAATGGATGCACGGTTCATGATTCCTACCCTCTGCCCCGGATAGAGGAGTCCCTGTCGGCGCTGGGAAAGGCATGTTACTTCTCCTCCCTTGATCTGGCCAGCGGATATTGGCAGGTCCCTGTGGCAGAGAAAGACAAGACCAAGACCGCATTTATTGTACCCATGTGACTCTTCGAGTTCAATCGCATGCCGTTTGGACTAAATAATGCCCCACGAACTTTTCAGCGCCTCATGGAAAGTTGCCTTGGAGACATGAACTTCGAGGCCACGTTGATTTACCTGGATGACATAGTAGTGTATTCTGCAACCTTCGAAAAACATCTAGAAAACCTGGGTCAAGTGTTTCAGCGGTTACGGGCCCATGGGCTTAAACTGAAACCAAAAAAATGCTGGATCTTTCAGGAAGAGATTGAATATCTCGGACACAAGGTGTCGGAAGCCGGCGTACAGCCCTCCGATGGGAAAGTGAGAGCAGTGCTACAATGGCCCACACCCAGCACAGTGCGGGAGGTTCGAGCTTTCCTGGGGCTAGCCGGATATTACCGTCGCTTTATCAAAGATTTCGCGAAGGAGGCAGAACCTTTGCACGAATTGCTCCGAGGGACTGCGAAAGGACCAAAAGCACAGAAAATTTGCTGGGGACCAAGACAAGCAGAAGCCTTACACCGATTGAAAGAGGCCTTGGTTAGCGCCCCTGTGCTTGCCTATGCAGACTATAACCTCCCTTTTCGGTTGTATACAGACGCGAGCCTCTACGGCCTGGGTGCAGTACTGGCCCAGGTACAGAATGGTACTGAACGGGTGATTGCATATGGAAGTCGGACGTTACGGGAAGCCGAGCGCAACCCCGAGAATTACAGTTCTTTTCGGCTGGAGTTACTGGCACTAGTATGGGCAATAACCGAAAGGTTCTCGGAATATCTCACGGGAGCCCAAATTGAAGTCTATACGGATAATAATCCCCTGGCTCACATCTCCACCGCCAAACTGGGAGCAATGGAACAGAGGTGGCTGGCACGACTCTCCAGATACAATTATCATGTGCAGTACCGCTCCAAGCATGAAAATCAGAATGCGGATGCCCTTTCTCGTGTTACCACCGAAGCCCCAGTGGGGGAGAGAGATGAACAGTTGGAGGAAGACGAAATTCCGGAATTCAGTAAATTCACCGCTCAATTGGTAGAGGCTCGTATGCTGGAAATTACGTCGGGCACGACATCACGCCTGCTTGGCCAAACCAGAGAGGAATGGGTGAAAATCCAGTCATCTGACCCAGAACTGCTTCAAGTGAAAGAGTGGGTGATCCAGCAGCGCAAGCCTAGAAAGGAAATACGGGCCACGCTGTCGCACGTGGCCCTCCAGATTCTCAGCCAGTGGGATAAGCTGTCGGTGCAAGAAGGGATGCTGTATCGGAAGGTGCACCTAGCTACAGAGTTAGAAGTGCGGTGGCAAGTAGTGATACCCCAGAAGATGGCAGTACCATTGGCCCGAGAGGCGCATGAGAAGGGAGCCCATTTCGGACCGGACAAGACTTACCAGTGGTTGCAAAGAATAGTATACTGTCCTCAGATGCTTCGGGCAGTAGAGAAGGCCTGTAAACTGTGCCGTTCCTGTGAGTTAAGTAAAGCTCCCCCACAGCGAGCACCAGTACCGACTATTGGAACCAAAGAGCCATTGGAAGTACTCATGATCGATTATCTGAAGATGGGTCACTCCCACCGGGGCTATCAGTTCTGCCTTGTGATGACAGATCACTTCTCCAAATTTGCGGCGGTGACGCCCACCAGAGATCAGACGGCTGAATCAGCTGCTCGAGCCATCAGTGATGACTTTATCCAGGTGTACGGCTGCCCCAAAAGAATACATTCCGACCAAGGGGCTTGCTTTCAGGGCGGTGTCATGAGAGAGCTGCAAAGGATTTACGGAATGCAGAAGTCAAGGACTACGCCTTACCATCCACAGGGCAACGGAGCCTGCGAGAGATTTAACCGGACCCTCCTACAAATGCTACGCACGTTAGAGGATGATCGTAAGAATCACTGGCTCGGCTATCTCGCAGAACTCGTGTGGGCGTACAATAATCGTGTCCACTCCACCACTGGGTACACCCCGTACGTGCTACTGTTTGGAAGAGCCGGAAGAGGCATTGAAGAGCTAAACCTGGCTCCCCCCGAGATCAGTGAAGGTCAGAGCGTGGGTTCCTGGGTTGACTGTCACCGTCAACGGCTGGAGACTATCCATCGAATTGACACCAAGCGGCTGCAAGAAAAGACACATCCACAGCAGAAACCTGTGTGTAAAACCCCGTTCTTGCCAGGGGACCGAGTACTAGTTGCAGAGAAGCACCCGAGATACAAGGTGAGCGAGCGCTGGAAAACAGAGCCTTACATTGTGATCAGAAGAATCTCGCCCCACGGATCAGTATGCGAAGTGAGAGGCGAGCAAAGAGGCAGCACCCTCATCCTGCATCGCAATATGCTGAGGCCCTGCTATTCAGAAGACAGGACCAGACAAAGTACCTCAGAGACGGTGCCCGTGCCCGTTCCTGTTACCCTCGAAGAGGGCTCTGACGATGAAGAAGGGTGGCGGGCCCCGGCCAACCCAGCAGACTGGGAGAGATCCACGCCCCCATCCGTTCAAGACACAGGTGCCACCCCTGCAGAGCAGGAGTCACCAATCGCCAGAGATGGGGACGAGAATACTGTACTCCCTGATACGGCGCCGACGTCTGGTGACTTAGCCGTAGTACCATGCCGGACTGAGCGGGCTAATGCTGGTATTCCCCCTGATCGGTACTTGGCAGATGAATTTGTGTGTTCTGTCACTGGATCCTGTTTTAAGACATTCGCTCCCAAGCAACAGGTTGTGAAGCAGGGCAGGAGTTGCCACCGTGTGCCCCTGTGCAGAGCGCCTCAGGAGAGTATCGGCCGGGACGGCCGAGGTTAAGGAGGGGGGGGAAATGTAAGACCTGTTAACATTTACATATATAGGTTAGAAGACTGTGGACTTTTCCTTGTTATGCTGCCACCTGCTGTCAAAACAAAGAACAGCGGGCACAAACCCCCTGCTGCTTGATTTACTTGGTACAGTCCTGAACAGGATGTGAAGAGGAGTTAGTTTTGTTTGGTAGCTGTTTATGCAGAGAGGTGTGTGTTCGGACGTGTTGAAGAAGGCAAGGCCGCATTCTGCCCTGCTGAACAAGGTCCAAGTACCTGAGTGTTGCGTGACATCTCCCCAAGACACAGATCCAAGAAAGGCTGGATGTGGAGCGAGGTGCCAGACAGCACGGGCAAATTACAGATCCGGGACAAAGACTGAACTTTAGAGGTGTCTGCGGCGGAATACGGGCCCCAACGGTGACGAGGTACCCCACGCTGAAACCTGCAGTTAAGTGTGCACACTACTTTTAGTTAGGGACAGATAGGAAAAGACTTTGCACTGTGTTATACAAGTAAGGTAACAAGGACCCTGCGGTTTTTTTTTTTGCTTAATAAGGATTTTTGTGTTTTGCTTTTGGGACTACAATCTGAGGCTTCCCACCCTTGACAAGCTATTCAAAGTAGTTATATGTATATTACATTATATCTACTGCTGTGCACCTTCCCGCTTCTCTCCCCTTCCTTTCCCGCACTATTCCTCCACCTGTGTTGTGCAATATGTTATTAAATTTGCATTGATTAACCCCCGTGGTTCCGTGTAGTCCTTGCGTATCCCGTTACCTGCAGGTTATTACACAAGACCCATACTGATAGGGACTTTAGATTGTGAGCCCCAATGGGGACAATGTTGCCAATGTACATAAAGCGCTGTGGAATTAATAGCACTATATAAGTGAAAACATGTTATTATTACTATTATTATTATTATTAGACATAGGAACAGTTGGTGCAACCCTTGAAGGTTCCAAACTCCTTTGCTCATGTATAGAATCATAGAATCATATAATGGTAGAGTTGGAAGGGAGCTCAAGGGCCATCTGGTCCAACCCCCTGTGAGTGCAGGCTTTCCTAAATCATCCCAGCTATATGTTTATCCAGCTTCCGCTTGAAGATTTCCATTGATGGAGAGTACACTACCTCTCGCGGTAGCCTGTTCCACTCTGACTGACCTCACTGCCTCCCGGGGTCGCCTGTTCCACTCTCTGACTGCCCTCACTGCCTCCCGGGGTCGCCTGTTCCACTCTCTGACTGCCCTCACTGTCTACCGTGGTAGCCTGTTCCACTTTCTGACTGCACTCACTACCTCTCGTGGTAGCCTGTTCCACTCTCTGAATGCACTCACTACCTCTTGTGGTAGCCTGTTCCCCTTTCTGACTACCCTCACCACCTCCTGTGGTAGCCTGTTCCACTCTCTGACTACCCTCACCACCTCCCGTGGTAGCCTGTTCCACTCTCTGACTACCCTCACTACCTCCCGTGGTTGCCTGTTCCACTCTCTGACTGCACTCACTACCTCTCGTGGTAGCCTGTTTCCCTTTCTGACTACCCTCACCACCTCCTGTGGTAGCCTGTTCCACTCTCTGACTACCCTCACCACCTCCCGTGGTAGCCTGTTCCACTCTCTGACTACCCTCACTACCTCCCGTGGTTGCCTGTTCCACTCTCTGACTGCACTCACTACCTCTCGTGGTAGCCTGTTTCCCTTTCTGACTACCCTCACCACCTCCCGTGGTCGCCTGTTCCACTCCCTGACTGCCCTCACTCTCAAAAAGTTTTTCCTAATGTCTAATCTGAATCTCCTTTCTTTTAGTTTCATCCCATTGCTTCTTGTACTTCCTTGTACTAATGAAAATAGGGTGGTTCCCTCTGCACTGTGACTGCCTTTCAGATATTTGTAGACCGCTATTAAGTCTCCTCTCAGCCTTCTCTTTTTCAAACTAAATATAGTATAGCTCCCTATGTTGTGGAATTTGGACTTGGACTTTGATCAGTTTCCTCTCTCACTTTTCTTTGAACTTCATTCTTATACAGTTTGAAACCGGATGCAATTTACATCCCAACTAATGGGCAACCACTTATAGCGCAAACATCTCCAAGCAGAGTATCGTGAAATTATTAATTAATTTACTGTATGTATATATTTTTTTAGATATGATGGAAAAGAAGGACATATCTGTATTCAGAATAATGTCATCTGCTGAACCCTCAACCCTGTAAACAGCAGCAGAATATCTGATGGATCTAATAATCCAGTGTTGAGGGGATCAAAATGGATCCATCTTTCATCCTCCATTATCAAAAAGAATTATCCAGCACCAGCTTTACAATCCTTATCATTTACTGGTCACTGAATGTCAATGTAATGTTTCATTGCTTTTAGTTGGTGATAGCCAGAAGGAAAGTGAGTAATATAACATTGTCATGTCGGCGTCCAGACATGCAGCAAGTAGATGAGCGATTACCGATGCGCCCATGAGAAAGCCATAAAACCATTACAGGAGTCCATACGCTGCGCTCTGATAATTCTGAGGTTTATAGGCACTGATAACATATCCTCCATATTACAAGAGGGCATATCTGTAAGTGATGCCTCAATGTGAAGTCTCAAGTTTATTACATAGCTTGGATGAGAAGTAATGACCAGAAGAAGGTCAGAGGACAGTGCCAAGATTTAGAATTTAAAGGAAATCTCCATCTTTTTTCAGTACACATCTTTAATAGCAATGCATGCTTTTTCTTTTATATAGGGCTCCCTATAGGTTCACGTACATTCTGGATGCTTAGAGCCACCAGTAGAGGGAGCTGATGAGCTTACAGTATACAAAAGGTCCAAAGCTCCTCCTAGTGGAGGCTGCGGCACGCAAGTCTGCATTAGAAAAAAACAAAGCTTCAACGAATACAAAATACAAGCAGAATGTCCCACCAATGTAGATGAAATAATCTGTATAGGTAGTCAATGGTGGAGAATCGATTTTAATGGCCTAAAATCACTTTAGATAGCTCAGTTTTGAGCTCTGAATATTGCCCTTACTGTGGTGACAAAAAATAAACACATCCAAAAGTGTCACTATACTGGCCTAAATGTTGTCACTTCTCATTCCCAAAGAACATCCAAGTGGCAGCAGCAATGACCAGTGGCGCAACTGTAGCATAATGGCCAGATTTGGATCTGGCCCCTCCCCCTGTGTTTTGGTCACATGTAAAGTCCCTTGTAGAGTTCCAAATCCTATAAAGACATAACTGTTGCCCCCCACCTCCTTCATTATGTTGTAAAGTCCCCCATCATGTAGTAATGTCCCCCATCATAGGCAACTTCTTGGTAAATATGTTCCCAATCCTGGTATACATGTCCACATCATGGTATATATATCCCCCATCCTGGTAAATAGGTACCCCATTCCTGGAATATATGTCCCCATCATGGTATATATGTTCCCATCATGGTATATATGTTCCCATCCTGATGTATATGTTCCCATCCTGGTATATATGTCCCCATCATGGTATATATGCTCCCATCCTGGTATATATGTTTCCATCCTAGTATATATGTCCCCCATCATAGGCACATTCTTGGTAAATATGTTCCCCCTTCCTGGCATATATGTCCCCATCCTGGTTTATATGTCCCCATCCTGGGCCCCATTTTGGTATGTACACTGACGAGCAAAAAGGTAACGATATTTTGAACTTGTGATGTTCAGCCTCCATATTCTACCGTCCACTACAGCTTTGAATGTGAGACAACCTTCATTTTATAGACAATCATTTTGGCTATTTCATACATAAATGTGACTTGTAGCTATTTGGCATATGATTAGTTATGCAGATTCTTGTCATGTCACTGCATTGTTACTCATTTGCTCCTGGTGGTGGAAACATCTTTTTCTTCCTGTATACTACAAATTACAACCTGTTCTCACGTTCCCTAATAGCTCAGTGTGTTATTAGGTTGATTCCCAAGTGAAAGGCCACAGGCTTGAATTCAGGAGCCATGAATAAGATTTCCCAAGAAAAGAGAATCAGCATGATCCAGCGTTCTCTCCAAACTGCATTATGTGAGTGACATGACAGTGGGAAGAATATGAAATGAAGTCCGTCCATCAATTCAAAAGCCAAGAGGTGACGTCCAGGCAAAATATCAGAGTCAATAAGTGGGCTCATTACAAGGTCTATCAGTTCTGGTGACACCCGGCAGTGGAGGCGGCTCGTCTGCTTCATAACAGTGAGATCACAGACGTCCATGTAAGCACCGAGCGACGCATGTTACACAAGTATGGAATGGTGGCCCGAAAAAAAGACCCAACCTCAATATCATCATAAGCAGCGTCGGGTTTACGGTGAGTGGACGGTGAAGTTTGGAAACGGGTGATTTGGAGCGATGAGACAAAAGTCAGTAGATGGCTCTGATGGGGGAAAATAGGTCTGGAAGAAACAAGGGACAAGGGGCGAACGGATCGAGAAATTGAAGGAAATGTGAAGTTGGATGGAGGAAGCCTGAGGATATGGGGGTGTTTCCAAATGTCAGTGTCACTATCCTACACCCCAAGTGTCAGTGTCATTATCCTGTACCCCAGTGTCAGTGTCATTATACTGTACCCCAGTGTCAGTGTCATTATACTGTACCCCAATGTCATTATCCTGTACCCCCGGTCAGTGTCATTATCTTGTACCCCCAGTGTCAGTGTCATTATACTGTACCCCAATGTCATTATCCTGTACCCCCAGTGTCAGTGTCATTATCCTGTACCCCAGTGTCAGTGTCATTATACTGTACCCCAATGTCATTATCCTGTACCCCCAGTCAGTGTCATTATCTTGTACCCCCAGTGTCAGTGTCATTATCCTGTACCCCCAGTGTCAGTGTCATTATACTGTACCCCAGTGTCAGTGTCATTATCTTGTACCCCCAGTGTCAGTGTCATTATCCTGTACCCCCAGTGTCAGTGTCATTATCCTGTACCCCCAGTGTCAGTGTCATTATCCTGTACCCCAGTGTCAGTGTCATTATACTGTACCCCAATGTCATTATCTTGTACCCCCAGTGTCAGTGTCATTATCCTGTACCCCAGTGTCAGTGTCATTATCCTGTACCCCAGTGTCAGTGTCATTTTCCTGTACCCCCAGTGTCAGTGTCATTATCCTGTACCCCAGTGTCAGTGTCATTATCCTGTACCCCCAGTGTCAGTGTCATTATCCTGTACCCCAGTGTCATTATCCTGTACCTCCAGTGTCAGTGTCATTATCCTGTACCCCCAGTGTCATTATCCAGTACCCCAGTGTCATTATCCAGTACCCCAGTGTCAGTGTCGTTATCCTGTACCCCAGTGTCGTTATCCTGTACCCCAGTGTCATTATCCTGTACCCCAGTGTCATTATCCTGTACCCCAGTGTCGTTATCCTGTACCCCAGTGTCGTTATCCTGTACCCCCAGTGTCGTTATCCTGTACCCCAGTGTCGTTATCCTGTACCCCAGTGTCAGTGTCGTTATCCTGTACCCCAGTGTCGTTATCCTGTACCCCAGTGTCATTATCCTGTACCCCAGTGTCATTATCCTGTACCCCAGTGTCGTTATCCTGTACCCCAGTGTCATTATCCTGTACCCCAGTGTCGTTATCCTGTACCCCAGTGTCATTATCCTGTACCCCAGTGTCGTTATCCTGTACCCCAGTGTCATTATCCTGTACCCCAGTGTCGTTATCCTGTACCCCAGTGTCGTTATCCTGTACCCCAGTGTCGTTATCCTGTACCCCAGTGTCGTTATCCTGTACCCCAGTGTCATTATCCTGTACCCCAGTGTCGTTATCCTGTACCCCAGTGTCATTATCCTGTACCCCCAGTGTCATTATCCAGTACCCCAGTGTCGTTATCCTGTACCCCAGTGTCGTTATCCTGTACCCCAGTGTCGTTATCCTGTACCCCAGTGTCATTATCCTGTACCCCAGTGTCATTATCCAGTACCCCAGTGTCAGTGTCGTTATCCTGTACCCCCAGTGTCAGTGTCATTATCCTGTACCCCCAGTGTCATTATCCTGTACCCCCAGTGTCATTATCCTGTACCTCCAGTGTCATTATCCTGTACCCCCAGTGTCATTATCCTGTACCCCCAGTGTCATTATCCTGTACCTCCAGTGTCAGTGTCATTATCCTGTACCCCCAGTGTCATTATCCTGTACCCCCAGTGTCATTATCCTGTACCTCCAGTGTCAGTGTCATTATCCTGTACCCCCAGTGTCATTATCCTGTACCCCCAGTGTCATTATCCAGTACCCCAGTGTCAGTGTCGTTATCCTGTACCCCCAGTGTCATTATTCTGTACCCCCAGTGTCATTATTCTGTAACCCAAGTGTCAGTGTCTTTTCTCTGCCAGCGTTTGGCTTTACAATGATACCAACACTACAACTCAATATGTTCTTGGTCTGTAGCTGAAGTTGTAGGGCCATTTATTATCAGGTATGGCGGTATTAATTGCTGTGGTGTATACTCCGGAGCCTCTGCGGCTGTGTACAGTGTATTTCTTATGCTGTAAACCAATGAACATTGCTCGCTGCTGGCTGGAATCTTACAGATCAGCTGGAATTCACATGAAAAATGAAAGGGTGAATTGAAACGGCTTTAAGTCTTTTCATCATACAGTTCACCTGCTGCCGACTGAAGCAATAGGCTCACAGTGGAAACTACTCATATCTGCGAAAAACGTTCCACCTGCCCTAAATTATTCACGCTCCCCGGCAGCCGCAGATGTCAATTATCAGGAAGGAGGGGAACGAGCGAGTTTATACAATAAAGCCAAGTGTGAGCTTCATTATGTATCGGGACCACACAGAAAACAACCCACGGTCCCCCGGCCGAGCGCCGGATTATGCTCAATACAAAGCAGGCTGACACGCGGATATTGATTGATCGCTCATAGTTTCTAGCGCTCCCCCATAATGGGGATTTGGGACCTCCATGACTCCTAGACTATTGTCTACCTCTTATTTCAGGTGAATTTTCAGAATTAGCTCTCTTTGTGTGTATATACAGAATAACACTATCTCTGGACATACACACGTGGTCAAAATTTGGTACCCTTGTCCCTCGTTTAATGAAAAAAAAAAACTATATATATATATATAGGTGTCTACTATCTTGCAATCAGTCAGTGGGCCTGTATATAGGGCTACAGATACTCACTGTGCTGTTTGGTGACATGGTGTGTACCATACTCAACATGAACCAAAGGAAGCGAAGGGAAGAGTTGTCTCAGGAGATTAGAAAGAAAATTATAGACAAGCATATTCAAGGTAAAGGTTATAAGATATTGACCACGTGTGTAGGACTTGTATCCTGTATTTTTCTCCACTTTTCCCTCTCTCAAGTCTCTAAATTCTCTAATTTTCAGTTTCCTCTGAGCTAGTGGGTGAAGGGACTGATATATTATGAGACACAGATATGGGGGGGATCCAGCTCTCGTCTTCACATAGTAGATGTTCAGAAGCAGGAGCAGCATAGAGGACAATATACTGCACTACTAAGTGGTGCTGCTATGAATCCAGAAGAACTGAGGAAAGATCCTCTAAAAAAAAGGACATCATTCCAAAAAAACACATCTCAGGAAAAAGCATCTGTAGCAATACCAATTACAAATCATTGACAGAAGATAGGAGGGGGATGTAGCTGCAGCTTTTCTCTCTAATGTCCTGTGTGAATTGAGCTTAAGTACAGTGCCTACAAGTAGTATTCAACCCCCTGCAGATTTAGCAGGTTTGATAAGATGCAAATAAGTTAGAGCCTGCAAACTTCAAACAAGAGCAGGATTTATTAACAGATGCATAAATCTTACAAACCAACAAGTTATGTTGCTCAGTTAAATTTTAATAAATTTTCAACATAAAAGTGTGGGTCAATTATTATTCAACCCCTAGGTTTAATATTTTGTGGAATAACCCTTGTTTGCAATTACAGCTTATAATCGTCTTTTATAAGACCTGATCAGGCCGGCACAGGTCTCTGGAGTTATCTTGGCCCACTCCTCCATGCAGATCTTCTCCAAGTTATCTAGGTTCTTTGGGTGTCTCATGTGGACTTTAATCTTGAGCTCCTTCCACAAGTTTTCAATTGGGTTAAGGTCAGGAGACTGACTAGGCCACTGCAACACCTTGATTTTTTCCCTCTTGAACCAGGCCTTGGTTTTCTTGGCTGTGTGCTTTGGGTCGTTGTCTTGTTGGAAGATGAAATGACGACCCATCTTAAGATCCTTGATGGAGGAGCGGAGGTTCTC
The DNA here is from genome assembly GCF_048569485.1 of Anomaloglossus baeobatrachus. Lineage (NCBI taxonomy): Eukaryota > Metazoa > Chordata > Amphibia > Anura > Aromobatidae > Anomaloglossus > Anomaloglossus baeobatrachus. The sequence continues at coordinate 30,635,752 of NC_134357.1, read as the reverse complement.
GGCCAAAATCTCCAGGTAGGCCGTGCTATCCATCTTCCCATGGATGCGGACCAGATGGCCAGGCCCCTTGGCTGAGAAACAGCCCCACAGCATGATGCTGCCACCACCATGCTTGACTGTAGGGATGGTATTCTTGGGGTCATATGCAGTGCCATCCAGTCTCCAAACGTCACGTGTGTGGTTGGCATCAAAGATCTTGATCTTGGTCTCATCAGACCAGAGAACCTTGAAGCAGTCTGTCTCAGAGTCCTCCAAGTGATCATGAGCAAACTAGACGAGCCTTGACATGGTGCTTTGAAAGTAAAGGTACCTTACGGGCTCGTCTGGAACGGAGACCATTGCGGTGGAGTACGTTACTTATGGTATTGACTGAAACCAATGTCCCCACTGCCATGAGATCTTCCCGGAGCTCCTTCCTTGTTGTCCTTGGGTTAGCCTTGACTCTTCGGACAAGCCTGGCCTCGGCACGGGTGGAAACTTTCAAAGGCTGTCCAGGCCGTGGAAGGCTAACAGTAGTTCCATAAGCCTTCCACTTCCGGATGATGCTCCCAACAGTGGAGACAGGTAGGCCCAACTCCTTGGAAAGGGTTTTGTACCCCTTGCCAGCCTTGTGACCCTCCACGATCTTGTCTCTGATGGCCTTGGAATGCTTTTTTGTCTTTCCCATGTTGACCAAGTATGAGTGCTGTTCACAAGTTTGGGGAGGGTCTTAATAAGTCAGAAAAGGCTGGAAAAAGAGATAATTAATCCAAACATGTGAAGCTCATTGTTCTTTGTGCCAGAAATACTTCTTAATACTTTAGGGGAACCAAACAGAATTCTTGTGGTTTCAGGGGTTGAATAATAAATGACCCTCTGAATAAACTTTTCACAATTTAAAAAAAAAAAATAAAAAAAGAAATAACATTCTTTTTTGCTGCATTTCACACTTCCAGGCTGATCTACAGTCCAAATGTCACAATGCCAAGTTAATTCCGAATGTGTAAACCTGCTAAATCTGCAGGGGGTTGAATACTACTTGTAGGAACTGTATGGAAACATCTGAAGCTCTCAGTATTACACCATCTCTCCAGTGTTTTTTATTTTTCAGCGTGTAGTGGAGTGGCGCCCACCCCACTGCCCCTGTCATCTGCTTACCTTCCAACGACTTCATTGTTTTTCAGCATTGCTTCGGTTCTGTGGTTTCAATTTTTGCCTGTACCTTCTGACTGGCCAAAGTTAGAAGTTATGTCACAATCTCACAATGCATCTTTATGAGAGTCATAGCGAGGCCAGAGCAAGGCTAGAACAAGGCTCTCATAGACTTGTATTGAATTATGACATCTGGCTCCATGAAACTCTGGAGCTGCTGGCAGGTCACAAATCAGAGGAGAACGACTGGACCGGTGGTTGATAGAAGATGATGCAGCCGGAATGTGATTATCGGATGGGTAGGGATTTACATTTGAAGCACTATTCCAGCTCTGAAAAAACTAGCATGGTGTAGCATGGAGACGGTCCTGTCCTGAGGTAACTGCTAAAACCTCTGGAGGGGCAGCTACAAACTGGCAGGGTATCAATCCCTAGGCCACCAGTACTTTCTAGGTCAGTGGCAAACTGAGAGAATGCTATTTAGCCTTTTCATAAGGAGCAGTGAATTTGCCCAAGAGCTCAGAGACATGATTGAATCTGGAAACTTCAAGAAGAAACAGTGAGTTTTCCCTCAGGATTCAAGACACCTGCTCGCTGGAAGGGATCAAGGATCCAGAGGGTTCTTGTCTTGGAAATCCTAGGATTTCAAGGCACTTATTCCCAGGTAGGGAAGTAGCGGCAGAAGTAATACATGACCCCCACACAGCAGAGAAACCAAACTCTCATTGGGGCAGGTCAGACCACCATCATTGTAACGGCTGCTTTACACGCAGCGACATCGCTAGCGATGTCCCTAGCGATAGCTCCTGCCCCCGTCGTTTGTGCGTCATGGGCAAATCACTGCCCGTGGCGAACAATATCAGTAGTACGCGTCACATGAACTTACCTTCCTAACGACGTCGCTGCGGCCGGCGAACAACCTCTTTTTTAAGGGGGCAGTTTGTGCGGCGTCACAGCGACGTCACATGGCGGGCCACCAATAGAAGCGGAGGGGCGGAGAGCAGCCGAATGAACGTCACTCCCACCTCGTTGCCGGAGGTGGGAGTGACGCTGTTCGTCATTCCCGGGGTGTCACACGTAGCAATGTGCGCTGCCTCAGGAACGACGAACAAAGTGCCTCTCAAACGAGCAACGATATTTTGAAAATGAACGACGTGTCAACAATCAACGATTTGGTGAGTATTTGTGATCGTTAGCGGTCGCTCGTAAGTGTCACACGCAACGACGTCGCTAACGAGGCCGGATGTGCGTCACGAATTCCGTGACCCTAACGATATCTTCCACAAAGACCACAAAAGGTATTGATAGAGGTAGTGTCTATTGCCTAAAACACCACTAAAACTTAATTACCCTCTTAAAAATATATTTTCTTAATAAATATTTAAAAAGAACACCAATACTGTTCTCTCATGTGACAATCACAGACATACAAAACAAACATAAATAGTGCAGGTGTCAAACAGTGTTTGACACCTGAACTGTTTATGTTTGTTTTGTATGTCTGTGATTGTCCCAACGATATCTTGTTAGCGATGTTGTTGCGTGTAACGGGGCCTTAAGGCTGTAAGGAATGTTCCGGACTGTTCTACAGAACTTCAGTAACAGGTAAAACCTCCTGTCCTGTCTCTGGCTGAATTATTCTCTGCTGTGCCATCCCTACCTCAACATCCCCCAGGAACCAGCCCTAGTTGGGGGGGCGAGAGGATAACCCTCTGGCACTGTGCATCATCACCTAACTCCTGGGCCCCTCCAGCAGTGCCCGGCCACACCACAGCCGAACATCTCAACTGGCGTCACTAAGGGGTACTTTGCACGTTGCGACATCACTACTGCGATATCGTCGGGGTCAAATCGAAAGTGACGCACATCCGGCGCCGGTAACGACGTTGCAACATGTAAAGCCTAGATGCGCCGATAAACGATCGCAAAAGCGATGTAAATCAGCGATCTGTGAAGCATCGGTCATTTCCATAATGTCGGACCGATAGGTGATACGATGTTGTTCCTTGTTCCTGCGGCAGCGCACATCGCTAAGTGTGAAGCCGCAGGAGTGAGGAACTTCTCCTTACCTGCCTCCACCGGCTATGCGGAAGGAAGGAGGTGGGCGGGATGTTTACGTCCCGCTCATCTCCGCCCCTCCGCTTCTATTGGCCGCCTGCTGTGTGACGTCGCTGTGACGCCGCACAATCAGCCCCCTTAGGAAGTAGGCGCGTCGCCGGCCAGAGCGACGTTGCAGGGCAGGTAAGTGCATGTGAAGCTGCTGTAGCGATAATGTTCGCTACGGCAGCTATCACAAGATATCGCATGTGCGACGGGGGCAGGTACTATCGCGCTCGGCATCGCTAGCCGATGCTAGCGATGTCGCAACGTGCAAAGTACCCCTAACTCTTTCTTTTTTTATTTATTTTATGATTTTTCTTTCCCCTTTTTAATACCATTTCTAACCCCCATCACAAAAGCCTGTCGGTACAGCCACATCGCGACTTGGACCCACCATCGTGACATCGGAGGTCTACCGTGAGCGGCCCAATAGCTCTGCATTCAGGAGCCACACAGGGGACCAAGACTTTAGGTGCAACATAACATTTTGGGGCAGAGCAAGACCAAAAATATTTTGACTAGACATTCTGTGCTGTGATATTACCGCGTGCTGGAGAAATAATTAATATCAATTACTGATATCAGGTTTAGGTCTAATTAGGATGTTAATTATTTCCCGTTGGCTGCAGAATAGTCACCCGGCAGATTCCTTCCCAGATGATAGAGATATGTGCAGATAAACACAGCGGATAACAGATATCTCAGCAGATATCACTTGTTTTATTTGGAAACCGCCACTGGCATTCACAGGGTCTTATCAATCGCCTTGGGCACATGTCACATACTCCCCTGAGATTGCTGGCACTGCTCGGCTGCAGATAAGTATGTCACAGTTTTCTGAGAAGTCAGCGTACGTGGCATCAGAATCTGAGGTGACTCGGTCTTTGGGTCTTTCGATTGTATTCGTTTTTTTCCCTCTTTACCCTTCTTTCTCCTTATACATGCGCTCGTAGACTTTGTCATTTTGTCTTCGCTGCTGATACTCCAGATTAATGAGATCTTGAGGCTGGAGGCTCGTCATGCCTCAGTTGTGTCGATTGTTCCTAGTTGATTGTTAGGTTATTTTTAGCATTATTGAGTTGGGGGTTTATGGCATTTTATATGTCTTTAATAGCACAAAATAAAACTGTATGAGGATAGTCTGAAGATTTTTGGTGTCTGACTGCAAATGGACACCGCGCCGATCAATTGTACAACAGCGATGGCCAAAAGTTTTGAGACTCACCAATTTTGTTTTTCACATTTTTCTGCTTCAGTGTTTTTAGATCTTTTAGTCGGATGTTTTTATGGTCACTGAAATTATCAGTATTTCATAAGTTATTGAACTTTTAATGTCAAATCAAGTTTAAGTAAAGACTCGATACTTACAGCACTGACAATATTTTTCCAGACTTCTGCCCTTTGCCCCATCAGCTGGAAATCAGCTGAGATTACTCTTAAGGGGGCTTTACATGCAGCGATATCTCTAGCGATGTCGCTGGTGAAAGCACCCAGCGCCGTCGGTTGTGCGTCACGGGCAAATCGCTGCCCGTGGCGCACAACATCGTTAGTCCCATCGCACGTACTTACCTGCCTAGCGATCTTGCTGTGGCCGGAGAACCACCTCCTTTCTAAGGGGACGGTTCGTGCGGCGTCACAGCGACGTCACACGGCAGGCGGCCAATAGAGGCCAAGGGGCGGAGAGCAGCCGAAAGAAAGTGACGCCCACCTTGTTGCCAGAGGACGCAGGTAAGGTGTAGATCGTCGTTCCTGGGGTGTCACACGTAGCGATGTGTGCTGCCTCAGGAACGACGAACAACCTGCATCCAGGACCATCAACGATATATGGGATTAGAACGACGTGTCAACGATCAACGATAAGGTGAGTATTTTTGATCGTTAGCGGTTGTTCGGACGTGTCACATGCAATGACATCGCTAACGAGGCCGGATGTGTGTCACGAATTCCGTGACCCCAACGACATCTCATTAGCGATGTCGTTGCATGTAAAGGGGCTTTAGCCTTAATCACAGCTGCAGCATTTTATCATCACTCCCTTCTGGTATATATACCCACTCCTGGCTTTACTCCATGCCGGTTATAGATCTTCTATGCTGACCACTTTGAAGGAGTAGCTGTGGTGTAATTTCAGTTGCAGCTGTGAAATTTCCTGCTGAACAAACCAAGGAATTCTTTTTGTTGTGTCTTTCCTTACCCGTTTGTCTTAACATCATTGTGTTGTTTTATTGTATTAGTGGGACTAGTGTCCCCCTGGACAATACCTTGTCAGGGTAAGTTCAGGGATAGCAAGGGCCTCGTCATGTTACGGCACACAGGGGTAAGGACCCATCGAGGGATGTTAGGGAGCTCTGGGATCCGCCACAGGTAAGTGTGAGGTGGTAACCCATCTCACTATTGCCAGGGCCTTCCTTTAGATCTTCCCTGGTTTTCCCTCTGCGCCGCGCCGCACGCTAGGCATTTCCTCGCCCCAGCGTGGCAGGTTCTTAACGTGATTGAGTTCTGGAGGGTTTCCTGACCATGGATTTTGTTGTGTTTTTCCCCACTGGCTACTGTCCCTATCCAATAAATCACAGCCAAAGGAATACCCAGGTACAATCTTACCACATTATAACCCATTTGTTTCTCACACACTCGACTCTGCTATACCAAGCTGTCTGACCACAAACTTGGCTCTGCTTCTTCAAGGTGATTGTCCGCATAATTAGCTCTTCTGTTCCAAGGTGCATATTTGCATATTTGACTCTGCTGTACCAAAAATTTGTGTATTTGGTTCTGCTATTCCGAAGTGCCTGTATTCATACTTAGCTCTGCCCTTCCATGACCAAGGTGCTATCCAGCATACTCAGTTTTGCTATTTCATGCCTCAGACCACAAGTTCTGTCACAGGTATGTCACGTCTTGTATTAGGGTGGATTTATTTTCATTTCAGCTAGAAAGGGTTAAGGACTTTTTCCCTGCTAGCTGAGATTACTCTTAGCCTTAATCACAGCTGCAGCATTTTGTCATCACTCCCTTCGGGTATATATACCCACTCCTGGCTTTACTCCATGCTGGTGATACATCTTCTATACTGACCACTTTGAAGGAGCCTGTTTCTGCATAGCTGTGGTGTCATTTAAATTGCAGCTGTAATGATTACTCATGATTCATGATTAAAGGCATGTTGTGCCTGAAATGCATAGAAGCAGACACTTACCTGGTCTACTTATGGAGCTACACGGACATTATTTCCATGGCTTTTAACTGTTATTCCTAATAAACCTATGTTTTTACTGAGCGGTGCTGGAATCTCCTTTTTTTCTAATTCATAGATCTTCTATACTAACCACTTTGAAGGAGCCTGTCTCTGGAGTAGCTGTGGTGTAATTTCAGTTGCAGCTGTGAAGTTTCCTGCTGAACAATCCAGCTTATCAAGCTCCACTGTTCGAAGCCGTTACAGATGCCAACCTGCATATTCTGCTCTGCAGATACTCATGCCATCTGGCTCATCCTTCTTTGCTGTACCTCGCTGCACCAACGCCTTTGGTCCGCGCTGCTCATCCAGACCTTCGGCTTAGTAAATCCACACTACTATATTAACCGTAGGAAAACTGCTGTCAGAATCTATAAATGGAGCTCTATCCACTACAGAAATATAATTAAAAATCAAAAAGCACAAAATATTGGATTTAACATCAATGTCAGACACTTTAAGATGCGTTCCTTTGTATGTAGTGTCCAGAAATCCTGCTGATTGGTGTCTGGAGCTTTCCTTTCTCTGCTGTCTTTTGCCATCATCTCCACCGTTGTATGTACCGAATATGTATAATGTCATGGAGTGGTTACAGATCCAGATATTGCAGAAGACATACAAAAATATCCTGTGCTACCTCTGTCCGTGGTGCTGAAATACCCTTTCCCAATGGAAATAAGGTTTTCTGGGGTTGTTGAAGTTGGTAGATTATACAGTCATATGAAAAAGTTTGGGCACCCCTATTAATGTTAACCTTTTTTCTTTATAACAATTTGGGTTTTTGCTATTTCAGTTTCATATATCTAATAACTGATGGACTGAGTAATATTTCTGGATTGAAATGAGGTTTATTGTACTAACAGAAAATGTGCAATCCGCATTTAAACAAAATGTGACCGTTGCAAAAGTATGGGCACCCTTATCAATTTCTTGATTTGAACACTCCTAACTACTTTTTACTGACTTACTAAAGCACTAAATTGGTTTTGTAACCTCATTCAGCTTTGACCTTCATAGGCAGGTGTATCCAATCATGAGAAAAGGTATTTAAGGTGGCCACTTGCAAGTTGTTCTCCTATTTGAATCTCCTATGAAGAGTGGCATCATGGACTCCTCAAAACAACTCTCAAATGATCTGAAAACAAAGATTATTCAACATAGTTGTTCAGGGGAAGGATACAAAAAGTTGTCTCAGAGATTTAAACTGTCAGTTTCCACTGTGAGGAACATAGTAAGGAAATGGAAGAACACAGGTACAGTTCTTGTTAAGCCCAGAAGTGTCAGGCCAAGAAAATTCTCAGAAAGGCAGAGAAGAAGAATGTTGAGCACAGTCAAGGAAAATCCATAGACCACCTCCAAAGACCTGCAGCATCATCTTGCTGCAGATGGTGTCAATGTGCATCGGTCAACAATGCAGCGCACTTTGCACAAGGAGAAGCTGTATGGGAGAGTGATGCGAAAGAAGCCGTTTCTGCAAGCACGCCACAAACACAGTCACCTGAGGTATGCAAAAGCACATTTGGACAAGCCAGTTACATTTTGGAAGAAGGTCCTGTGGACTGATGAAACAAAGATTGACCTGTTTGTTCATACAAAAAGGCGTTATGCATGGAGGCAAAAAAACACGGCATTCCAAGAAAAGCACTTGCTACCCACAGTAAAATTTGGTGGAGGTTCCATCATGCTTTGGGGCTGTGTGGCCAATGCCGGCACCGGGAATCTTGTTAAAGTTGAGGGTCGCATGGATTCAACTCAGTATCAGCATATTCTTGACAATAATGTGCAAGAATCAGTGATGAAGTTGAAGTTACGCAGGGGATGGATATTTCAGCAAGACAATGATCCAAAACACCGCTCCAAATCTACTCAGGCATTCATGCAGAGGAACAATTACAATGTTCTGGAATGGCCATCCCAGTCCCCAGACCTGAATATCATTGAACATCTGTGGGATGATTTGAAGCGTGCTGTCCATGCTCGGCGACCATCAAACTTAACTGAACTGGAATTGTTTTGTAAACAGGAATGGTCAAATCTACCTTCATCCAGGATCCAGGAACTCATTAACAGCTACAGGAAGCGACTAGAGGCTGTGATTTTTGCAAAAGGAGGATCTACAAAATATTAATGTCACTTTTATGTGGAGGTGCCCATACTTATGCACCGGTCAAATTTAGTTTAAATGCGGATTGCACATTTTCTGTTAGTACAATAAACCTCATTTCAATCCAGAAATATTACTCAGTCCATCAGTTATTAGATATATGAAACTGAAAGAGCTGCTGCAAAAACCCAAATTGTTATAAAGAAAAAAGGTTAACATTAATAGGGGTGCCCAAACTTTGTCATATGACTGTATTTTATGTACTGTATATATCCGGAGTCCATTTATTAAACACCACTGACAGCACCTACAATCTAGAAGGTTACATAGTTACATAGGTTGAAAAAGATGTAAAAATGTATACGTAGCTATAGGATGACTCCGTCCTAGGTGCATTACTTTACATTTATCAACATTAAATCTCATTTGCCAAGTATCTGCCCATTCTGACATCTTATCCAGATCTTTTTGTAATATTGTACTATCAAGGTCAGTTTTTAATATCCTACATAGTTTGGTGTCGTCAGTAAAGACTGACACTTTACTATCAATCCCATCCAAGGTTTGCGTCTCTTTTTTTTTTCTTTCGGACATTATTGCTCAGTCTATATGTATCTGCTCCGTGGAGGTTTTGCTCTTAATGGGATTTCCACTGATCCAATTTCTATATAATTGTACATTATAATGATCTCCCTCTTGGATCTTTGCTTTTTTTCTTTATAGTCCCTTTTCTTGTCTTGAAATCTCCAGCACACGGCAGTTTTAATTACCTCTGGCTGCTTTGGCTCTAGGACAAAGTCTTGGCACAAAAGAAAAAGATTTCTTTAAAGGTGTGTTGACTTCTGCAAGTATTTTGTGATTAATTCAGTGCATTTAATGTGAAAGAACAAATACGGCAACTGTGCCATAGTCTTTATGACTAGTATCCTACCGTTTTATGTATACAGCTCCCACGCAGATGTATTTGTCTTAAGACTACACATATTTCTCATCAATTAAAGGCAAACAGTAGAGAGGATTTGGGTCCTAATAATTAAGGGGGCTGGAGGCTCATTTAAAAGGTAAATGCTTTGTTGGGGAATATGGAGTAAGATTAGATTTTGCATTGGGACCCTTAAGTCAAGTAATAAAATTCTGTCTACTTGCTGCTGCCACTAGGGGGAGCTTAGACGTTTGCTGCATACTTGCTTATTATTGAGGTCACTGCAGTATGCTCCCCCTAGTGGCGGCTGTTGGAAGCTGGAATATTGTGCTTTCACTCCACATCTGTGCTGGGGATTTGGAGCTCTGTATCAAAGTGAAGCTTTGACCTGTTCAGACTTCAAAGGGTGTTTCCCACTAGATTCATTTATGATCTATCCACAGTATTAGTAATAGATCTATGATCACTTTGGGATCTTCTAAAATCCAAAGATCAGGGCTCCCAAAGTCCCCTGTGGGAATAGACTGGTAATGTGCATGTGTGATTGCTCTATTCACTTCTATGGGACTGACAGACATAGCGATTCTAGCAGTCACATAGAAGTGAATGGAGTTACCGGTAATTGGTATCACACAAGGGACATTGGGATCAATATTTTCAGGATCAGTAAGGGTCAAATACCCACAGATCGTTCCGTTATCACCGATCCTGTGGATTTGGCAATATTCACTGGTGTCGACATTTAGAACTAGAAGATATAATGGATTCTACAAGACAATATTATGCAAAATAGCTTTTTTGCTGCCAAAGTATTTTTTTTTTTTGCGTTGGTCTCTGTCCAGTGTCTGTCATAATGTCAGCAGTTTCCAGGATCGAGAGCAAAGTCTCCAGCCATCCAATTACTAAAAACACCAGCGGCAGCTCTGTGGGAATGGAGCAACTGTCGAGGAACCATCTTCTCTATTGAGACGGAATGTCCGGCAAGTCTTCCTGGACTTATCCCAATTTTCTAGGTCTGGTTTAATATCATTACTCTACCATTCTCCTCTGGACTACAGATGATTTACTAAGAATTCTTCCAAACTGCAGTGGAGAAGTAAAAATCGTCAGCTCATTATTTATACAGGAATGTATAATATACCCATTATATATACCCATAATATACCCATTAGTGATGAGGGGGCACTACCATGCTCGGGTGTTCTGTACTGGTAACTAGTGATGAGCGGGCACTACCATGCTCGGGTGCTCAGTACTGGTAACTAGTGATGAGCGGGCACTACCATGCTCGGGTGCTCAGTACTTGTAACTAGTGATGAGCGGGCACTACCATGCTCGGGTGCTCAGTACTGGTAACTAGTGATGAGCGGGCACTACCATGCTCGGGTGCTTAGTACTCGTAACTAGTGATGAGCGGGCACTACCATGCTCGGGTGCTCAGTACTCGTAACTAGTGATGAGCGAGCACTACCATGCTCGGGTGCTCAATACTAGTAACTAGTGATGAGCGAGCACTACCATGCTCAGGTGCTCAGTACTCGTAACTAGTGATGAGTGGGCACTACCATGCTCGGGTGCTCAGTACTCGTAACTAGTGATGAGTGGGCACTACCATGCTCGGGTGCTCTGTACTCGTAACTAGTGATGAGTGGGCACTACCATGCTCGGGTGCTCTGTACTCGTAACTAGTGATGAGCGGGCACTACCATGCTCGGGTGCTCAGTACTCGTAACTAGTGATGAGCGGGCACTACCATGCTCAGGTGCTCAGTACTCGTAACTAGTGATGAGTGAGCACTACCATGCTCAGGTGCTCAGTACTCGTAACTAGTGATGAGCGAGCACTACCATGCTCGGGTGCTCAGTACTCGTAACTAGTGATGAGCGGGCACTACCATGCTCAGGTGCTCAGTACTCGTAACTAGTGATGAGCGAGCACTACCATGCTCAGGTGCTCAGTACTGGTAACTAGTGATGAGCGGGCACTACCATGCTCGGGTGCTCAGTACTCGTAACTAGTGATGAGCGGGCACTACCATGCTCGGGTGCTCAGTACTCGTAACTAGTGATGAGCGGGCACTACCATGCTCGGGTGCTCAGTACTCGTAACTAGTGATGAGCGGGCACTACCATGCTCGGGTGCTTGGTATTCATAATGAGCAGTTGGTTCTCAAATGGGTGCAATTCGAGCACCCACATATAATGCAGTCAATGGAGGACTCAAGAATTTTTCCTAGCCCCCATTGAATTAGATTTTTTTTTTCGGGATTTGATTCACACTAATCCAACAAAATATTCTTTTAGGCCTGTTTCACATTATAATGAATGGGTCTGCGCACATATCAGTGATTTTTCACTGACCGTGTCTCCATGCGGTGTATACGCGTGTCCGTGTTTGCCGCACGGAGACATGTCCGTTTTTTTCTGGCATCACTGATGTCCCATGGTGTGATCTGTGAGACACGTGCCAGAGAAAAACGTGCTTCTAAAATAAAAAGCATTTTTACTCACCCGGCTCCAGCGGCGCTCTATGCAGCCTGTGCTGTCTGCTGCTTCTGAGCCGGCTCATTACTATCATGCATATTCATGAACGCACGACACAGCCGACCCGGAAGCAGCTGCTGCGGGGGTCAGCGCCGGCTGGATGCTGCACCGCGGGAGCAATCAGCACCAAGGACAGCGGGAGCGGGCGCAGGTGAGATGATCTCTATGTGCAATCACGGACCACGGAGAATGGAGCCCGGATTGCACTTAGACAACCCACGTGTGCCGTGAATCACGGCAAATGGATGGACATGTGCGTGTTTTACACGTCAGTGAAAAAGTCTGTGTTTTTCACTAACGTGTGAAACGGGCCTTAAAGTCAAAGAAGGGTTACAAAAATAAGATTTTACTCACTTGACCTAGACTTTCCAGCTCTTACCTATCCAGATTTTTTTGGGGGGAAGCAACACTACTGATCCTGCTCAACCTTATAACTAGAGTTGCCACTAGGGGGAGCTCACTGTAGATATATTTGTATAGTTCACAGCTTTATGTCGTGAGCTCCCCCTAGTGGTGGCTGCAAGTATCCAAAGTAATATCATTTATCAAATCAGAAAAAAACACAGATCTCCCTATACAGAAATACCGTAAAGTCATCTGCACTGAATTTTCAACCGAAAAACAGAATATGGTGCATTAATAAAGGACAATGACATTTGTTGCAATAAAGCCACTTTTGAGTTTTCCTATGGGGTCCTGTGGTGAGACTTATAGGTTAATTGCCTTGCTACTCAATTAAGCCTATTGTTTGTAGGGGACGAGGACATTATAATTTGAGCCCTATTGGGAACTGAAAGATATGAGTGATTTTTCTAGCCGTCTAGTCGTGCCCACCAGATCTGATGATGGCGGCGCCCCCCCCTGAGTTATTACCTTCTTGGTTTCTGTCCTCGGCATTGGTGTGTCCTATACTTTGGCGTTATTGTAGTCTGTGATGGCAGTCGTAATGACCCAGAATTTACTTAAGTAATGATCAATTATTTGGCTTTTTAGATTATATTAATACATGTCCTCCTGGAAAGGGGAATGATGTCAGACTACAAAGGCGGCTAATGCCCTGCGGCTCCTAATTGAGAGAATGGACTGTGCACTATTAATAAAGAAGAGAGATCAAAGGAGATAGCTGGCTAATGCCGTCATCCCATCCGAATCCGGATATATAACCAGTTTTCTTTTCTTCCCCCTTCTCCCTAAAATGTGCCGTAATGCACCTGGCCTCTTCGCAGGATCTATTCAGCATTTTATGGACTCACACAGCCGGGGCCAACCTGGATGCATCGGCCACCGCCATTGGAAAGATTGACCCGTGATCATTCTGAATCTCAATATCACTGGTATAGCAGTATTATTTAGACATTTTATACCACTTTTATTAAATTAGGGTACTTTATTTATGGGGCTTTTATTTGGTCACTGAATGATGGCATTAAAAGGAACCGGTCACCAGGTTTTTCCCTTATAAGCTGCGGCCACCACCAGTGAGCCCCTGTATACAGCATTCCAGAATACTGTATATAAGAGCCCAGGCCGCTCTGTATAATGTAAATAACACCTTTATTATACTCACCTAGGGGGCGGTACAATCCGCTAAGCGTGGCCGCTCTCCGGTCCGGGGCCTCCTCTCTGCTGCGATGGTCATCCTCCTTCCAAGCCCAATGTGCATGACTCATCATATGTCATCCACACGGTCCTGTGCAGGCACACTTGGATCTGCCCTGTAGTGTGCATGCGCCAGAGTTCTTTGACCTTTCCTCGCGCCTGTGCATTACATGATCCAGGCCGGCTTTGCCCTTATGTGGTTACACCCAGCTCTGGTCTGGTCATGTCAGGGGTTAACTTTCCTTGCCTCGTTCCGGATCCCAGGACGCTATATCTTGCCTCTCTACCTATGGTTCAGTGCCAGTGATATTTGTGCCTTGCAGCGTGTATACTGGCTCTGGTGAGTTTTCCCGATCTTTCATGCCTCCCTGCTACTGTGTCCTGACTTGTACCCTCCCCCATTCGTCTGCCTGTCCCGATCCTTGACTTCCCGCTCCTGTCTGTTGTTTGTGTTTCCCTCTGTATACCTGATCTTCCGCCTTCCGACTCGATTCTATTTACTGACTTGATTTTTATTCTCTTTTTGCAGTAACTTGACTTTCCTGGCTAGACCCTGACTGCTTGACTACTCTATTGCCCCCTGGTGGTTCGCCTGTTAACTGCCTCCTGAAGTTACTTTGCTGTACTTCAGTTGCCTTTCTGTTACAGTGTTTCTTTGTCTCTCCTTCACTACTCTGCTGCCATCTAGTGGGGAATACGCTTTACTATGTCTTACTAGCCCTTTGTACTGCTTTGTGATCAGAAGGGCAGATCAAAGTGAGCATGCACAGGACTGCAATTGAGGCCTCTCTCTGAATGACGTAGGATGCATCATCTATGCGAGGTTGGGAAAAAGGAGAAAGGTGATCACAGCAGAGAGGAGGTGCAGGATCCGTGAGCAGTGACACCCATCGAACCCAACCGCCCCCCCTAGGTGAGTATTATAAAAGTGTTTTTTATGTTATACAGAGCGTCCTGGGCTCCTATATACAGTATTCTGGAATGCTGTTTATAAGGGCTCATTGGTGGTGGCCGCAGCTTATAGGGGACAAATCTAATGACAGGTTCCCTTGAATTTGGAGCCATTTACTATATGAAGCAAAATGAATTAATCATATTTAGTTTGAATTTCACAAAAAGTTTTCTTTCACCAAAATCTGAATTTTGTGTTACCCGATTTGCCTGAATCAAGCAAGATGATGGGAGAGATATGCGTTTTTTTTCTGCCTTGGTTCTTTCGAATCAAGAAAAATGGTAACCTGCTGGATGCCAGTTTAGCCTTATTCTTTTAAGGGCATGGAAGAGGTTAAAAAAAAAAAAAAAAGTAAAAAATCAAAATAAAATACTTTATATTCTCCTCTCTTCCCGCCTGTTCCAGGGTTTCGGCTCCCTAGGTGATTGACTTCCTCTTTCCGTCTCCAGTCTTCTCTTCCATCTTCAGTCTTTGCACCTGTGAAATTGACAGCCTGAAGTGACATCTTTATGTCCCGGGTGACGCGTGTCATGACATCGCATAAGATGCCAAGATGAAGAGGATATAAGATGGAAGAGAAGACTATAGCCAGAAAGATGAAGCAAGCCAGCCTAGGACCAGATGGGAAGTTTTGGTGCCAAGATAAGTCAAGGGAAAGGTGTGCATAATATTTTTTTACTTTTCAAATCCCTCTTTTCTAATTTTCTAGGCTGTGGAGAGACAATAAAAAGTAATTGTCACGCTGTACAAAGGGATAGTAAGACGTAGTACAGCATATTCCCCACTAGGTGGCAGCAGAGTAGTGAAGGAGAGTCAAAGTTACGGTGTAACAGAAAGGCAGCTGAAGTACAGCAGAGTAACTTCAGCAGGCAGCTAACAGGTGAACCACCAGGGGGTAATAGAGTAGTCAAACAGTCAGGGTATAGCTGGTAAGTGAAGTGAGTGCAGAGGGAGGATCAAAATCAAATCAGAAAACACAACGGAATCAAAAGCCGGGAGATCAGGAATGCAGAAGGAAATACAAACAACAGACAGGAGCGAGAAGTCAGGGACTGGGACTGACGGACAAACGTGGGAGGCTACAGGTCAGGGCACGGTAACAAGAAGTCAGATCAAACAGGAATTCTCACCAGAGCCAGTCACTGGCTGCAGAGCAAAACTATAACCAGCACAGGAATGCAGAGACCATATATAGTGTCTCCTGAAACCAGAACGGGGCTGATGGGAGTTAACCCCTGACATGACCAGGCCGGGTCTGTAAAACTCTGGAGCGGGGAATACCGGCCCTGTATCATTACAGTAATACATTTCTTTTTACCAAAATTCATGCAAATCTGAAGAAATTCATCAGGTTCTTTCATCTCTATTTATAGTTTTTCATATTTCACAGATTGTGGAAAACCAGTCGTGCCGCTAACGTTGTGCATCGATGGAGCCTCATATTTATATCGAAGTGAAACGTCTGCCAAATATCTATAATGTAACCATTGGCAGGAGATACATTGTGTAGTATTACGTTCAGATCACCGCCCAACCATGTAATGCACGAAAGTCAGAATCCAGGAGATGCTCTGCAGAGCGGCTCCTTCCTTGCTCGTATAGAGGGGATCGGTGACCACAGTGTAGGGGATATGGAGTTTGTGATATGATAGCAGTTTTTCATTAAAACCATTAGTTTAGAGATTCCTTACGCTCTTCTTCGAGACATCTGCTGATACTTTGGATTGTTGTGACCCTTGTAGGCTTTGTTTCCAGCTGCAGCATTTCCTATTCTAAGATCCAGTGTCACACAAAGATTTTCACACACTTCGTCGGCTGTCATGGCGGTGTCGTGTTCTGTTCAGATAACAAATTCTAACACTCCGCCTGATAACTTCTTTGGTGTCTGTGATCCACGCAGGCAGACTCAGGCATTGAACTGCTGAGTGCTAATTTAGAGGCAGGCTAGTAGGAGTTAAACTCTGCTGGTCTGTTTGCTAGTCTCCTTTGATCACCTGTTGGTGGGAAGCCAATCACATCTACTCCCCTTAAACTTCAGACTCATTTCAGATTGGGAAATACCTGATTTGCCAGGATTATTTAAAAAAATTCAATGCAGTCCTGGTAAATTTTGAACTATTGGCAATAATGGCTAGTCTAGTTGCAGCCCAAGCAGCAACTGTAAGGTTCATTGGAAGTGGGGGACCCCTATATCAAGTATTCCAGCATAGGGGCATCAGTTGTAATGAGAGAAAAAGGGGTTCTGTAGTGCTGGCGTTTCTTACTCACAACCCCGGCCGGGTTGCGATCTCCCCCATACTTCCCTGGCCATCCATGTGTGCTGATGTCTCCTTCCCCTCCTGGGCTCTGTACATGCCGCACAAGGCTCCTGGGAGTGCACCTAAGACACACGCGCATGTACATCAATTCTCCTCTTAATGGGGTTGAAGTGCCATTTCCCTGAAATACCGCTCAGCCCATGGCTGAGAGGCACTATGTATTTAAGACACCCTCTCATTAGGGGAGGTGCCTGCGCAACACCTATAGCTAGTTGTCAGGTCCTGTGCTCCTGCCTTGTTATCCCAGTGTCAGTTTCCTGTACCTGCCTTCCCATACCTGTCTATCCCTGCCATGCCCACCATTCCTGTCTGTACCCGCCTGGCCAGCCTACCTCAGTCACCCCGCCTGTTCCCGTCTATATCTGAGTCCGTCACCTGTCCTGGGGTTCAGCTACCTTGGTCCATGTCACTACTCTGGGAGTGGTACCTTGTGTCCGCCTCACGGTGGGCGCTTAGTTGAGCCCCTCCAACTAAAGTGTAAGCCTGGGGTCTCCCTGTGGTCCAGTCGGTCAACCAATCCTGCTCACTGCCCCTACACTAGCTGTGAGCGTTACAGGTTCCTACAGGTCTCATAATTTAGGATGATGTAAAAAAAGGGGTTCCACTTTCCACTCTGAAGATTAACGGGACCCCTAGTTTGATGGGGACCTTGATTTCCAAATGGTGGCACATATTAATCGACATGCACTATCATCCCTCTCTAGGTATGAAAGGAGGGTTAGGGGTACATACCAATTAAAACAACTAGAGGCATCTCTTGGTATCAGGACATTGTCTGGAAGTTGGAAAAAGGTGAATATGTTGGCAGATTCCCAGGAAAATTGCCAGTTCTTCCAGGATTTTTGGAGATCTTCCCTTTTCCTGTACAGCTGGCAAGTATGACTTTAAGAGACCTGGTGACTAGTTCCATGATTACAAAATTGTAGATGAAAAAAAATAAAAAAACACTATCTGCTTTTTCCTCCTTATGATAATAAACCTTATTCCCTGTTGAATAAAGGTAATCTGCCCGGCACCGAAAGCCGAGGAGCGGAGATTCCACACTCTCATAGTGTGAAGCACGCGCCGCAGAAATGTAGATATGGCTGCATTTATCTCAGTTAAATTTTAATGGCTTTAATGTGTCTCTTAAACAAAGGAAGGCTTTTCCTCGCTTTGATGAAAAATTACACAAAGAATTTTTTTTTTCCGCCTAAATTACTTGCACTTGGATTATCTATATTATGTTTTGGCAGTCGGAAATAGCAAGCTAAGGTCTGCCCGAGCTTTTCTTCACTCTCAAAACCACTCTCCATTTCTTATTCTAAAAGACAAAACAAGGGCTAAAGTATTAAAAAAAAAATATTAAAAATAACTTCAGTGTCAGCCCCAAGGACAACATGCTGAGCCGTATCTAGGCCTAAATCTAATATGCCGGAGCCGTCTCTGACAGTGACGGATGGATCAAGACATATCTGGTGCCAAGATTGTGCAGGAGTTATTTCAATGATATCTGATTAGGATTCTTCTCCAAATGCTTGCAGGAGTTATTTGACAAGAGGAGGCAACATGTTGTGCCACTTCCAAGGTTTTCTTTAAGGTGAATGTCAGATGTTTTGTTGGTTCTGTGGAGTATCCAGTGATAGTTATTGACCTATAGTAGAAGGTAGTTTTAGGGCAATGGGTCATAATGCAAAACAAGCCAAGAGTGAAGAAGTCCAAGGAGAAGATTGACGTCAAGAAGAATCCAAGGTCAAGGCTTACGGGTAGAAGGTGAGAATAAAGGACAATGGAAGATCAGGAGTCCTTGGTAATAGGTGGTGGTAAGGAACAATCCATGGTCAAGAAGAAAAGTCAAGACTCAAAAGGGGCTAATCATAAACAAGCCAAGAGCAAAGAAGTATCAGCAGCGGATTGAAGTCATGGAGAATCCAAGGTCAAGGATCACAGGCAGACAGTGGGAATGGGGACCATAGAAGATCAGGAGTCCCTGTAATAGGTGGTGGTAAGGAACAATCCATGATCAAGAAGAAAAGTAAAGCCTCAAGAGGGTCTGATCATAAACAAGCCAAGATTGAAAAAGTACCAAGAGAAGATTGAAGTCAGGAAGAAGGCAAGGTCAAGGATCACATCACAGGAAGAAGTGTGGGAATGGGGACCATAGAAGATCAGGACTTCCTGGTAATAGGTTGTGGTAAGGTACAATCCATAATCAAGAAGAAAAGTCAAGGCTCAAGAGGGTCTGATCATAAACAAGCCAAGGTTGAAGAAATTTCAGCAGCAGATTGAAGTCATGAAGAATCCAAGGTCAAGGATCACAGGCAGAAGGTGGGAATGGAGTACCATGGAAGATCAGGAGTCCCTGGTAAAAAGAGGTGGTAAGGAACAATCCATTTTCAAGATGAAAATTCAAGACTCAAGAGGGTCTGATTATAAACAAGGCAAGAGTGAAAAAGTACCAGGAGAAGATTGAAGTCAGGAAGAAGCTAAGGTCAAGGATCACAGCCAGAATGTGGAAATGGAGTACCATGGAAGATCAGGAGTCCCTGGTAAAAAGTGGTGGTGAACAATCCATGGTCAAGAAGAAAAGTCAAGGCTCAAGTGGGTCTGATCAGAAACAAGCCAAGAGTGAAGAAGTACCAGGAAAATATTGAAGTCAGGAAGAATCTGAGGTCTAGGATCACCAGCAGAAGGTGGGAATGGAGTACCATGGAAGATCAGGAGTCCCTGGTAATAGGTGGTGGTAAGGAACAATCCATTTTCAAGAAGAAAAGTTAAGACTCAAGAGGGTCTGATCATAAACAAGGCAAGAATGAAAACGTACCAGGAGAAGATTGAAGTCAGGAAGAAGCTAAGGTCAAAGATCACAGGCAGAAGGTGGTAATGGAGACCGTAGAAGATTATTATTATTATTATAGCGCAATTTATTCCATGGCGCTTTACATGTGAAAGGGGTATACAAAATAGGGACAGGTACAATAATCATAAACAATACAAGGCAAAGACAGGTACAGGAGGACAGAGGTCCCTGCCCGCGAGGGCTCACAGTCTACGAGAAATGGGTGAGGATACAGTAGGTGAGGGTATAGCTGGTCGTGCGATGCTGTATCAGACTGAGGGTTACGGCAGGTTGTACACTTGTCGGAAGAGGTGGGTCTTCAGGTTCCTTTTGAAGCTTGTCAACTTAGGTGAGAGTCTGATGTGTTGTGGCAGAGATTTCCAGAGTATGGGGGATGCACTTGAGAAATCTTGGACCCGATGGTGGGAAGAGGAGATGAGAGTAGAGTAGAGAAGGAGATCTTTTCGAGGATCGAAGGTTACGTGCAGGTAAGTACCGGGAGACTAGGTCACAGATGTAGGGAGGAGATAGGTTGTGGATGGCTTTGTAGGTCATGGTTAGGGTTTTGAACTGGAGTCGTTGGGCAATGGGAAGCCAGTGAAGGGATTAAATAAAAATGAAAAACAAGGAGCGCATGTGTGGGGTCACAATGTAAGTGGTGAGAACAAGTGAATGACATTTGCTCACCTGATAAGGTTGTGCAGCCCCCGCACAACCCTGGTAAATGACGTGATTAGTTTGTATTTACTTACACTGTCAGGTAAGGGATTGGCAGAGAGGAGAGGTCGGGGAGTAGTGGGGGGACAGGTGGATCAGTCGGGCAGCAGAGTTTAGAATAAATTGTAGGGGTGCGAGACTGTTAGAAGAAAGGCCACAGAGCAGGAGGTTGCAATAATCCAGGCAGGAGATAATAAGGGCATGCACTAGGGTTTTTGCAGCTTCTTGAGAAAGGAATGTATGGATCAGGAGTCCCTGGTAATAGGTGGTGGTAAGGTACAATCCATGATCAAGAAGAAAAGTCAAGGCTCAAGAGGGTCTAATCATAAACAAGTCAAGAGCGAAAAAGTACCAGGAGAAGATTGAAGTCAGGGAGAATCCAAGGTCAAGGATTACAGGAAGAAGGTGGGAATGGGTACCATAAAAGATCAGGAGTCCCTGGTAATAAGTGGTGGTGAACTATGCATGGTCAAGAAGAAAAGTCAAGGCTTAAGTGGATCTGATCATAAACAAGCCAAGACCCGAGAGTGAAAAAGTACCAGGAGAAGATTGAAGTCAGGGAGAATCAAAGGTCAAGGATCACAGGAAGAAGGTGGGAATGGGTACCATAGAAGATCAGGAGTCCCTGGTAATAAGTGGTGGTGAACTATGCATGGTCAAGAAGAAAAGTCAAGGCTCAAGTGGATCTGATCATAAACAAGCCAAGACCCGAGAGTGAAAAAGTACCAGGAGAAGATTGAAGTCAGGTAGAAGCTAAGGTCAAGGATCACGTCAGGTAGAAGCTAAGGTCAAGGATCACAGGCAGAAGGGGAAAATGGAGTACTATGGAAGATCAGGAGTTCCTGGTAATAGGTGGTGGTAAGGAGCAATCCATTTTCAAGAAAAAAAGTCAAGACTTAAGAGGGTCTGATCAGAAACTAGTCAAGAATCACAGGCAGATGGTGGTGGTAAATGGCATATTCAAGAACAGACAAAAGGGTCTTATCAAGAGACAAATCAAAATTTAGAATCAAAAGGAGAAGAATGAGGCCAGCATAGATTTTAAATTGAGAATACAAGCCAGGAGGTGTAAAGGGGGGACTGAGTCACTGGAAAAGCTGATGGAAATGAGCAATCTTAGGTAAAGAAGAACAAACATATGGTGGTGGCAAGAACAATCCAAGGTCAAAAGGAAGAGATTATAATCAGAAACAAGGAATGATCAGGAATCGCAAGAAAATTTAGGTCAGGAAAAATCTAAGATGAAAGATCACATATACAAGTTAGTAAATACAACAAAGCATCATCTAAAGTCTAGAAGAACAGACAAGTGGTTGGAAACGGAAATAATACCTGTCCAAGAATTCCATAGGTAAGGCCATGAAAAACTGTTAAGTGAAAAAGCCCCAACCCCAAAATGCCTCTATCTGGGTTAAAACCTCCATGTCTGGGCAGCTAGACTCCTGCTACAAAGGGGAGTGAACACAGCCTGGTTGTAGGGCGGAGCACTCAATCAGAAAGAGATGCACTATAAATATACAAAAATACCTGCACATCCAATAGGTGTGAACAGGTGCTAGCTGAAAACACAAGATAACTACGAAACATATTCATTGTTAGCATTTCAGTGTGCAGTTGTATAAGTGAACTCTGGCATTGCATTACTGCTATAGGAATATTTGAAAAAAGAGATATTGGCCAATGTATTGCCCGAAAACCAACGGCAAGGTGATCTCTGTATATTGAGAGCCTAACTTGAAATGCCACTATCTGGGTAAAAAGCAGCATTTTGCCCAGACATAGCAGTTTTATAAATATCTCTTTTGTACCATAGCAGTGACACCACGTCAACAATTCTGCAGCCAATCAATGTGTTTAGTGCCATGTATATTATTATTATTATTTATTATTATAGCGCCATCAATTCCATGGCGCTTTATATGTGAAAGGGGTATACATAATAGGGACAAGTACAATAATCATAAACAATACAAGGCACAGACAGGTCCAGGAGGAGAGAGGTCCCTGCCCGCGAGAGCTCACAGTCTACAAGGGATAGGTGAGGATACAGTAGGTGAGGGTAGAGCTGAGTGTGCGGCGCTGTATCAGACTGAGGGTTGCGGCAGGTTGTAGGCTTGTTGGAAGAGGTGGGTCTTCAGGTTCCTTTTGAAGATTGTCAAGGTAGGCGAGAGTCTGATATGCTGAGGCAGAGCATTCCAGAGTATGGGGGAGGCACGGGAGAAATCTTGTACGCGATTGTGGGAAGAGGAGATGAGAGGGGAGTAGAGAAGGAGATCTTGTGAGGATCGAAGGTTACGTGCAGGTAGGTACCGGGAGACTAGGTCACAGATGTAGGGAGGAGACAGGTTGTGGATGGCTTTGTAGGTCATGGTTAGTGTTTTGAACTGGAGTCGTTGGGCAATGGGAAGCCAGTGAAGGGATTGGCAGAGAGGCGAGGTCAGGGCGTAATGGGGGGACAGGTGGATTAGCTGGGCAGCATAGTTTAGAATAGATATCTATCAGCAGAGCCCCTGAGCTCAGTGACTGTCTGCAGCGCTGTTGACATAACATCAGCACTGAAGACAAACAAAAGACACCAGAAACACAATGCTGGACCCGGGGAGGGGATTAGCAAAACACAGTTTGTTTTTTTACACTGAACCACACCTGGAGATAATAGTTTACTGAAAATTAAAAATCCCTTTAAAATGGAACCTGTCACCAGATTTGTTGACTATAAGCTGCGGCCACCACCAGAGGGCTCTTATATACAGCATTCTAACATGCTGTATATAAGAGCCCATGCCGCTGTGTAGAACATATAATACACGTCATAATACTCACCTAAACGGTCGGTGCGGTGCAGACTGGTCAAATGGGTGGCTCCTGTCTCCGGGTGCGACACCTCCTCTTTTGACCATCTTTGTCCTCCTTCTTCTGAAGCCAGTGTGCATGACACGTCCTACGTCATGCACACACGCCGGCATTGAGGTCCTGCGCAGGCTAGTGTGCTCCAGAGACCGGAGCTACGTATCTGACCAGTCTGCACCGCCCCTTAGGTGAGTATTATAAAGTGATTTTTACATTCTACACAGCGGCCTGGGCTCTTATATACAGAATGTTAGAATGCTGTATATAAGAGCCCACTGGTGGTGGCCGCAGCTTTTAGGCCCCAAATCCGGTGACAGGTTCCCTTTAAGGCCAAGAATTGAATGCATAAAGTAATAGGGAAGGAGAAGGTAAGATCAAGAAAAAGAGACAAATAATCCAGCGTGAAGAATCGCAGGCAGTGGCAGTAAGGAACAATCTTGCAGAAAGTCCAAAGTCACCGCTCTCTTTTGGGCCTAAAGTTACCCTATAGCTCTGGACCATAATATAATTTTCACCAGTCTTCTAGTGAAAATTTTAGTAAATTACACATTAGAGCCAAAATTAGTAACTTTTACTGTTTAACCCTTGTAACGTCATGTGTCAATCAAGGATGGAGAGATAACTCTGCATTACCAGTGGCCACCACTAGAGGTCCACGTGACCCGGCCCGGACTCCCCACGCCTTCCGCATCCATCATTCTCCTCTCCATGTGATCACTCGTTTACTTTCCGTAAAATAATAACCTCATTTCTCAATTGGTTTATCAATGGCGGAGAGAGAGCGCGGCTCCAGAAAGGTCACGTTATTTAGAATTAAACTGATTTAATGAATAGAATTAAAGTGACCTTTGTGATATTTATTACTTATTTTTTCAGCACCTGAGAAACTGCGCCAATTATAAGCGAAGAGGGAGCAAGAAAAACACAATAACAATGATGATTGCCTATTGTCTCCGTTCTCTGCATAAATGAAGCGTTCTGCAACTTTCTAACAGGTTTCAATTTCTAATATTTTCACAATGTTACTTTGCTGTCAGATAATGAAAACATTCTAGATTACATTAAAGGGCTGTAATTTTGTACATTCCTGCACTGAAGAGTTTACTGACCGTGATTATAATGTAACTTTATAGTGATCGGAGCTCCAGTGCACACACAGCCTCCTGTTAAATGATGGAATAATAGATTCATGCAGCCACCACCAGGGGGAGCTCAGGAACTTACTGACTATAAGGCACATAGAACTCAATAATGTAAGCACCTCAGCTCCCTCTAGTGGTGGCTGAAGGAATCCAATTTTTATCTTTTTTTTTTTCGGAATTTGGAGCTAAGTAGAAGCAAAATTTTCACTGCTATAGAGATAAATTAAGAATTGAATGAGTTCAGAATGTATTCATAAACTAGAAGGCTCAGTGTGAATAATAACAGATATGCTGATAATACACTATTAGATGAGTGGACTCTCAGAAAACCAGGACCGGGATCCCCCCATCTCTTCCATTGTCAGCCTGTGCGTATATTGCTATGCACTGGGATAATATCCGAGTGCAGTCCAATGTAGCTCTCGCACCCATAGACTTGTATGGGTGCGAGTAATAGGAGACAAGCAGAGTGGCTGGTGTTACACTTGTGTGTGACTCGCGCGAGTATTGAGTCGCATCATTCAGCACAGCCTGCTGCTCTCTGGACAGGAGCATCTGCATGTATTTCTATGCAGCTGTACGCTCGTGTCCAGAGAGTGGCAGGCCATTACAGGTGATGCGACATAATACTCACGCGAGTCACACGCAAGTGTAACACCGGCCACAATTACAGCAGTCCGATTAGGGCTCAGGAAAAACTCGCAGATCTGAGCTGCAGCATTGTCTTACATGGGGCTGAGTGCAATTTGAGATTTTCTCACTGCACTCATGCGAGTCATACATCAGTGGGACTCTACCCATACAGTAAGAATAAATAAATAAAATTGTCATAGGGACCCCCGTATTCCAGCACAGATAACGCCCACGGCTACAGGCTACAGCACCAGCCCTACACTTATCTTGGCTGTGCATAAAAATAAGAGGAATCGCATGCGGCTTTTTTTTTTTAAATATTTAAATAAATACTTAAAAAAAAAAAAAGCCGTGCAGTCCCCCCCCAATTTTGATACCCAACCAAGATAAAGCCCGACAGCTGGGGGCTGGAATTCTCAGACTGGAGAGTGCCATGGTTTTTGGGCAACCCCAACAAAAAAATAGCAACCTGCAAATGCCCAGGATTGTCGCATCCATTAGATCTGCCAAACCCGGTGCTTTACCTGGCTCCTCCTGTTGCCCTGGTGTGGTGGCAATCAGGGTAATAAAGGATTATTAACAGCTTACAGCTGCTACTAAGCCCTAGATTAATGATGGCAGGCGTGTATGAGACACCCCCCATCACTAATCTGTCAATGAAAGTAAATACACAGACACCGAAAAGGCCTTTATTTGGAATAAAATACAAAAAGCCCCCTCTTTCACCACTTTATTAACTCCCTAAACACTCCTGCAGGTCAGACGTAATCCACACTAGGTCCCACAGCGATTCCAGCTCTGCTACATCTCAGTCACAGCGAGCAGACATAAAACAAGACTGCCCGCTGTGACTGCAGATAGATACTGAGCCGCTTGCTCCATTCTTTTTTATTTATTTATTATTTTTATAATTTCTCGAGTGCTGGATCCAGATAAAACCCGGTCTCGGGCCCGACACCCGGGCAACTTTGAAACCGCGCGGATACGGACTTTTACAGTCCAGTTCCACCCATCACTATACGCTACACAATAAAATCATTGTACCCATAGACCATGAATAGAATATAAATTTGCAGTGATACATAGCATTACATATATTTTAGTCTACTTTATGAATAGCTTTGTGTTCATGAACCAGGAGGCTCAGGATACACAATACTATACATCTCATTGAATGAAATATTGATCAAATATAGTGAATTAATTAATATAAGTGTTTTACTTATGCATAGCAATATATATGTGTCAGTCTTTAATATACTTCTGGCGTTCAGTACATGAACCAGAAGGCTTTGTCTGAGCAATGCTTTAGATCCCATCCAGATAAGCTAATGATACACTACACAATGAGTATCTATAGATCCTCAAAGAAATATATATATATATATTTGCTATGATACATACACCTGTAGTGCTATCAGTTTTCTGGCATTCTGTTCATGAACCAGGAGGATCAGGATGAATATTACTATATTTCACCTAAAATATATATTTGTACCGTGTTAGCCAGTAGAGATAAAAAAAATTTGTTTAAAAGAACAGAAAGTCCTCAGTGGTTGATACCTTTTAATGGCTAACTGAAAAGATGGTAATAATTGCAAGCTTTCGAGACTACTCAGGTCTCTTCATCAGGCATGGTATAACACAAAATCTGAAGAGTCACATATTTATACACAACAGGACATAGAAAAGTGCAGTAAAAAAAAAACAAAAACCCCCCCCCAAGTTATATAAAACAGAACTATCTCTATGGCAGGGGGCAAACTGTTGTGGCCATAAATTTTGCTGCAGTTCAGTGTGAAAGTTTTATTGTCCTCTGATCAGGGTCTGGTCCGGGCTGTGACACGCTCGGATGGTCAGAGGAGCACATCTTTTAACTGATGTAAAAAGACATGAATCCATGAGACACATTCATTCCTGCTCTGAATGTGTCAAAGGTCATCATAAGTTTGTACTCCCAAAGTCTCCTATCTCTCTGGGACTTGAAATTTCCTTTCAATACCAGCAACTTCATGTCCATGATGCCGTGGTCCGAGCCACAAAAACGCCTGGCCACAGGCAAATCCATCCCTCCCTCTCCAACCGTGTGGCGGCGAGAACCCATCCCCGTCCCGAGCCGCTGTCCTGCCTCCCCCACACACAGACCCCCAGTTGGACATCCGGTGCACACAATCAAGTACACCACATTGGCTGCGGTGCAGCTGAAGGCACCTGGGACCCCGCAGTCCCGATGTGATCCGGGGACCTCCACCCCGTCTGCCGTCAATACCAATGGACAGGTCCCACACCCCCTCCGGCTGCAGGGAAATGCTCCCGCCGAGAGGACAGGGAGCCCCCGACAACGATGCCCCCCAGACCCGGGGGTCATCCAAAACACAGAAGTGGGGGGTCTGGAAAAACAGACTCCAACCGGGCATCCCCCCGCAGCAATGGCTGCAGTCCCCGCGCAGCCCCTCCAAACACCTCCAGACGTGGACCGCAGGCGACCACAAGAGGGACCCAGCCGTCCTCCTCCCCAGTCCTACAATGTAGGAGATGGCCCCCCGACACTCCGGCGGATCCTGCAATCTGGCCCCCAACCGTTCCTGGGCGGCAGCCCCGATTCAGAAAGGTCCCTCCGAGGCCCTCAAGGCGACCGTCTCCATCTGCACCGCTGGAACACATCCGACTGCACCCGATAGCCTGGCTGTACACAACAGAGTCCCCCATGTGTCCTGGATGAAAACTGTCCCATCCCAGGCATGCCAGACGGCCAACCGGCCTCCCGCACAGGGATGTCTCAACTCCACCGCCCCGCAGCCCAATGATGGCGTCCAAGAAGCCGACCTCCGCGCAGGAGCAGCCGAGCGCCAAGTTGACGGTGGGATGAAACCAACCAAAGTGCCCATGGAAGGCGTCTAGCCGCTCCCCAGACTCTGTCCAGATGACCAAAACATCGTCAATGCAACGGCAGCAGGCCAGAGGCCCGACAGGACAAGAGGACAAAAAGTCGCTCCCAAGCTTGGCCACGAAAATACCCGCACACCGTGGTGCCATCCCGCCTCCCACCGCAGTCCCAGTCCCCTGCAGATACACGTCACCGTCAAATGCAAAGCAACCATGGGTGAGGACGAACCCTGCAAGCTTCACCACAGAACCGGCACCAGCCCCTGCATTCGCCAGGAAAACCCCGCAAGCATCCAATCCATCCCGGTGTGGAACACTCAAGCACAAGGACTCCACATCCTCTTCCAGAGGGAACCATCCTTGCTACCATGGATGTGGAATCCTTGCACTCGAACACTCCACATCAGGATGGATCAAACGCCTGCAAAACTCTCCCAGAAAACACAGGAACCGATGCCAACTCTGTGGCGAAGCCCACAAAATCCATCCTCACCCACAACCACCCCGCATCCGACAATGACACACATCCACAAGAGACCGGGACCGCAATGGGAAGCAAAACGACACCACAACATGCAAATCCCTCCATGGCCAAGCCCGAGAGCGACCCCCCTCCCTCCCGTCCCACCAGGCCTCCGGCCCACCACCGCCACACCGACGACACCCCAATCATCCGGACAGAGTCTGAGGAGCAGCCGAAGACCCTCCATGAACACCCCAATCAGCCCTATCCCACCATCAACTCAACACCCAGCCACTCCTGCACGGAAATAAACCTCCCGGACACCATCACCAAACCACGGAACAACGAAACAGAGACACCCCTGCACAAGAAGCCAACCGACCGTCCAACACACCTGAAATGGGACAGTCCCCATCCAAAACACACAAAAAACTCCACTGTATACAGCCAGGCCACCAGGCACAATCCGATATGCTCCAACAGCACAGATAGAGACAACCACCCCGAGGGCCCCAGAAAGACCCCTCCGAATCAAGGCCACCACCCAAGAACAACCGAAAACCAGACCACAAGAGCCACCAGAATATCAAGAAACCATCTCCCACACCACAAAACCAAAGAAGAAAACAACCGGGTCCCTCCCGCAGCCACCCACAATCCACATCTGGAGGTGTCCAGAGGAGCTGCACGGAAACCACAACCACCACTGCAAAAAGATGCCCGGTCAAAATCCACCCCTCCAGACCCCCCACCTCTGTGCTCCAGACAGCCCCCAAATCCAAGAAGCACCACCGCCAGAAGCTCCCTGTCCTCTCCAACACCAACAGGAACACCTCCCTGCAACCAGAAAAAATGCAAGACCCGTCCACCAATACCGACAACAGACAAGACAAAGATCCCCAGATCACACCAGGACCACAAGATCCCAGGCACCCCCAGCCGCACCACAACCAATGCGGTGCACCCAACCACATGCACCAAATGTCCAACTGGGGGTCTGCACGCAGGGGAGACAGGACAACAGCCCAGGACAAGGATGAACTCTCACCGCCACACAACCAGAGAAAAAAGGATGCATCCACCCGTGGCCAAACACCCCTGCAACCCAGACCACAGCATCATGGACACGAAACCGCTGGCACCGAAAGAACAGAGTCCTCAGTGGTTGAGATAGGAGACTTTGGGAGTACAAACTTATGATGACCTTTGACACATTCAGAGCAGGAATGAATGTGTCTCATGGATTCATGTCTTTTTACATCAGTTAAAAGATGTGCTCCTCTGACCATCCGAGCGCGTCACAGCCCGGACCAGACCCTGATCAGAGGACAATAAAACTTTCACACTGAACTGCACCAAAATTTATGGCCACAACAGTTTGCCCCCTGCCATAGTGATAGTTCTGTTTTATATAACTTGGGGTTTTTTTGGTTTTTTTTTTTTTTTTTTTGGTTTTTTTTACTGCACTTTTCTATGTCCTGTTGTGTATAAATATGTGACTCTTCAGATTTTGTGTTATACCATGCCTGATGAAGAGACCTGAGTAGTCTCGAAAGCTTGCAATTATTACCATCTTTTCATTAAAAGGTATCAACCACTGAGGACTCTCTGTTCTTTTAAACAAATGTTTTTATATTTCACCTAATAACTTTGCATTGCTGCATAGTGTCATGTGTCAGTCTTTACTATACTTCTGAGATTCAGTTCATGAACCTGGAAGCTCAGGATGAACAATGCTATATTGCCCCTAATAAATTTGCACTGCAGCATATCGACGCATGTGTCAGTCTTTACTGTACCTCTGTCATTCAGTTCATGGACATGGAAGCTCAGGATGAGCAATTTTATATTGCACCTGAAAAATTTGCACTGCAGCATATCGATGTGTGTCAGTCTTTACTGCACCTCTGGCATTCAGTTCATGAAGCAGGAGGCTCAAGATGAACAATGCTATATTGCACCTCATAAATTTGTTATGCAGCATAGCAACGCGTGTGTCAGTCTTTACTGTTCCTCTGTCATTAAGTTCATGAATCAGGTGGATCAGGATGAACAATGCTATATTGCACTTAATACATTTGCACTGCAGCATATCAACGTGTGTGTCAGTCTTTACTGTACCTCTGGCATTCAGTTCATGAACCAGGAGTATCAGGATGAACAATGCTATAATGCACGTAATAAATTTTAATAAATGTGCTCTGTAGGATATCGACGTGTGTGTCAGTCTTTACTGTACTTCTGGCATTCAGTTCATGAAGCAGGGAGCACAGGATGAACAATGCTGTATTGCACCTGATAAATTTGCACTACTGCATAGCGATGTGTGTCAGTCTTTACTGTACCTCTGTCATTCAGTTCATGAAGCAGGGAGCACAGGATGAACAATGCTATATTGCACCTAATAAATTTGCACTGCAGCATATCGATGCGTGTCAGTCTTTACTGTACCTCTGGCATTCAGTTCATGAAGCAGGGAGCTCAGGATGAACAATGCTATATTGTACCTAATAATTTTGCACTGCTGCATGGCGACGCGTGTGTGAGTCTTTACTGTACCTCTGGCATTCAGTTCATGAAGCAGGAGGCTCAGGATGAGCAGTTCTATGGATTTCTCTCTCCTCAGTTTGCACTACACAGTGTCTTTCTGCTCCCGGCCTCCAGAGCACACAGATGATGGCAGTGGCCGTGGTTTGGCAGCAGAGTGTCCCTGCTGTTTGCGGCAGCTCCTGATGCAGCCGCGGACATCTGTCTTCATTGCGTCTCCCCTGCCTGTATATATAGTTCCTCTGCGCGCTGCACCATTAAATGTGATGTTGTAAATGACTCATGTGCCTCATTAACGACAAATTTAGAAAACTTTCCAAGTAAATGCAAGTGGAATCTGGTGTTAATGAAGAGTGGTATTATGATGATGGATCTCCCGTCCGGCCGCGGATTCGCCTCCAGCAATGAATTTTAAGACTGAGGGGAAAAAAAGAATTTAATTTTAAAATAAAGTGATTTCTGACCTTGGATGAAATACGACTCAAAGCAGAAAACGCGGTCAAGTAATTGTGCTGTCAAACGCTGCAGCCGGCGAGCCGGCGTCCTTCACTCCGGCCTGTGTGGTGCCGATGTGTAACATTATGGGATAGCAGAAATAATTAGAATCAGAGTCTCGGCAATGGGCAAAACAGAAAGGTGTAGAAAGGTCTGCATTTATTTATATGTTTGCTACATCCCGTCTTTTAAAAAATGCTTCCACTATGTCTCACTGTAAGCACCATGCATTTAGAAAAATGAATTTGTAAAAGTTCATGGTGCATACGGTGAGACTAGATGGTGCCGGTGTCCTTATGTGGAGTACATGAGCTACTGCTGTTGGGGGCTACATGTCACTGATGGTATCATGAATTCACATATGTTCTCCTCTACAATGATTGCTATGCTGCCATCACTCCGTGCGCTTGGTAGACGCGCACTTTTCCAACATCACAATGATTGAAATCACACATCTGTTACATTTCTGAAGAAGAACAAGGAAAAAGTGGTTCAGTGGCCAAGTGTCTCCTGATCTGACCCCAACCCAACACCTCTAGGGAATTCTGAAGACACAAGTTGTCATCACTCTCCATCCAACATCCAGTCGTTCTTGAAGAAAGGAAAAAGAAAGAAGTTGCAAAGCATCACCACCTTGTCGTTGGTGCTGTTTTTAAAAATCATGAAAGTCATATAAGTGCATCTCAATAAATTAATATATTCACAAAAAGTTTATTTATTTCAGTAATTCAATACAAAAAGTGAAACACATATATTATATAGAGTCAATACACACAGAGGGGTCTATTCCTATATATTATATAGAGTCAATACACACAGAGGGATCTATTCCTATATATTATATAGAGTCATTACACACAGAGGTATCTACTCCTATATATTATATAGTCATTACACACAGAGGGATCTATTCCTATATATTATACTAGCTGTACTACCCGGCTGCGCCCGGGTTAATAACTGCTGTTAACAAAATAGAATGTGTTAATATTCCTGGGATAGAATGTATAAATAGAATATATTAACGCCCGGGATAGTAACTGTCTCTCTGTTTCTCTCCAATTCTCTGTCTGTCTCCCCCTCTGTATATATCTCTGTCTCTCTATCTTTGTCTGTCTGTCTCTTTCCGTCTGTCTCAATCTCTTTCCCTGTCTGTCTGTCTGTCTATCTATCTCTTTCCTTGTCTATCTCTGTCACTTTCCCTGTCTGTCTCTTTCCCTGTCTGTCTCTTTCACTCTCTTTCCCTGTCTGTCTGTTTCCCTGTGTCTGTCTCTTTTCCTGTCTGTGTCTGTCTCTTAACCTGTCTCTCTCTTTCCATCTCTTTCCCTGTCTGTCTCTTTCCCTGTCACTCTGTCTCTTTGTCTGTCTCTTTGTGTCTGTCTCTTTCCCTGTCTGTGTCTGCCTCTTTCCCTGGCTGCATTGTGACATGCCAATATTCCATATAAGGGCGTGGCTGCGCATTCTTCTGAAGTTCTGGTTGCACTGTGGCTCCCAGCTCCATTCGCTTTAATGGAGGCAGGTGTTTTGGTGAATAACTGTAAAGAGTGGGGTTAAAATTTCCCCTCGAAACATAGCCTATGACGCTCTCGGGGTCCAGAAGTGTGAGTGTGCAAAATTTTGTGGCTGTAGCTGCGACGGTGCGGATGCCAATCCCGGACATACACACATACATACACACACACATACACACACACACACATTCAGCTTTATATATTAGATAGCGTCATTACACACAGAGGGATCTATTCCTATATATTATATAGAGTCATTACACACAGAGGGATCTATTCCTATATATTATATAGTCATTACACACAGAGGGATCTATTCCTATATATTATATAGGGCCATTACACACAGAGGGATCTATTCCTATATATTATATAGAGTCATTACACACAGAGGGATCTATTCCTATATATTATATAGAGTCATTACACACAGAGGGATCTATTCCTATATATTATATAGAGTCATTACACACAGAGGGATCTATTCCTATATATTATATAGAGTCATTACACACAGAGGGATCTATTTCGAGTGTTTATTTCTGTTAATGTTGATGATTATGGCTTACAGCCAATGAAAACCCAAAGGTCATTATATCAGAAAATTAGAATATTATATAAGACCAACTGAAAAATATGATTTTACACTCAGAAATGTTGGCCCCTCCTGAAAAGTCTGTACAGTAAATGCCTCAATACTTGGTCGGGTCCTTTTGCATGAATTACTGCATCAATGCGGCAATGTGGCATGGAGGTGATCAGCCTGTGGCACTGCTGAGGTGTTATGGAAGCCCAGGTTGCTTTGATAGCCGCCTTCAGCTCGTCTGCATTGTTGTATCTGGTGTCTCATAGATTCTCTATGGGGTTTAGGTCAAGCGAGTTTGCAGCCAATCATGCACAGTGATACTGTGGTTAGTAAGTATTGGTAGTTTTGGCAGTGTAGACAGGGGCCAAGTCCTGCTGGAAAATGACATTTCCATCTCCAAAAATCTTGTCGGCAGAGGGAAGCATGAAGTGCTGTAACATTTCCTGGTAGACGGCTGCGCTGACTTTGGTCTTGATAAAACCCAGTGGAGCTACCCCAGCAGATGACATGGCTCCCCAAACCATCACTGATTGTGGAGACTTCACACTAGACCTCAGCAGCTTGGATTGTGGCTTCTCCACTCGTCCTCCAGACTCTGGGACCGCGATTTCCAAATGAAATGCAAAATTTACTGTCATCTGAAAACAACACCTTGGACCCTGAGAACAGTCCGGTTCTTTTCCTCCTTGGCCCAGGTAATACGCTTCTGGCGTTGTCTATTGGTCATGAGTGGTGACACAAGGAAAGTGACACTTGTAGCCCATGTCCTGGATACGTCTGTGTGTGGTGGATCTTGAAGCACTGACTCCAGCAGCGTCCACTCCTTGTGAATCTCCCCAAATTTTTAAATAGCCTTTTCATAACAATCCTATCAAGGCTGCGGTTTTTCCGGTTGCTTGTGCACCTTTTTATACCACACTCAAAGAAAGGTGTTACCTTAGTAGAGGCACTCTGAGAGTTGTTGTAGGAAAATTCAGCTAGCGGAAGCAACTCCAACCAATCATCCTGAAGATGGCTTGAGTATCCTGTAATAATTATAATGGATTACTCAGGAATCTCTTTGCATGGAGCAATTACACAACTGAACCCAGTTTATAGGTGATAGTAAAGTTTATATTGTAACACACGAGATAAACAAACAAATGCAAAAAACAAGTAGCAGAGCAATTTGCAAGTGTCCAAAAAACAAGTAGCAGAGCAATCCGGCTTACATGGAAACAAGGCAGATGAGGCAAGAACCGCAGCAGGAGCTAGGCATCAGAAGCAGGAAGCAACAGGAGGGCAAACGTTGGCAGAACCTCTGATGAGCTGCAACAGGCGAGTCACACAGACTTTGCTGGGGTAGATGGAGAAACTTGGGACACCACTAGGAGGAAACCAGGCAGACTACACAAGCAGAGGACTAGAGGCTGGACTGGAATTAAAAAGGCAAGAGAATGCAGAACACATGGAGAAGAATGAAGCAGGGGACACCATCTTGGAAAAGGGCAAAACCCCAAAAAGGATAAACAGAAAAAATAGAGTCCTGACAGCAGGTCTTGTTGGTCATTCCAGGTATATGTCCTGTGAGTTGTCTCTGGTATATGACAGGTCTTGTGGGGTGGTCCCAGTATACGGTTGGTCTTGTGGGGTGTTTTCGGTATATGGCAGATGTTATGGGGTGGTCTTGGTATACGCAGGTTTTGTTGGGTGTTCCGGTATATGGCAGGTCTTGTGGGGTGTTTTTGTTATATGGCGGGTCTTGTGGGGTGGTCCCAGTATACGGTTGGTCTTGTGGGGTGTTCTCGGTATATGGCAGATGTTATGGGGTGGTCTTGGTATACGCAGGTTTTGTTGGGTGTTCCGGTATATGGCAGGTCTTGTGGGGTGTTTTTGTTATATGGCGGGTCTTGTGGCGTGTTCCCAGTATACAGAAGGTCTTGTAGGGTGTTCCTGATATATTGCAGGTCTTGTGGAGTGTTCCCAGTATAGGGCAGGTCTTCTGGGGTGTTCCCGGTATATTGCAGCCTTTGTGCAGTGTTCCTTATATACGGCTGATTATGGTAGGTGTTTCCGGTATACAGCAAGTGTTGTGGGGTTTTTCTAGAGTACAGTAGATCTTGTAGCGCATTCCAGGTATATGTCCTGTGAGGTGTCCCTGGTATACGGCGAAGATTGTGCAGCGGCCCTGGTTTATGGACGTTCTTGTGTGGTGTTTTCGGTATATGATTGGTTTGGTGGGGTCTTGTCATTATATGGCAGGTCCTGTGGGTTAGTGTCTTTTTGTGGCAGATCTTCTCAAGCGTCCCTGTCATACAAAAAGTCTTGTGAGGTGTCCCTGGTATACAGCAGGTCTTGTAGGTTCTTCCTTGTGTATGGTAGTCTTCTCATGTGTCCCTAGTATACAGCAGGTCTTGTAGGTTATTCCTGGTATATGGTAGTCTTCTCATGTGTCCCTAGTATATAGCAGGTCTTGTAGGTTCTTCCTTGTGTATGGTAGTCTTCTCATGTGTCTCTAGTATACAGCAGGTCTTGTAGGTTATTCCTGGTATATGGTAGTCTTCTCATGTGTCCCTAGTATATAGCAGGTCTTGTACGTTCTTCCATGTGTATGGTAGTCTTCTCATGTGTCCCTAGTATACAGCAGGTCTTGTAGGTTATTCCTGGTATATGGTAGTCTTCTCATGTGTCCCTAGTATATAGCAGGTCTTGTACGTTCTTCCATGTGTATGGTAGTGTGGCGCCCTAGGACCTGGTCGCCACAACGGCATTGCCCTCCTGAGGGTTAATGCTGAGCCTGGAGGTAATGGGGAAATCTACTGGCCAGTAAGTTAACATCCACCGCAGTTTCTCCCTCAGGCCAGTAGGGGGAGCTCTGAACCTGAAGTTTCAGGGAGCTTCCTTAAGCCTGACCTGGGGGAGGAGTTAGTTAGTCTGTAGGGAGCAGCAGAAGTGAACAGACACAGAGTGAGCTGTCCTGTGAATCTGGGGCCTAGAGCTGGAGCAGTTTGGCCCAGAGAAGCAGGAGTAGCTGAGAGGCAGCAGAGAGACTCGGACATCGGAGTCTGTGGTTGCCAGGGTATAAAATCCGTCCCTGGTAGCCGAATCCGAAGGGCAGGGGAGCTGCAAGCCCCTGGCCCAGACACATCCAAGGTACAGCTGCAGCATCAGGGCCCGGTGTGGACCCCAGCGGAGAAGCACCAGAGAGTGGGCCTGCGCAGCCACCTACAGAGGGAAGGGACGTGCCATTGGTCCCAGCAGCGAAGAGGGCCATTGCTGGATTCAGAGAAGCAGGGTCCTATCATCACCAGGAAAGGTACAGGAGTAGGCCTCATACTCAGCTGGCCAGAAAGATCACCCCAAGTACTTCCAGGCCGACCGGATCCCCATCACCACCTGTAACGGTCTCCCAGGACTGGACTGTTCCCAGAGTAAAAGAGGAAAAGGTAAAGAGACTGTTGTTTGTGCCTGGTTCTTTCCTCGCCTGTCGGCCCTGCACCATGTTAGTCACACAGCACCATAGACTTTTACAAGCACCAACTGTGCCCCGGGCATTGCTCCACCTGTGGGGAGCAGTACTACCATAGCTGCTATATCATCATCCCGGAGGCCTCACACAGCAGCGGCGGCTTAATAGCCGCATGCCACAGGTGGCGTCACGAACACAACCATTAACAAGCAAGCCACATATTCAACTGACACCCACCAGGGCCACGGAGCCGGGCCCAGCCACCACTGACTACCACCGGACTAGTCCGGCCCGGCACCGGGTGTCCCATAGCCCTGGGGTGGGCGAGTCAATTTTGGCGTCACGAACAGGATTTCGTGCCCGGTCCCACCGGGTACTGTGCGCCTGCCGGAATTGTGCTTAAAAGACTGTGTACTGGCTGCAGACCACCGCCGCCATTAGCCTCGCCGAGCGCAGGAAGAAGGGGGGCGTGCCTGACAAAGAGCGCGAAGGGAGCGCGCCATCAGAGCAGAGCGCTGTTAACCCCGCGCGACCCGGAAGAAAATTTGAAAAGTGAACGGAGCCTGGTAAGGTTCACTAAGGGGGAGGAAGATGTCCGACTCAGAGGGAGGGCAGGTGGCTGCCATAGCCCGAGACGCCGCAGCACCAGCAGAAGCAATCCCAGTCGCCGTCGCCCCGGCCCCCACTGTAGCGCCGGTAATGCCGATCACCATGCCATACATACCGGGAGCAGAATGGCTGCCGCAATACTCCGGGGAGTCCCATACCTTGAGTGACTTCAGAGAAAGCCTGCACAGCTTATTCCGGGTGTATCCGCTGACTGAGAGCCAGAAGGTGGGCATATTAATGGGACAGCTAGCCGGCGCAGCCCAGCGTGAAGCGAAGTCATGGCCTGATACAGATAAAGGGACAGCAGCCCAGATACTGGCCAAGCTAAAGAGTACGTTTGACACTCGCACCGCAGCAGAGATAAAGATGAGATTCTTTGGGTGCAAGCAGCGGGCCACAGACAGCATAAGGGACTATGCCCTAAACCTGCAAGAGGCCCTGAAAGCAGTTAAACAGGTGGACCCAGAGGGTGTACGTGAAGAAGACAAACTCCTAACTGAGCAGTTCATAGAGGGGCTCCGGTCAGATGCCCACAGGACCCAGCTGCGTATCATGGTCCTGCAGAACCCTGCTCTGGACTTTGCCAAGTTTAAGGACCAGGCCATCAGGGTACTGAGAGAATCTACGCCGAATGACCCAGTACCCCTCCGGCCTCCTGCTATCACGTACCCCGGGGTGGTGCCTGCAACACGAGCCACTGCAGGGGCTGAGGCGCAGTCCCTGGATAAGGATCCCACTGCGGAGCTCAGACAACAGGTCCAGGAGCTGACCAAGACTGTGGCCCGTGTAACTTGAGGCGGAAGGATGATGCCAGCCAAAGGTCTCCCCTACAGCCAATTGTCACGAAGCAGCCCCTGGAGTTGGTGGCCCTGGACCACGTGAAGTTAACACCAAGCCGGTCAGGCTATGTGTACGCCCTCACCATTGTGGACCATTACTCTCGTTTCCTGGTAGTAGTGCCTGTGAAGGACCAGACAGCCAGGACGGCAGCTAGAGCGTTCCAGGCATCCTTTTGTCGACCGCACGGCTATCCGGAAAGGGTACTGACGGATCAGGGTCCTGCATTCGAGGCTGAAGTGTTCCAAGAGTTCTGTAACATGTACGGTTGTAAGAAAATTCGAACCACACCGTACCACCCCCAGACCAATGGACTGTGCGAGAAAATGAACCATGTGGTTATTGATATGCTGAAGACCCTACCGCTGGAAGAGAGGAACCAATGGCCAGAAAAGTTGCCAGATCTGGTAGACTTGTACAACCACATCCCAGTGAATTCGACCAACTGCAGCCCCGCTTACCTGATGCGAGCCAGACCAGGCAAGTTGCCTGTAGACTTTGAGATGGGGACTGTGTCGCCTGAGGCGGTTCAAGAAATAGAGGATTGGGATGCAGAACGGCAGCAGCGGTACCGTAAGGTCCAGGAGTGCGTGGAAAGGAGCCTGTCTCAAGCAAGAACGAGACAAGAACAGCATTACAATCAAACAGCCCCAGCAACTCCCTTAGCACCTGGAGAACAAGTCCTCAAGAAGAAGCGGAAGACGCATAAGTTGGATGATCAGTGGGAAAACGAGCCCTACACCATTATCCCCTCCAACTTTGACAATAGTAAGGTATGCCTCATAAGCAAAGATGAAGGCAAGACCTGTCAAGCAATTTCCCGAGACCGCCTGAAAGCGTGCCCTGAACGGTGCCGAATCCAAAGAGAAATGGAAGGAGTACAAGGAAGTCCCCAAAGTCAAGAGAAAGAAGGGGAGATGATTCAAACCATCCTTGGGAAGTTCCCCAAAACTTGGACCCGAATCAACAATGCCATAGTGGTACCAGTTTTGGCGTTTCCGCAGTTGGTCGAGCCAGAAACAGAAAAGGTTCCGGATCCACCTAAAGAATCGTCCGCTCCAGCACGAGATGACACGCCAGCAGTGGAACAGGAGGATCAACCCCCTGTCAGTGGTGAACCTGTCATACCCTTGGCGACTCCTAGACCACAAAGGCAACCATCACGCTTACCTATTGGGGTTAGGCCCACCTGTAGTGCTGAGATAGAAGACGCACCACGTAGTCAGGGGCAAACACCAGAGCTACGTAGGTCCCAGCGCAGCACTCGGGGACAACCCCCTCTAAGGTATAGGGAGTCTACTGTATAAAGTAAAGAGTACTTATTAGAGTGTAAATAGTTATGCAAAATGTCTGTCATGTTGTGTACAAAATGTTTTCTTTTTCTTTGATTGCGAAAATGGACAATTGGGCCACTGGACTATGGGTGGCCAACACCTAAATTGTTCATAGTTAGCACCAGTGTGCTCAAACACCCCTGAAGAAAAACCCGTCCGGCGTGCATAGAGTGGGGTCATCAATGCTCTGACGCACGCCCAGAGCCTACGTTGGGGGTTTGATCGCGGCGGGTCCCCCATGGAGCAGTGTAATGGACACCCGGCAGGGAGCCACACTGGACTCTTATAGAAATGTTTAAGATTGTAACGTTAAAGAGAATGTGCCTCCCATATTGGGATGAAATGTATGACATGTTATGTTTTGTTTCTACAGTCCGGGAGTACTGAATTTAACTAAGGGGGAGTGTGGCGCCCTAGGACCTGGTCGCCACAACGGCATTGCCCTCCTGAGGGTTAATGCTGAGCCTGGAGGTAATGGGGAAATCTACTGGCCAGTAAGTTAACATCCACCGCAGTTTCTCCCTCAGGCCAGTAGGGGGAGCTCTGAACCTGAAGTTTCAGGGAGCTTCCTTAAGCCTGACCTGGGGGAGGAGTTAGTTAGTCTGTAGGGAGCAGCAGAAGTGAACAGACACAGAGTGAGCTGTCCTGTGAATCTGGGGCCTAGAGCTGGAGCAGTTTGGCCCAGAGAAGCAGGAGTAGCTGAGAGGCAGCAGAGAGACTCGGACATCGGAGTCTGTGGTTGCCAGGGTATAAAATCCGTCCCTGGTAGCCGAATCCGAAGGGCAGGGGAGCTGCAAGCCCCTGGCCCAGACACATCCAAGGTACAGCTGCAGCATCAGGGCCCGGTGTGGACCCCAGCGGAGAAGCACCAGAGAGTGGGCCTGCGCAGCCACCTACAGAGGGAAGGGACGTGCCATTGGTCCCAGCAGCGAAGAGGGCCATTGCTGGATTCAGAGAAGCAGGGTCCTATCATCACCAGGAAAGGTACAGGAGTAGGCCTCATACTCAGCTGGCCAGAAAGATCACCCCAAGTACTTCCAGGCCGACCGGATCCCCATCACCACCTGTAACGGTCTCCCAGGACTGGACTGTTCCCAGAGTAAAAGAGGAAAAGGTAAAGAGACTGTTGTTTGTGCCTGGTTCTTTCCTCGCCTGTCGGCCCTGCACCATGTTAGTCACACAGCACCATAGACTTTTACAAGCACCAACTGTGCCCCGGGCATTGCTCCACCTGTGGGGAGCAGTACTACCATAGCTGCTATATCATCATCCCGGAGGCCTCACACAGCAGCGGCGGCTTAATAGCCGCATGCCACAGGTGGCGTCACGAACACAACCATTAACAAGCAAGCCACATATTCAACTGACACCCACCAGGGCCACGGAGCCGGGCCCAGCCACCACTGACTACCACCGGACTAGTCCGGCCCGGCACCGGGTGTCCCATAGCCCTGGGGTGGGCGAGTCAGTAGTCTTCTCATGTGTCCCTAGTATACAGCAGATCTTGTAGGTTCTTCCTTGTGTATGGTAGTCTTCTCATGTGTCTCTAGTATACAGCAGGTCTTGTAGGTTCTTTCTGGTATATGGTAGTCTTCTCATGTGTCTCTAGTATACAGCAGGTCTTGTAGGTTCTTCCTGGTATATGGTAGTCTTCTCATGTGTCTCTAGTATACAGCAGGTCTTGTAGGTTATTCCTGGTATATGGTAGTCTTCTCATGTGTCCCTAGTATATAGCAGGTCTTGTAGGTTCTTCCTTGTGTATGGTAGTCTTCTCATATGTACCTAGTATACAGCAGGTCTTGTAGGTTCTTCCTTGTGTATGGTAGTCTTCTCATATGTACCTAGTATACAGCAGGTCTTGTAGGTTATTCCTGGTATATGGTAGTCTTCTCATGTGTCCCTAGTATATAGCAGGTCTTGTAGGTTCTTCCTGGTATATGGCAGCTCTTGATGGTGTTAATGATATATGGCAGGTCTTATGGGGAGTTCTTTGTTTTTGGTAGGTCTTTTCAAGTCTCCCTGGTATATGCCATATCTTATGGGGAGAGATTGGTATGCAGTGGTTAGTACCTACTAAAATGGGTCCATTGAAGGATGACATTTCAGAAGCACCACATGGCAGATGATTTCACGAGACGGCTCTTTGCAGTACAGATGACTGCCTTGCTTCAGATGATGAAGCTACTATGGTAGAGAGAACATATTTATCAATTCCGGATCTGCCACCAGCCTGTAACCCCTGTGCATGACATATATCACCACGTTATGGAAGTGCTGCATTGTTTTACGTAGCAGATCTGGCAGAGTCTATTAGGGAACACTGCTATTGCTGTCAGGCAGTGGCCACTGGAGTCTGGAGCTGATGAATTGCCTATCTGCCCACTCACACGACATATCCATCAGCACTAGGGTCCGGGGACTCATCATCAGCAGGTGCGATAGAAATGACATTGCCTCAAAGGTTGGTGAGCCGTCACAAGCATGCCACACCTGAGTCCCATCATTCAGTCACATCAGCATTAGAAGATGACAGCTGCATTTTAGATATTTAAATTGGATCTGTCACCAGATTTCACAATATAATCTGCATACATTATTAAGTAGCTCTCAGATCTGATGAGACTGGTGTACTTGTACTTATACTTTAAAAAGCCATGTCAGAATAGCTATATAATCCTGATATTTGGATTAGTATTTTCTGAGTCCAGCTAAACAGTGAGAGAGCTCCTTAGTCCAAGGGTA
This sequence comes from Anomaloglossus baeobatrachus, assembly GCF_048569485.1. Lineage (NCBI taxonomy): Eukaryota > Metazoa > Chordata > Amphibia > Anura > Aromobatidae > Anomaloglossus > Anomaloglossus baeobatrachus. The sequence continues at coordinate 30,593,233 of NC_134357.1, read as the reverse complement.
TTCACTTTCCACCCACCCAACATGACAGCTGCAGCTTGTACTGACCAGTGTGAGATCTTAGCAGGGAGGAGGGACACTGAGGAACTGTCAATCTCAATGTGATTTGATGAGTGGAGATTCAGCTATAGAGAGAAGGGGCTCTGAGGATGTGTCAGTTTAGGTGGCTCGAGATTGAGTATAAAACTTTCAATAACCTATTTGGACATGGATATTTACAGTAAGTACACCAGCCTCTTCAGGTCTAACATATCTACGTAATAATGTATGCAATTTGTTTTGCGAAGTCTGGTGATAGATCAGCTTTACAATTTCTGGTACAGACAAACAGAAAGCAGTATGATCCGCTAGTCACTTACCTCTTTAATAAGGGTATGAAAAAGGGTCCACCTACCCAGGGGTGGGATTCATATTTTTATCAACAGATTCTCTGTTTGTGTTAGGAAACCAAATTCATTTTTCAAAAAAACACGCCAGTTTGAAAGCCACACCAATCTTGTTAGCCAAATCCATTTTCACGCACTTTCCTCAACCACAATATACAAGTGACAGCAGCAAAAAGTAATAGAGCCTCGACTTCTTACCCTACTTGTACCTTCATGTAGAGTCTCTTCGACTCCTGTCAGGACCATGTTGTTCCAGTCACTGTTAGTCACTTCTTACTTTGGTGGATAGTATTAGAGTGTTTTCTACAGGCTTTGAAAATTAGGAATAAAGGAACCTGCTCAAATTGGAAAGGACTAGCACCTGTCCATCTGCCACCTCAACTGTCTGCTCCACCTAATCTCTCAACACATAGTGACCAAATAGTACCACATAGAAAGGACAAATACCTTCACACCATGACCAGACCACATAATATCACCACATAAAGACCGAATAATAATAATAATAATAATAATAATAATGATTGAATAATACCACATATAAGGGAGAAATACCACCACACCATGATTAGACCATATGTTGTGAATTCCATCAGAGATTGTGCTGTCCCTTGGAGTGTTTCTGGACTCCCTCTGTGGCAAGTGCTGGTAGTGAGTCTGATTCTGCATCTGACACTCAGACAGGTGTAGAAGATGATTGCTGTTTCAGCTAGCCTATTGAGTCCAGCCTGGCGGTATAAAGGGAAGCTGTCTCTGTCTAACCTTTGCCGGTGATAATTGTTTTTGCCTCATGGGAAGATATCCTGAATCCTTGTCCTCCAGCCTTTGGGCTTTTTGCCTGCCTCTTTAGGATTTTTTTTACCTTTTTGAGCCTTTTTTGGATTCGTCAGGAATGCTTTCAACAGCGGTTTTTCGTTCCTTTATATAGGTTGTGTTCCTATGTCATCCTGAGTCTGCCTCAATGCTGGATAAGTATTTTGCTCTCTTGGTTGGGATTGAATTTGCACTCAAGGGCTATTTCTGCTTGATTAATGCCTTTTTCTCAACCTGTGTTTGAGAATATTATCTTTTGTTTCTTGCTGGTGAATAAGTGCTTTTCCTGCACCATTTTTGGAGAGCGATTTATTCCCAGCAAGAAAGGGAGTTGTTATTCCCTGTCTGGTCAGGATTTGTATTTTTGTATCTCATGTGTTTTTGTAGTTATGATCTTTTCTTTTACATTTTCCATTTAAATGTATTTGCACAAGAGTTCCTGATATAGTGGAAGGATGATTGTGTGATCTTTAAGGGAATATTTTTATTATCAGGTATTGGTATTTTTTCAGGGTTTTTGCTGGCTGCAACGAGTAATCTATCCTATCCTTTTGTATCTAGCTAGCAGGGCCTCACTTTGCTAAACCCTATACTTTCCATCTGTGTGTTGTTTTTTCTTACATCACCGTTGTTATATGTTGGGGGCTTTTACTTTCCTTTGGGGCTCTTCCGAGGCAAGTCAGGATTCCTCATTTCATCTTTGAGGTTAGCTAGTTCTCTGGCAGTGACGAGGTGTCTAGGTTGGTTAGGTAAGCTCCACTGCTACTTCTAATTGTGTTCTTGTAGTCAGGGGATTGCAGCCAGTTAAGTTTCCAACTACTCTTTGTGCATTATCATCAAGCTTTTAATGTTTTTTTGGAGATCTTTTTGCCGTCTCCTGACCATAACAGCATATATTACTGTGACGACATGGACACCCAATGCCAAGCATGGGTTAAAGTTTCTTAAAATTCAGCCAGACGTATTGTTCTTCTGTGTGTTAACTCATGTTTGCTAAACTATTGTTTGGGACCAGACCCTCTGAGCATTCATTGTAATGTAGTTGTGTATTGCTAATCTAATGTAAATTACCTCAGTGACCATTGTCTAGTCTGTGCATTCCAGACCACAGGTAGATATCCTCAGTCTTTCTATCCACACCATTTAAATCAATATTATCCATGCAACTTAAAATTCATCCAATAAGAGAAGCAACCTTGTACAACCAATCCGATAAGGGCACAGTATATACTAAGGGAAGGCTATGGCTATAAAAGGTGACTTCTTGGAGTCACCAGGTGGTTGATGGATTTTGCATGATCCAATCTAAGCTCTTAGGAGCTGGCTAGAGGATCAGGATACCTTGTGGACTTGGTCTAGGGACTTTGGCTCTGACTAGAGGATCACTTGGCTACATGACTTCAAACCAGAGACTACTTAAGAGGGAAACCCAGGTTGGGACAATTCAGTCACCTGGTACAGACTTTGCAGACCTCAGCCAGCTTCCTAAATCTGGCGTTATTCCATTCTCTGTGGGTGCCCGCCAAAAGCGGTGTGCTGCTGGATTGGAGTAAATAGCCCTGGAACCTCTGAGGCATGGACATTCTAAATCCCTGGTGAGCCAGCGGAAGGGTGAGACTCTGTTGCCTGTTACATTTGTGTGTTTTGCTGATTGTGTTATGTGCCGTTAATTATTTTGGGGATCCAATAAAGTCTTAATATTGTGATTCCTTCACCCTGTGTTGTCTGAGTAGTGTTCCGCCCACGGTTAAGGAGGTCGTGAGTTCAGTTGGGATGAGCCCTGAGCCACGCTGTCTTTCTAAACGCGGCTGGGCCAGCGGACAAAAGCACCCACTGAGCCCCGTGTCTCCACAATTACTACCACATAAAGACTAAATAATACCATATACAAGGTACAAATATCACCACACCATAACTGATCTACATATTACCACCACATAAAGGCCGAAAAATACCACATACAATAGACAAATACCATCACACCATGACCAGACCACATACTATCACCACATAGTAACCAATAAGATCACATACAAGGGAGAAATACCACATACCATGACCAGACTACAAATTACCACTACATAGTAACTGATTAATACCACATACAAGGGAGAAATACCACCACACCATTACTAGACCACACATTACCCCCACTGTTGTGAATGTCATACGAGGGGTGATGGTTTGGAGCTCCCTCTAGTGGTCAGGACTGGGGGTGAAGCTGACTGGGACTCAACAGGTGTGGGAGTTAATTGGGAGTTTGGGAAGTGCAATTGTAGATCGACCTTTGCTATATAGAAGAGCAGTGTCTGCTGGCTGGGGCCGGTGATAGATGTTTTTCCTCAGTCTCTGAAATGGCTTGGAGTTTGTCCTTTCATTTATCCTGTGCCTGTACCATTCTAGATAAGTTGCAAGTTCTTTGCTTTATTGCCTGATCCACAGCTAGGGGTGTTAGTGTTTCTTTTCATTTTTCTTAGGGTCTGTTTTCTTGTAGGAGAGGAATTGTCTTTCTGTTTTGATGAGCATGGGGGTTCCCCTCCGCAAACCTCACTGCAAGAAAAGGGAGATTCTCCCTGTTCTACTTGATTATTTGCACTTTTGTATTTCTTGTGCTTTTTTTTGGTATTTTGTTTCTCCCATTATTTACAAGAGTACCTGATATAGTGGGGGAGAGACTGTGTGGTCTCGGGGTTTTGTATATCAGGAGATTTGTATTTTTCCCAGGGTTTTGCACTGACCGCAATCAGTTTTCTTTCCTTTCCTGTTGTATCTAGGAAGTCAGGCCTCGCCTTTGCTGATCTATATTTCCTATCTGTGTATTGTGTTTTCTTACATCACTGTTGGCTCTATATGTTGGGGGCTTGTTATTCCTTTGGGGACTGCTCTGAGGCAAGTTAGGTTTCCTCATTTCTATCTGTGAGGCGTAGTAAGATTCTCTGGTTGTGACGAGGCATCTAGGTGTGTTTAGGAATGCTCCATGGCTACTTCTAGTGTGGTCTGACAGATAGGGGTTTGCGGTCAGCTCAGGTTCCAACAACTCTTGTGTTTTCTTGTGTTTTTCTGCTGATGGGACTTTTGTGATCGTCCACGGTTACCAGATCATAACACCTCCCATAAAGACCGAATAATGCCACATACAAGGGAGAAATGTCACCACACCATTACCAGACCACACATTACCACCACATAAAGACCGGATATTACCACATACAAGGGAGAAATGCCACTACACCATTACCAGGCCACACATTACCACCACATAAAGACCGAATAATACCACATACAAGGGAGAAATGTCACCACACCATTACCAGACCACACATTACCACCACATAGAGAGTGTACTGCATTCTACAATACTGATCAGTAATAAAAAAGCAGAATATTAATAACATTAATTATACACAGGAGCTATGTATATTGTGTAAGTATACGGGTAATACAGTGACTTACCAGTGACGTCATTCGTTGAAGTCATTCATCTTCGCTTTTCCTCTGCATCCACAGCATACTGCTATCACTTCTTCCAGCCAGGTCTTGTCTCTGCAGAAAATAACACAGTTATTTATAGTTGATCACTTCTAGTACACATTCCCCACTTTTTTCCTCGACATTCCCCACTTATACTGCGCCATATAAAGACAAATAGCAACGTAGTGCTGCCCTCCACAGTAACAGAACCTCCATATTGTTCCCTCTATGAAGGACAATAGCCCGAAAAGTAAAATATATTATATTACAGCAGTAATAATGTTTTCTGATTGCACATACACTAATTATTTCCCCCAGTTGCCACCATAAACGAATCCTGGTTCATTATATCCCTCGTCATGGTTTTTCTGTCCTTCATCCTGTCACTTATGTTCCCCCCCATCCTGGGCCCTAATGTCCCTCTTCATGGGACTTATGTCCTACAACCTTGTCCTTATGCCCCCCCCATCCTGGGCCTTTATTTCCCTTGTCATGGGCCTTATGTCCCCCTATCCTTGGCTCTTATGTACCATGTCAAGGGCCTCATGTCCCTCATCCTCTCCTTTATGTCACCCATCCTGGTCTTTTTTCTCCCATACTTGCACTTATGTCCACCATCCTGGTCCCCTATGTAACACATATACACACAAAAAAACATTGTTAACTCTTCTAACCTCTCCACTCACCCAGAGCATCTTCTTCTACCATCTTGCACCATCAGAAGAGGCTGGTAGCCGGGTAGCTGACGTCGGCACTCACACGGCGGCGACGTCAGCTGCCGGCCTCTGATAGGCCGCCGCCTTTTAGCTATTGCAATGCGGGATCTCGGTGGCTTTATATACATTACAACTGAATGTGCATCCGAGGGCACGCATTCAGTTGGAACTGATGAGCCACCAGTCTTTAGAACTGGATTGGGGCACCGCTTCTTGCTAGTTCGGGGAATCAGCAGAATTGAACTGGACAATCGGCTGAATCCCACCCCTGCATCCACCATTATCAGAGCCGTATCCTATTAATTATACAATATATAATCTATTCCACGGCCATCATTTTGTAATTCCTATCAAAGACGCTCCTTGGCACTAATGCAAAATCTGAATTGGGGGCCACCATCTACCAAGTGCCAGAAGGCCAGGAGGGCATCCGATACCGATGCGTTTCGTGTGGCTGCGGCCCTGTTTGTACTTGTAGTATAAGACTGTGGACAGCGGATGATTTTTGCATTTAATATGCATTATCTAATATCTAATCCATGTAAATTCTCCATAATACAAATCTACTATATAAATAGCTACAAGCCAAACAATGAATCATCGCTGTCACTCCAGCACCTTTAGCGTTCCCCAGGCGTTGTGCAGCAATCATCCTACCGCTCCTGACAGCCTATTACATAAATGCAATGTGCTGTATAGACGCGTCCGCGCTCACCAATCCCCGGTGAATCTGCCGGACCTGAGCAACAGCAATGACTTGATCTATAAACTGGAAGAGAAATATGGAAAAGGCATTGTACAAGGTTTGACGAATAATTCACAAGTGTGCAATACCATATGTAAAGATGTAGCAGAGATGGGACTTACAACCCATCACCATATACCCTATAAACTACGGCAGGTATTATCAGCATGGCTTTAAGAGTCCGTCATGGCAGCTACCACTTCAAAGGCTCTGTGCTATGAAGAAGGTACAAGCTCCACACACACACACAGGCCTATACCATGGACATTAGGGTCACTTTGCACTTGTATTTAGATGAATGGAGCTATTTACCAAATATACCGAACATGTAGCCTCTTCTTTCCAAGATTTGACAGGGATTCCAATAGATACATTTTTTCAACCTATGTAACTAAACAAATAAATAAATAATAATTAAAAATAAAACCCAACAAAACAATGTGTGGTCTCCTTTGAATTGTAACACATTGAAGCTGGGGTCTGGTATTCTGAGGCTGGGGAGGCCCATGGTTATTTGGCTCTTCCCAGCCTAAAAATAGCAAACCACAGCCGCCCCAGAAGTGACACATTGATTAGATGCTCCAATCCTGGTGCTTCACCTCTGCTCTTTCCGTTGCCCAGGTGCTGTGGCAAATGGGGTAATATATGAGGTTGATGTCAGCTGTGAATTGACAGCTGGCATCAAGCACTGGTATTAGTAATGGGTGGGTGTCAAATACACACCCTCATTGCTAATCCGCTAGTTGTATATGGTAAAAAATAAAATTTTATTTCTAATAAAACCCCCCGACAACCAGCTCTCATTCACCAATTTATTATGAAAAAATAAATCCTTGAAGTTCCACAGTAATCCACAAGGAGGTCCCATAACATTCCTCCAAAGCGAACCTGAAAGACATAAAAAGAGAGAATTATTAAAAAAAAGACAAGTGACATCTTTTTCACCAATTTATTCCCTATCAAAACCCTAGTCAAGTCCGCCATATTCCACATGGAGATCATACGATGTTCCCAGACTCACTGTCCCAGCCTATGACGAACAGAACGTTCCCCATAGGTTGGGACACCAGCCACTGCTGGCTCTCATGCTGTGCTGGGTGGGAAGCGCGGCACTGACTTGTGATGATCATTTGAGGAAACCCGCAGGTCACAGCATGTGGGTCACACAGTAGTGTGTGAACAGCCGCGAACAGTGACAAGTGATGATGTCATGAGTTCACTACAGTTCGTTTCTGTGGTTGTCATGCAAAGCAGCCCAAGAGCCGGCGGCTGTGACGTGCAGTGACATTATAATTTCACTACACGTCACAGCCGCCAGCTTTTGCGATCATAGATCATAAATGTAGCAGTGTTGGTAATTTGCAATGTAGTTAAAGGACTTTTATTGATTCCTAGAGTGGCAACTGTTATTTATGGTATATGTTGACTGTTGTGCGTTTGGTGATATTCAGGTCCGCATGGTCAAGGATGACCATATTAAAGGCCTCTTCCACATGTCTGTGAAAAACTACACACGTTTTTCACGGACGTGTCAAAGGTGCGTTTTGCCCTCCGTGAGCAGTGTTTATGGCACACGTGTGTGAACGGGAACTTTCTACTCACCTGTCCCTGGCGTCGCTGTCTGTGGTGCTGATCTTCGGTCTCCGGTCCTGCCCGCCTCCCCGCTGCTGCAGCTTCCGGCCGCAGTGAAGTGAATATTCAATGAGCATAATGAGCGGGGGTCGGAAGCAAGTGACAGCAGCGGCAGAGACAGGAGGGCTGGAGAAGGTGAGTAAAGTTTTTTTTTTTTTCTCAAACACGTGTGTTTTCTCCGGCGCACGTCACACGGAACACCTCTGTGTGGTCCGTTTGTGTTCGGTGTGACACCCGTGATGCCGGAGAAAAATGGACATGTTGACGTGTGGAGCGCACGGACACACGTATGCTCCACATGTACACACGGTCCATGGCAGAACACGCACGTGAGAGCGCAGACCCATTAATTTTAATGGGTCTACGTGTGCCTGTGTCTCTGTCACGCTCCCCGGGTCCTCAGCTCCGCTCCCCGGCTCACCTGCCACGCTCCCCGCTCTCCAGCCTCCGGTGCCCGCACTTCCCAGGCCCCCTGGTCTCCGCTCCCGGCGCCCGACGGCTTCCCAGTTCCTGGCCGGCTCCCCTGCGTCCTCCCTTCAGCTTCCTGCCCTGGCTTCTGGCACCCGGGCTGCGCGCACGCGCATTAGGGCGCGCGCGCGGTCACTGAACCTTTCTTAAAGGGCCAGTGTCAATTAACAGGAAATCATGCACTCAGGTACAGGGTATATAGGGGGTTAATGTCCAAGGGAGCGGGGCCTGTTCTTCGTGTTTTCCCAAGCTAGGAGTCAGGTCTCCTTGTGTTCTATGAGATACTTACCTCTCTGTCTTCTAGAGCCGACCCTGCATCGCCATCTGGTCCTGCGGTACCTCGAACCCCGAACGCTGCCCATCTGCCATCCTGACAGTCCGTACCATCTCGGATCCCTGCGGTGACCCGTCATCTCGCTCCAACGGTTTCGGACCCTGCCTGACACCATCACGGCTTCCGAACCTGAGCTCCGTCACCCGGACCACCATCCGTGACCTCGTGGTCCCAGGGACTTCTCCATTTGCTCTCAGTGCACGGACTGTCCTGCTGCCTACAGTGCTCCGGCTACCGGACTCCTTTCCCTCATCCGGGAGTTCGGCCCAGTGGATCCACCTCCAGGGTCTACCCGTCCATCTGGCCCTAACAGTAAGAACAGGCCATGGATCCCGTCGAAGCACTAGCGGCCTTGCATGAGGAACTCCAACGCCAGCGTGAAGTCCAGACCCGCATGCTGAACTTTATGACTTCCGTGGACACCCGCCTGACCACGCTACAAGCGGCAGTCACGTCTTCGACATCCCGAGCCTCCACTAGTCAAGCCACGACCCCCGCTCCCGTGGCCGCCTCTTCGGATGCTTCCAGACTGCGTTTGGCCTCACCACCCCGGTACGCTGGAGATCCCAAGACCTGCAGGGGGTTTATAAACCAATGCTCCCTCCATTTCACGCAGCTGCCACATCTGTTTGCCTCCGACCAAGCCAAGGTCGCCTTCATCATGTCTCACCTAGAGGGCGAGGCACTGGCGTGGATGAACCCCTTGTGGGAGAAGGAGGAACCTATGACCAAGAACCTCCAGGAGTTCCTGCAGGCCTTTCGCAGCACTTTTGACGAACCCGGACGCGCCTCCGCGTCTGCGTCTTCACTTCTCCGGTTACGTCAGGGAACACTGACGGTGGGTCAATACGCCATCCGTTTCCGCACCTTGGCTTCAGAACTCGGGTGGAATAACGAGGCCCTAACCGCCGCCTTCTGGGAAGGACTATCGGGTCGAATCAAAGATGAGCTGGCTGGACGTGATGTACCGTCCACTCTGGACGCCCTGATTACCCTAGCGACTCGAGTGGACATACGCTTTCAGGAGCGGTCCAAAGAACTGTCCCGTGAGAGACGTCCGGTAAGGCATTCCTCTCCTCCACCGAAGCCCACCGTACTCCAGTCAACGGCCTCTGGTGTCTCCGTCCATGAGCCCATGCAGATCGACCGTGTGCGACAGTCGGAACAACGTCGAGCAGAGCGGCTCGCCAAGGGTCTCTGCTTTTACTGCGGAGAGGGCACACACCTGCTACGCGCCTGTCCAGAGAGGCCGGGAAACTCCAAAGCCTAGGGTTGGTAGGAGAGGCCACCCTAGGTGCTGGAACTCTCTCAGACCCAGTTACATGGACTGTGCAAGTGACAACGGGAGAGACGCGGTTTACGGCTGAGGCGTACCTCGATTCTGGGGCAGCAGGCAATTTCATCCAGCAGGCCACGGTGGACAAGTACCAGGTGCCTGTTACTCCACTCGACAAGCCCCTAGTGATTGCCTCTGTGGATGGGAGACCCCTCTCTGACACCATCTCCTGGATCACCAAGCCGCTTGAACTGCGTATCGGTGCTCTGCACACCGAGAACATCGCTCTCTACGTCCTCCCACACATGTCACATCAAATCCTGCTGGGACTTCCCTGGTTGCGGACACACGAGCCTTCAGTCAGCTGGGGCACTGGCGATATCACTCGATGGGGGTCTTCTTGCCATGAGAGATGTCTGAAGACCATACAACCCATCCGGCGATCTCCGGTTCCCGAGTCCCTACCGGGACTGCCCTCAGCTTATTGGTCCTTCGTGGACGTCTTTGATAAGAAGGAGTCCGAAGTACTCCCGCCACATCGTCCTTACGATTGTGCCATTGACCTGCTCCCGGGAACTACACCACCTCGAGGACGGATATATCCACTATCTCCAGCCGAAACAAGGGCTATGTCTACGTACATCACAGAGAGCCTGGCTAAGGGATTCATCCGGAGATCCTCCTCTCCTGCTGGAGCAGGCTTCTTCTTCGTAAAGAAGAAAGAGGGCGACCTACGCCCATGTATAGACTACCGGGGATTGAACCTAATCACCGTGAAAAACAAGTACCCCCTGCCGCTCATCCCCGAATTGTTTGATCGGCTCAGAGGAGCTCGTGTGTTCACCAAGTTGGATCTTCGGGGTGCCTACAACCTGGTCCGTATCCGTTCAGGGGATGAATGGAAGACCGCGTTCAACACTCGCGATGGGCACTATGAATACTGCGTGATGCCCTTCGGCCTGTGCAACGCACCAGCAGTCTTCCAAGAATTAGTGAACGATGTGTTTCGGGACCTTCTCTACGTCTGTGTGGTGGTATATCTGGATGACATCCTTGTCTTCTCTCCGGACCTCCAGACCCACCGAGAGAACGTGCAACTGGTTCTACAACGACTGAGAGAGAATCGTCTGTACGCCAAGTACGAGAAGTGTGTCTTCGAACAGTCTTCTCTCCCCTTCCTGGGGTACCTCATCACCGATACCGGACTGCAGATGGATCCCAAGAAGGTCTCCTCCATTCTCAACTGGCCTCCTCCTTCTGGACTGAAGGCAATCCAACGTTTTCTGGGATTCGCTAACTATTACCGCCAGTTCATTCCTCACTTCTCGGCTCTGACTGCTCCTCTCTCCGCCTTGACCAAGAAGGGGGCTAATCCAAAGGACTGGTCACCTGCGGCCGACGCCGCATTTGGCGCTCTAAAGCGAGCCTTTGCCTCCTCTCCTGTACTCCACCGTCCAGAGTTAAACCGCCAGTTCACCTTGGAGGTGGATGCCTCCTCCTCGGGAGCCGGAGCAGTGCTCATGCAGAAGTCCTCCTCCGGGAAGATGGTGACGTGCGGTTTCTTCTCCAAGAGCTTCTCCGCGCCTGAACGCAATTACACCATCGGTGACCGAGAGCTATTAGCGGTCAAACTGGCTCTGGAGGAATGGCGCTATCTTCTGGAAGGAGCAGTGTACCCTGTCATTGTTTACACGGACCACAAAAACCTGGAATACCTGCGGACTGCTCAGCGACTGAACCCACGGCAAGCCAGGTGGTCCTTGTTCTTTGCCCGGTTCGACTTCCAGCTTCATTTCCGACCCGCGAACAAGAATGTACGCGCTGATGCCTTGTCTAGGTCTTTCGTGCCCCTGGAACAGGAGGAAGAGACATCTCAACCCATCATCTGTCCAAGTAAGATTATTCCGGTGGCTCCTGTCACCCTGGCCCAGATACCACCTGGGAAGACTTACGTCTCTGAGGCTGACAGGCAAAAAGTATTACACTGGGGCCATGCCTCGAAAACAGCCGGTCATGCAGGTCAGAAGAAAACATGGAGCGCTATTGCACGTCATTACTGGTGGCCATCCCTGCGCACGGACGTCGCCTCTTTTGTCTCTGCCTGCTCCTCCTGTGCCAGGAACAAGACACCCAAACACCTGCCATACGGCCGTCTTCTGCCTCTGCCCATACCCTCAGTTCCCTGGCAACACATAGCGATGGACTTTATTACGGACTTGCCATTATCCTCCGGACACACAGTCATATGGGTCGTGGTGGATCGGTTCTCTAAAATGGCCCATTTCGTTCCTATGGCTGGACTGCCCTCTGCTCAGGAACTCGCGGACGCCTATATACAGCACATCTTCCGCTTGCATGGCTTTCCATCACACATAGTGTCCGACAGAGGAACCCAGTTCACCTCCCGCTTCTGGAGGGCTCTCTGCAAACATCTGGGAGTGACTCTGGACTTCTCCTCAGCCTACCATCCTCAGTCAAATGGCCAAGTGGAACGGATCAATCAGATATTGACCTCTTTCTTGCGTCACTACGTGAACGCCCATCATGACGATTGGTCCACGCTTCTTCCTTGGGCTGAATTCTCCCATAATCACCACGTCAGTGAGTCCTCCTCCAGTTCTCCCTTCCATGTCGTCTACGGACTTCAGCCGTCTGTCCCATTGCCTGTATCCTCTTCCTCGGACATCCCTGCTGCTGATGCAGTACTCCGTGACTTTACATCCATTTGGGACTCAGTTAAGGCCTCCCTTGCACGTGCCTCCCTGCGGATGAAGAGACATGCGGACAAGAGACGTCTGGATCCTCCGTGTTTCTCTCCGGGAGATCTCGTCTGGCTTGCTTCCAAGTACATCCGACTGAAGATACCATCCTACAAGCTGGGACCTCGCTACATCGGACCATTTAAAGTCCTCGGCAAGATCAATGAGGTCTCCTACAAACTGCAGCTCCCGGCCACGATGAGAATACCCAACTCCTTTCACGTCTCTCTGCTCAAGCCGGTTGTCCTTGGTCCCTTCTCCGCTGCCGCCAGTCCGGCCCCTCCTCCTATTGCTGAGGACGACGTCTATGCGGTAAGGGATGTCGTGGCCATGAAGACCGTACGTGGTCGACAGTTTTTCCTGGTGGACTGGGAAGGGTATGGTCCTGAGGATAGATCCTGGGAGCCCAGGGAGAACGTGGGCACTCCTCTGATCCGTGCCTTCCTGTCCCGGTTGCGGGGAGGGGGGCGTGGGGGGGGGGGGTACTGTCACGCTCCCCGGGTCCTCAGCTCCGCTCCCCGGCTCACCTGCCACGCTCCCCGCTCTCCAGCCTCCGGTGCCCGCACTTCCCAGGCCCCCTGGTCTCCGCTCCCGGCGCCCCGACGGCTTCCCAGTTCCTGGCCGGCTCCCCTGCGTCCTCCCTTCAGCTTCCTGCCCTGGCTTCTGGCACCCGGGCTGCGCGCACGCGCATTAGGGCGCGCGCGCGGTCACTGAACCTTTCTTAAAGGGCCAGTGTCAATTAACAGGAAATCATGCACTCAGGTACAGGGTATATAGGGGGTTAATGTCCAAGGGAGCGGGGTCTGTTCTTCGTGTTTTCCCAAGCTAGGAGTCAGGTCTCCTTGTGTTCTATGAGATACTTACCTCTCTGTCTTCTGGAGCCGACCCTGCATCGCCATCTGGTCCTGCGGTACCTCGAACCCCGAACGCTGCCCATCTGCCATCCTGACAGTCCGTACCATCTCGGATCCCTGCGGTGACCCGTCATCTCGCTCCAACGGTTCCGGACCCTGCCTGACACCATCACGGCTTCCGAACCTGAGCTCCGTCACCCGGACCACCATCCGTGACCTCGTGGTCCCAGGGACTTCTCCATTTGCTCTCAGTGCACGGACTGTCCTGCTGCCTACAGTGCTCCGGCTACCGGACTCCTTTCCCTCATCCGGGAGTTCGGCCCAGTGGATCCACCTCCAGGGTCTACCCGTCCATCTGGCCCTAACAGTCTCCGGTACGTGAGGAAACGGACCAAACACGTACTGGAGACATGGACGTGTGAAAGAGGCCTACAGAGGGTTGGCTGTTCTAGTTGCCACAAGTCACCTACTAGATGCCTCCTTTAGCACCATTTTGACTTGCACGTCCGTACTTCTCTATCTCCCTTCTACCAGGAAACAGTCAGTTTCCTAAAGAACTAACCCCACCCATTGTGGGGTAGCCTCATACTTAACTCCTGCTTGCCCAAAAGTGAGCAGCTAGGGCTAGGCCAACGTCCTACATAACATTCCTAGGCAGCTCATTTTACTTTCCTACATTGTATCAACACTGCTACATCTATACATTATGTTGCTTATCACATTCTGCATAATATTGGTGTGTTGGTGATTTCAGGTGTAGGAACACGACCACGCTCCTCCAACCATACCCTGAGACCCCTGAGAATATGACCACCACATTCTGTGACTCCGGAGCATAACAGTGACACACACTTTGTCCCTCGTCTTTTATATTCCCGTCGCATTTCTTGTCAAGTTAATCATAGAGTTGACAAAATGAATTCTGTCACCCGGTTTGAATAATTCTTCGTGAATTAATTATAAAAGTGAAATAAATTCACCACTCAACTCCCCGACTCCTTCCGCAGAGTCCAAGGTAACGTCACTGTCTGCACTTCAAGACATCGTTTTATAAACTAATAATTTAAGGTGGTTTTTTTCTGTCTTTTTTTTTTTTTTGCAACATAAAATAGACAAAATTAATTTTGTCAGCCAGTCTGAATGATTGCCTGTGTGAGATTACCTCTAAGTAACTTTATTACACTCAAAAAAATGTACGGCAAGATATCAGGGTATGAGATCTCAGCAATTCATGAATCTTCAGCAAATGATACTGATGAGGGGTAAAAAAAAATAATAATTGTGGTCTATAATTAACTATATATACTGTACATATACACAGTTGAAACCAGAAGTTTCCATACGCTCTCTATAAAGACACATCTGCAGGTTTTTCCCTCCGCTCTCTATACAGACACATCTGCAGGTTTTCCCTCCGCTCTCTATAAAGACACATCTGCAGGTTTTTCCCTCCGCTCTCTATACAGACACATCTGCAGGTTTTTCCCTCCGCTCTCTATACAGACACATCTGCAGGTTTTTCCCTCCACTCTCTATAAAGACACATCTGCAGGTTTTCCCCTCTGCTCTCTATAAAGAAACATCTGCAGGTTTTCCCTTTGCTCTCTATAAAGACACATCTGCAGGTTTTCCCTCCGCTCTCTATAAAGACACATCTGCAGGGTTTTCCCTCCGCTCACTATACAGACACATCTGCAGGCTTTTCCCTCCGCTCACTATATAGACACATATGCAAGTTTTTCCCTTGTTATGGACAAGATTATGAACTATTAGGAGTATATATATAAGTTATATGAAGATATCCAAAAACCAGGATTTAAGATAAATGCTTGAACTCTGTACCACATCTATATCTGCATTCAGACATAAGACTCATCAGTCTGGACTTTCATGTGACAAGTGAATCATGCTGACATAGCTTAATATAATGAGGAAGCAAGCACATTACAGTTTACTGTATATTACAGAATAAGCTAATTTACTTTTTCCAATAGGAGACGTGTTACGTATTCTTGGCTCCTAGCCAACTGATTCCATTTTAAATGTTTGTCCACTTCCGTATTAAACTAGTCATACTTCCTATGCAGATCCGTTTCATTTCTCTGGCCTGTATGGAAGAATAGTATGCATGCTGCTATCAAATGACTCATGATTTGGGGTGCAGACAGGGTTAAGGTAGATGCACAATTAGATTGCATCACTGTAAATTTATGACCGCCTTAACACCCTCTGCTCTCTATAAAGACACATCTGCAGATTTTTCCCTCGCTCCCTATAAAGACACATCTGCAGGTTTTCCCTTTGCTCTCTATAAAGACACATCTACAGGTTTTCCCTTTGCTCTCTATAAAGACACATCTGCAGGTTTTCGCTTCGCTCTCTATAAAGACACATCTGCAGGTTTTAGCTCCACTCTCTATAAAGACACATCTGCAGGTTTTCCCTCTGCTCTCTATAAAGACACATCTGCAGATTTTTCCCTCGCTCTCTATAAAGACACATCTGCAGGTTTTCCGCTTGCTCTCTATAAAGACACATCTGCAGGTTTTCCCTTTGCTCTCTATAAAGAGACATCTGCAGGTTTTCCCTCCGCTCTCTATAAAGACACACCTGCAGGGTTTTCCCTCCGCTCCCTATAAAGACACATCTGCAGGTTTTCCCTTTGCTCTCTATAAAGACACATCTGCAGGTTTTTCCCTCCGCACTCTATAAAGACACATCCAGAGCGTATATATATATATCTATCTTCCCCTGTGTGAAGTGGTGTCCTGTATAGATCCTATATATTTGAATTCCTCATTGTCATCACCTGAGTTGTGGAAAACCATAACACGGGTAGTCACCTCATATAGCCAGTGAAACATTTTATTCACATATTATATAGTAGTCAGATGAAAGGCATGTAAAATATACCACATAAACAAGTACACGTGATTACACGCATTCCATTTGCTCACATAGATCCAATTTCCTTGATAAAAGGCTCATGATAAAGCCGAAACCGATTAAATACATGTCTTTGCACAAATAAAAAGCAAAATCAAGGAAAAACTCCTTTTTCACATTTTTTCATTCCATTCTTTGAGTGCCAGACTATACACATATTCTACTTGGACTTTACTTTAACTCTAGAGCACCATCATTGTTTGGACAGTCGAGCCAGGTTCTACTCTATATGGGCTATACAAATATTTTTTTACACTACCATACAGCAAACTGACTGCAACCAATCACAGGTGTGGACACAGAATGGGGGGCGTGTATAGCAGTCTGCAACCAATCACAGACACTGCCACAGAGGGTGGGTGGGGTTAGCAGTGAATATTGATGAAGCCTAATAAGCGGGCCCGGAAATGAATCTGGCTGCAATGTGTGGGAAACACAGTAAGTAGAACTACCCTAATCTTACTACCATTTAGCTTTCATTTGTGGCCCCCTGAACGATTTTGCGTCGCTTATGCGATCATTACGTGTTAGCGCTAATAAACGACCTACAGTACAGACCAAAAGTTTGGACACACCTTCTCGTTCAAGGAGTTTTCTTTATTTTCATGACTCTAAAAATTGTAGATTCACATTGAAGACATCAAAACTATGAATTACCACATGTGGAATGAAATACTTAAAAAAGTGTGAAACAACTGAAAATATGTATTATATTCTAGGTTCTTCAAAGTAGCCACCTTTTGCTTTGATTACTGCCTTGCACACTCTTGGCATTCTCTTGATGAGCTTCAAGAGGTAGTCACTGGAAATGGTTTTCCAACAGTCTTGAAGGAGTTCCCAGAGATGCTTAGGACTTGTTGGCCCTTTTGCCTTCACTCTGCGGTCCAGCTCACCCCAAACCATCTCGATTGGGTTCAGGTCTAGTGACTGTGGATGCCAGGTCATCTGGCGTAGCACCCCATCACTCTCCTTCTTAGTCAAATAGCCCTTACACAGCCTGGAGGTGTGTTTTGGGTCATTGTCCTGTTGAAAAATAAATGATGGTCCAACTAAACGCAAACTGGATGGAATAGCACGCTGCTGCAAGATGCTGTGGTAGCCATGCTGGTTCTGTATGTCTTCAATTTTGAATAAATCCCCAACAGTGTCACCAGCAAAGCACCCCCACACCATCACACCTCCTCCTCCATACTTCACGGTGGGAACCAGCCATGTAGAGTCCATCCGTTCACCTTTTCTACAAAGACACGGTGGTTGGATCCAAAGATCTCAAATTTGGACTCATCAGACCAAAGCACAAATTTCCACTTGTCTAATGTCCATTCCCGGTGTTCTTTAGCCCAAACAAGTCTCTTTTGCTTGTTTCCTGTCCTTGGCAGTGGTTTCCTAGCAGCTATTTTACCATGATTGCCTGCTGCACAAAGTCTCTTCTTAATAGTTGTTCTAGAGATGAGGTGTGTCCAAACTTTTGGTCTCAGACTTGACACCCTGCACTGTCCCTTATCTCAGAGGTAGGCTTGATTGTAGCCAGGTGTGAGCCCCCAGCATAACCCTGACTCCAGTCCGAACCCTCATCTTACCCCCCTCTCCCTCACCTTTGGGGTAGGCTGGAAACACAGTAACAAAACTCCAAAGAAACGACACGGACAAGGGAGAATGAAAACTTGTACACACTACACTGAAACACAAAGGCGAGAATAGGGGAATAAAGAAAAATGAAGAAAGTAAACACACAACAGGGGAACTTCCACACCACACAAAATAGCAACTACAGATCACCAGAAACTGGATCACCACAAAGACCGGAATTGCAGGAGCTAAGCTGAAGCTATAATTGGTGCTGAATAGCAAGGTTCAGAATCTTTTATAGGAAGGAGATGGTTGTGATTGGTAATTAGCAACCTGAGCTCCTAGCAGAGTTCCCCAGGTCAGCAGGAATTAACTCCTGCAGGACTGAGGAATAGAGCACATGAAACAGCTGATGCCCAGCTCTGGCTGAACTAGGAGACATCAGGTTGTCTGTCAGGCTCTGCAGTGTGAACAGAGCCTGATGTTGCCGTGACACCAAATGAGTCTGGACCTGAACACTGTATGACAAAACCATTATATGAGAAAACTCCTCAAAGTTGCCAGTTTGTGAATGCATGGTCTGATCCAGCTTCAATGATTATGCCTCTCTTGGAATCACTCTGATCATTTGATTCTTCCATTCTAAAGTGAAATTTATCCACGGAAAATTGATCACTTGATCTTATGCGGCACTCCAGGGTCGTGTGCCTAATATCGATACAGGGAAGCTCCAATCATACAAGCTCCATCAAATACTGATGAGCCTAGTCCATCGGTGGTTTTATCAAATTTGGCCTGGAAATTCGATTTTCATCGATTTTAATTCTAGCGTAGGGAGTAAAGAATAAGAAAAATAGTAAAAATAAGAGTCATCTCGGCGCTCATCTGTCCCATCAGCTCTCCACCTGGTCCTTCTCTGGATTCCTCTGTCTCTCTCCAGCTTTCTTAGTCTTCCTCCATTCCCGTCAGCCCCCCACCTGGCTCTTCTCTGGATTCTTGCATCTCTCTCCAGCTTTCTTAATCTTCCTCCAATCCGGTAAGCTCCCCACCTGGTTCTTTTCTGGATTCCTCCATCTCTCTCCAGCTTTCTTAATCTTCCTCCATTCCCATCAGTCCCCCACCTGGTTCTTCTCTGGATTCCTCCTTCTATCTCCAGCTTTCTTAATCTTCTTACATTCCCGACAAGTTCCCCGTCTGGTCCCTCTCTGGATTCCTGCGTCTCTTTCCAGCTTTCTTAATCTTTCTCCATTCTCGTCGGCCCCACACCTGGTTCTTCTCTAGATTCCTCCATCTCTCTCCAGCTTCTTAATCTTCCTCCATTCCCGACAAGCCCCCCACCTGGTCCTTCTCAGGGATTCCTGCGTCTCTCTCCAGCTTTCTTAATCTTCCTCCATTCCCGTCAGCCCCATACCTGGTTCTTCTCTGGATTCCTCCGTCTATCTCCAGCTTTCTTAATCTTCCTTCATTCCTGTCAGCCCCCCACCTGGTCCTTCTCTGGAGTCCTGCGTCTCTCTCCAGCTTTCTTAATCTTCCTCCATTCTCATCAGCCCCCCACCTGGTTCTTCTCTGAATTCCTTTGTCTCTCTCCAGCTTTCTTAAATTTACTTCATTCCTGTCAGCCCCATACCTGGTTCTTCTCTGGATTCCTCCTTCTCTCTCCAGCTTTCTTAAACTTCCTTCATTCCCACCAGCCCCACACCTGGTTCTTCTCTGAATTCCTTTGTCTCTCTCCAGCTTTCTTAAATTTACTTCATTTCTGTCAGCCCCATACCTGGTTCTTCTCTGGATTCCTCCGTCTATCTCCAGCTTTCTTAATCTTCCTCCATTCCTGTCAGACCCCCACTTGGGCCTTCTTTAGATTTCTGCATCTCTCCACAGCTTCCTTAATCATCCTCCATTCCCGACAGTTCCCCACCTGGTCCTTCTCTCGATTTCTCCGTCTATCTCCAGCTTTCTTAATCTTCCTCCATTCCTGTCAGTCCCCCACCTGGTCCTTCTCTCGATTTCTCCGTCTGTCTCTAGCTTTCTTCATCTTCCTCCATTCCAGACAGTCCCCCACCTGGTTCTTCTCTCAATTTCTCCGCCTCTCTCCAGCTTTCTTAATCTTCCCCTATTCTCGACAGTCCCCCACCTGGTCCTTCTGTTGATTTCTCCGTCTCTCTCCAGCTTTCTTAATCTTCCTCCATTCTCACCAGCCCCACACCTGGTTCTTCTCTGGATTCCTGAGTCTCTCTCCAGCTTTCTTAAACTTTCTCCATTCCCGACAGTCCTCCACCTGGTCCTTCTTTCGATTTCTCCGTCTCTCTCCAGCTTTCTTATTCTTCCTCTATTCCTGTCAGCTCTGCTCCTGGTCCTTCTCTGGATTCCTCCTTCTCTCTCCATCTTTCTTTGTCTTCCTCAATTCCCAACAAGACCCCGACCTGGTCCTTCTCTGGATTCCTGCATCTCTCAACAGCTTTCTTAATCTTCCTCCATTCCCGTCAGTCCCCCACCAGGTCCTTCTCTGAATTTCTCCTTCTCTCTCCAGCTTTCTTAATCTTCCACCATTCTGCCTTGGTGCTTTGTGCATTTAACAAGGCTTGGTCAACACACATCGCAACATTCTGACTTTGTGGCCTCTTCCAAGTCTAAAGGCCCTGTCACACACAGAGATAAATCTTTGGCAGATCTGTGGTTGCAGTGAAATTGTGGACAATCAGTGCCAGGTTTGTGGTCGTGTACAAATGGAACAATATGTCCATGATTTCACTGCAACCACAGATCTGCCAAAGATTTATCTCTGTGTGTGACGGGGCCTTTAGGGGTACTTTGCAAGTTGTGACATCGCTAGCATCGGCTAGCGATGCCGAGCACGATAGTCCCCGCCCCCGTCGCACATGCGATATCTTGTGATAGCTGCCGTAGCGAACATTATCGCTACGGCAGCTTCACACGCACTTACCTGCCCTGCGACGTCGCTCTGGCCGGCGACCCGCCCCCTTAGGAAGGAGTGACGTCACACGGCAGGTGGCCAATAGAAGCGGAGGGGCGGAGATGAGCGGGATGTAAACATCCCGACCCCCTCCTTCCTTCCACATTGGCGGCGGGAGCCGCGGGACGCAGGTAGGAGATGTTCCTTGCTCCTGCGGCTTCATACACAGCGATGTGTGCTGCCGCAGGAACGAGGAACAACATCGTAACATCGGTCTTTCCGAAATTATGTATTGACGGTACACAGATCACCGATTTACGATGCTTTTGCGATAGTAAATTGGCGCATCTAGGCTTTACACGTTGCGACATTGTTACTGGCGCCGGATGTGCGTCACTTTCGATTTGATCCCGACGATATTGCAGTAGTGATGTCGCATTGTGCAAAGTACCCCTTAGAGGGAAGGAATTCCACTAGTGCAGAGTGGAGGAATTCCCGAAGGGCTGGATATGGCAAGTGGGGATTCTGTCACAATGAGGTCAGTTTACTCTTTTTTGACCCTTTTTCCAGCCCTTCAGAATCTAGAAAAATGATGGCCGTCCTTGAACCGACATCTCTATCCTCAATGTTTTCTTTTCTTTATTTAGAATTTTTTGCAGTTGAAATCAATTAAAATAAAAGTTCCTCAGAGTAGAATAAGAAACGTCGGGACAGATTTGCGGCGCCGCTTCTCTCCCCGCACACCGCGTCTTTATAAATAAACAATGAGTTAATAAGTCTCCGTAATTTGCATAACGCGGTCACAGAGACGAAGCTTCTGCTGAATTAATTTGTTGTTAGCAGTGTGGCGAACGTCTCCAGCAGAACACGGATCACAGTACATTGTAACTAATGGCATTGTCTCCTTGGTTCTCTATGACAGAGAGCGGTAAATCCCATGTAAGAATTCTCCAAAACAAATAAAAGCAACAGAAGAATCTAATAAAGAGACGTTATATCCGCAGTTTATTGCATCGGTGAATTGATTTGCTAAAAATAAGACAATGGGCCTAATGTTATGAGTCATGCTGGGAGGCAATCCACAGGAGATGTGCGCGTGTGATTTCCGAAAGTAGAGGCAACTCCATCCTAGAGCACATTTATCACAACTTCCCAACTAGATAAGTTCCTCTGTTATTCCTCCTGGAAAATTATAAATGAACTAGAAGGTGGCCCGACTCTACGCATCGGGTATTCTAGAATTTACGTATTGTGTAGTTAATGTATGATTTTTGTTATATATATATATATAGATGTTGTTGTGTGTAGTTACCAAGTGTTTGTGTAGGCGCTGTAAATGTTCTGGGTGTTGTCTGGGTGTGGTGGGGGGTGACAGCAGTGTTGTTTGTGTGTTGCGTTGTGTATGTTGCGTTGTTTGTGGAGCGCTGTGTGTCTGCAGCATTGTGTGTGTGTGGTGCTGTGTGTGTTGCGCGGTTTGTGTGGTTGTGGGGTGTGTGTGTTTTGGGGGAGGTATGTTTTGTGCAATGTGTGTGTTGTGCGGTATGTGCGTATATTTGTGTATGCCGCGGTGTTTGTGTGTTGGGTGTTGTGTGTGTGTGCGGTGTTGTCTGTGTGTGGGTGTCTGTGTAGGGCGGTGTTTGTGGTTCCCAGTGTGTGTGTGGTGTGTTGTGCGGTGCGCGTGTGGCTGTGTGTGTGTGTTTTGGGGGAGGTGTGCACCCCCATCGTGCTCCATCCCCCATGCTGCGCACCCCCCATCGTGCTCCATCCCCCATGCTGCGCATCCCCATCGTGCTCCATCCCCCATGCTGCGCACCCCCCATCGTGCTCCATCCCCCATGCTGCGCACCCCCCATCGTGCTCCATCCCCCATGCTGCGCACTCCCCATCGTGCTCCATCCCCCATGCTGCGCACTCCCCATCGTGCTCCATCCCCCATGCTGCGCACCCCCCATCGTGCTCCATCCCCCATGCTGCGCACCCCCATCGTGCTCCATCCCCCATGCTGAGCACCCACCATCATGCTCCATCCCCCATGCTGCGCACCCCCCATCGTGCTCCATCCCCCATGCTGCGCACCCCCCATCGTGCTCCATCCCCCATGCTGCGCACTCCCCATCGTGCTCCATCCCCCATGCTGCGCACTCCCCATCGTGCTCCATCCCCCATGCTGCGCACCCCCCATCGTGCTCCATCCCCCATGCTGCACACCCCCCATCGTGCTTCATCCCCCATGCTGCGCACCCCCCATCGTGCTTCATCCCCCATGCTGAGCACCCCCCATCGTGCTCCATCCCCCATGCTGCGCACTCCCCATCGTGCTCCACAGTCACACATCAGACAGTAGAGAGAGGAGCGACATGATCCATAATGAATCAAATTTGTTATGAATTTCCCCCAAATTTTGGATTTGGCGTCCAGTTTACTGTCTACTTTGCTTGGCTTTAACCATGAAATCTGTTCTGTTATTGGATTTTGCTGCTGTCTCACTCTTAGCATTTATCTTGCGGGGCTTCTTGTTCTACTCCTTGGTTTTGATCCTTGGTCCATCACTTGACTACATCTTCATTTTATCCTCTGCCTTGCAGCAACCCAACTTTTTTTGGGGTGATGACTAATTATTAGCGGGCACTACCATGCTAGGGTGCTCAGTACTTGTAACTAGTGATGAGCGAGCACTACCATGCTCAGGTGCTCAGTACTGGTAACTAGTGATGAGCGGGCACTACCATGCTCAGGTGCTCAGTACTCGTAACTAGTGATGAGCGGGCACTACCATGCTCGGGTGCTCAGTACTCGTAACTAGTGATGAGCGGGCACTACCATGCTCGGGTGCTCTGTACTCGTAACTAGTGATGAGCGAGCACTACCATGCTTGGGTGCTCAGTACTCGTAACTAGTGATGAGCAGGCACTACCATGCTCGGGTGCTCAGTACTCGTAACTAGTGATGAGCGAGCACTACCATGCTCAAGTGCTCTGTAATCGTAACTAGTGATGAGCGAGCACTACCATGCTCGGGTGCTCAGTACTCGTAACTAGTGATGAGCGGGCACTACCATGCTCAGGTGCTCAGTACTCGTAACTAGTGATGAGCGAGCACTACCATGCTCGGGTGCTCAGTACTCGTAACTAGTGATGAGCGGGCACTACCATGCTCGGGTGCTCAGTACTCGTAACTAGTGATGAGCAGGCACCCAAGCATGGTAGTGCCCACTCATCACTAGTTACGAGCACCCGAGCATGGTAGTGCCTGCTCATCACTAGTTATGAGTACAGAGCACCCGAGCATGGTAGTGCCCGCTCATCACTAGTTACCAGTACCGAGCACTCAAGCATGATAGTGCTCGCTCATCACTAGTTACCAGTACCGAGCATTCGAGCATGATAGTGCCCGCTCATCACTAGTTACGAGTACTGAGCACCCGAGCATGGTAGTGCTCGCTCATCACTAGTTACCAGCACCGAGCATTCGAGCATGATAGTGCCCGCTCATCACTAGTTACGAGTACTGAGCACCTGAGCATGGTAGTGCCCGCTCATCACTAGTTACCAGCACCGAGCATTCGAGCATGGTAGTGCTCGCTCATCACTAGTTACCAGTACCGAGCATTCGAGCATGGTAGTGCCCGCTCATCACTAGTTACCAGCACCGAGCATTCGAGCATGGTAGTGCTCGCTCATCACTAGTTACCAGTACCAAGCATTCGAGCATGATAGTGCCCGCTCATCACTAGTTACGAGTACTGAGCAGCCGAGCATGGTAGTGCCCACTCATCACTAGTTACCAGTACCGAGCATTCGAGCATGGTAGTGCCCGCTCATCACTAGTTACCAGTACCGAGCATTCGAGCATGGTAGTGCCCGCTCATCACTAGTTACCAGTACCGAGCATTCGAGCATGGTAGTGCCCGCTCATCACCAGTACTGAGCACCCGAGCATGGTAGTGCCCGCTCATCACTAGTTACCACTATCGAGCATTCGAGCATGGTAGTGCCCGCTCATCACTAGTTACCAGTACTGAGCATTCGAGCATGGTAGTGCCCACTCATCACTAGTTACCAGTACCGAGCATTCGAGCATGGTAGTGCCTGCTCATCACTAGTTACCAGTACCGCGCATTCGAGCATGGTAGTGCTCGCTCATCACTAGTTACCAGTACTGGGCATTCGAGCATGGTAGTGCCCGCTCATCACTAGTTACCAGTACCGCGCATTTGAGCATGGTAGTGCTCGCTCATCACTAGTTACCAGTACTGGGCATTCGAGCATGGTAGTGCCCGCTCATCACTAGTTACCAGTACCGAGCATTCGAGCATGGTAGTGCTCGCTCATCACTAGTTATCAGTACCGAGCATTCGAGCATGGTAGTGCTCGCTTATCACTAGTTACCAGTACCGAGCATTCGAGCATGGTAGTGCCCGCTCATCACTAGTTACCAGTACTGAGCATTCGAGCATGGTAGTGCTCGCTCATCACTAGTTACAAGTACAGAGCACCCGAGCATGGTAGTGCCCGCTCATCACTAGTTACGAGTACAGAGCACCTGAGCATGGTAGTGTCCGCTCATCACTAGTTACGAGTACTGAGCACCCGAGCATGGTAGTGCCCGCTCATCACTAGTTACCAGTACTGAGCACCTGAGCATGGTAGTGCCCGCTCATCACTAGTTACCAGTACTGAGCACCTGAGCATGGTAGTGCCCGTTCACCACTAGTTACCAGTACCAAGCATGGTAGTGTGGGAATGATAACCACAATTGTTTCTATGCAATTGCTGCAGATTGGAAACAATAGTACCATATGTACATTAACGACTTAATGAGGCTTCTGCATGGCAACATTTCTATCTTATGATTCTTGGAATAAGAAGGAAGACAATGAGTGTAATTACATAGAAGTGAAGACTATTATTAATTATTTGATATTCTATATTATATTTATTTCCTTTCTATTACAATCCTGGAAACATAAGGAAACTTTTTAAATCACGGCTGAATGCAGAGAAGCCGGAGCAAATATGTCTGCTCAATACATCATTTCCAAGTGTGTAATCTTTCATAATAAAAGAATATGCAAGCCGAAATTTCTGAGAAGCATAAAGCATTTTGTATCGATGCTTCTAACTCTAGCGCCTCTCTACCCCGACAAGACAAATAATGAAGAAATTAGATATTGTAGCAGCCCTAGACTGATGCTCAAAAAGTTTCCACAAACCCTCCTATCTTTTCAAAGCAGCTACTGAAATATCCAAATGGAAGGTATTGATTCCTGTTAGTGAGATCAGGGGGTCTTCGGGGGTAATGATCCATGGGGGGGGGGGAGTGTGCAAACACGACAAGGGCCTCCCAAATAGATGATAAGAAGAGGAAACGTGTTGTCACTTTTTTTGTTTTACTCTGGTTGTTCCCTTTGTTAGATTCTTTCCTCAATGACTGTAGGGAGTCCGGCTTCTTAGGGTTCATGTATACTTCCGTATTTTAGGTCTGAGTGCTATCCGTCGAAAAACTGGATCGCACTTGGACCAGAGTTATTCACCGAGGCAGTGCTTGGTCCAAGGAAAAATATGGTAGTGTGACGCCCTGGCAAAACCAGGTAGTCACAAATAGGCCCCCGCATAACACCGTTCCCTCACTAGGAAACACACAGCCAACCAAAAACCCTAGTGCCCCTTAGGGAAAGATAGACACACCACTGGGCGTGACCAGGCGGTTGGACACGCCCACCCAGGGGTCCAGACAGCCAGGGGTGGGAAAACAGATGAGATCAGTTTATAGCTCAGTTTGGAGAGGAGCGTGGGCTGGAGCTAGGGGTAGCTCCAGCAGGAAAGTTCAAGCTGAACGCTACCAGGGTAGGAGCCCTGGTGCCACTGGCTAGGAGGCAGACGGTGGTCTCCGTCAGCAGGAGACGGGAAGACGGCTCGGCAGAACCGAGCTGGACTGGGACAGGGATGTAGCCCGCCGGTACCGACACGGGGAACCGACCCGGAAACCGTAGCACAAAGGGGGGTACTCGGACCCTGAAGCCAGAACCGGAAATAAGCGGACTGGTTAATTCACCAATTGAGGCCAGGACTAAAGGTTCTGTCCCACCCAAAGTCCCTCATAGAAGACAACAGCCCACCAATAGGGATAAGAGGTCAACGCCAGGGCCCATAGGTCCCACACGCCAGCGTCTGCGGGCACAGCTTCGTAGGCCACATCCAGCCGGGAGCAGACTTCTGAGTTTCATGCTAGGAAGTCCACCTTACACAAAACAGTGCAGGAAAAGGATAGAGAGGGAACCCGAATGCAACCGGCCGCGGCACCGGCCACCATCAACGTGGTTTACCAGAGACTTGTGTGGTTTACTAACTGTGAGTACACAAGCACCCCCTGCGGTCGCTATCCCCTGCACAGAGACACCGGGTCCCTGGGCCACCATCCCTACCCACGGAGGGGGTGGTGTCACGAACTTACTACGGCCTAGCCCGTACATCTACGTCCCCCTTTTTATTCGGTGTGTCCGCGAGACTCCCAGGTCCGGAGGCCCTCGAGCCACCACCCCAGAAGGCTCGGACCCGAGCAGCGCCGGCTGTTGGCACGGGGGTGGCACAGTAGCAAAGACAATGTGCCTCCAAGATTCAGATGGCACTCACCCGTTCAAGTTTATGGCTTTGGGGAAAAAAATGAGATTGCACTTGAACCAATATGATTCAGTGAGGCAGTGCTTGGTCCAAGGAAAAAGATGGCAGAATGCACAATGTGCCTCCAAGAAATGGATGGCACATGCTTGGTCCAAGGAGATAGATGGCAGTATGCACAATGTGCCTCCAAGAAATGGATGGCACATGCTTGGTCCAAGGAGATAGATGGCAGTATGCACAATGTGCCTCCAAGAAATGGATGGCACATGCTTGGTCCAAGGAGATAGATGGCAGTATGCACAATGTGCCTCCAAGAAATGGATGGCACATGCTTGGTCCAAGGAGATAGATGGCAGTATGCACAATGTGCCTCCAAGAAATGGATGAAACATGCTTGGTCCAAGGAGATAGATGGCAGCATGCACAATGTGCCTCCAAGAATCGGATGGCATGTGCTTGGACAAAGGAGATAGATGGCAGCATGCACAATGTGCCTTCGAGAATCGGATGGCACTCACTTGTTCAAGTTTATGGGTCTGGGAAAAAAATCGGATCACATTTGGACCAATGTTATTGAAAGAGACAGTGCTTTGGCAAAGGAAAAAGATGGCAGTATGCACAATAGACCTCCAAGAAGCACATGGCACTCACCCATTCAAGTCTATGGGTCAGGGGTAAAAAAATCGGATCACACTTGGACCAATGTGATTCAGTGAGGCAGTGCTTGGTCCAAGGAAAAAGATGGCAGTATGCACAATGTGCCGCCGAGAATCGGATGGCAGTCACCCATTCACGTCTATGAGTTTGGGAAAAAAATCGGACCGTACTCAGAAGACATCGGATTTTCATGGATTGACGAAATGGAGAAGATGCAAAAACATTTTGTTTTTTATTCTCCACCTCCAGGACAAATACATCCCACTCTGATCAGAGTGTGATTAGGACCAATTTTCTCAGATGGAGAAAAAACAGTGGTGTGACCCCAGCCTTAAGCTGGCTTTACACGCCGCGATCTGGCTAGCGAGATCGCAAGCCATCGTACCCGCCCCCGTCGGTTGTGCGACACGGGCAAATCCCTACCCGTGCCGCACAACCTCGCCTAACCCCGTCACACATACTTACCTGCCCTGCGATGTCGCTCTGGCCGGCGAACCGCCTCCTTTCTAAGGGGGCGGTTCGTGCGCCGTCACAGCGACGTCACACGGCAGGCGTCCAATAGAAGCGGAGGGGCGGAGATTAGCGGCCGTAACATCCCGCCCACCTCCTTCCTTCCGCACTGCTGGTGGACGCAGGTAAGGAGATGTTCCTCGCTCCTGCGGTGTCACACACAGCGATGTGCGCTGCCGCAGGAACGACGAACAACATCGCTAAAAAAAAAGAAAACGATTTTTTGTTTCAGGGCGACCTCTCCGCGGCAAACGATTTTGACCGCTTTTGCGATCGTTTAAGGTCGCTCATAAGTGTCACACGCTGCGATATCGTTAATGACGCCGGATGTGCGTCACAAACACCGTGACCCCGACGATAATTCATTAACGATATCGTAGCGTGTAAAGCCCGCTTTAGACTTGAGTCTCAACTGTAATTTGATTGTAGGCTGTTCATTATTCCTGCAGCGCCTCCGCAGGCAATAGGAAGCATTACAATGTGCACCACACATAAATAAATAAATAAAATAGGCTTTGTGTATAATTCATCCACCTCCAGATCTTTTTTGCTTCTGTTTTCTGAAAAAGAACCCCCTCTATTAAAGGAATAATCTCCCAATTAAATCTCATCCTATTTATTTATTACTATATGCACTGATTATATAGCCCCATCATATTCCACAGCCTTTACATTCCTCATCATCACTGTCCCCATTGGAGCTCACAATCTAAATTCCCTATCAATATGTCTTTAGAATGTAGAAGGAATCCGCAAAACCCGTAGAAAACTCACACAAACACGGGGAGAACATACAAACTCCTTGCAGATGTTGTCCTTGGTGGGATTTGACCCCAGGACCCCCGACATTACTAATTTCATTATATAGGTTATACAAATGAACAAGATTTGCCATTTACATTCACCCAGTGCTGAGTTATGATATGTACTTACATGGTATATCACCAGATGGTATTCACAGTATATAGCAATATGTATGTTCCAGTGAGTACCGCTGGTCAGGCATGCTCAATCCCTGTCATGCAGTGACTATCGGGGTCCCGTCAGGTGTAGCTGGGACTCCCATCGAGCGTCGCAAAACACAGGGAAACGATACAACGGAGTGCCCTGGGTCTAGGGAGAGGGGAGCAAGGTCACCTCCTAACACTCACCCGAGGCTGATCCCTGCACTCGCTAATGGCATTATACATGTTCTTCCCCCTCCATCGCCGATCATGTGCCTAGGCCCTCGCTTGCCCTGATATCACCCTGACTAGTGAAGGCCAGCGAGACGCTAGTGTCGTGACTACAATAAGACGACACAGGGTAGGTAAGAAAAATGGATGGGGAAAGACACAACAATGAGGAGTTATCCAAGGTTTTTTTGAGCAGGAGCTTTGCAGCTGCAATTGTAGCAATACCACAACCTTTGTAGAGACAAGCTCCTTCCACATGGTCAGCATACAGTACGCATGAGCTATAGATGACATTTATAGCAGAAGGGAGTGACAGCATAGGTATGAGCTATACATTTATAGCAGAAGGGAGTGACAGCATAGGTATGAGCTATATATAGGTATGAGCTATACATTTATAGTAGAAGGGAGTGACAGCATAGGTATGAGCTATACATTTATAGCAGAAGGGAGTGACAGCATAGGTATGAGCTATACATTTATAGCAGAAGGGAGTGACAGCATAGGTATGAGCTATATATAGGTATGAGCTATACATTTATACTAGAAGGGAATGACAGCATAGGTATGAGCTATACATTTATAGCAGAAGGGAGTGACAGCATAGGTATGAGCTATATATAGGTATGAGCTATACATTTATAGTAGAAGGGAGTGACAGCATAGGTATGAGCTATACATTTATAGCAGAAGGGAGTGACAGAATAGGTATGAGCTATACATTTATAACAGAAGGGAGTGACAGCATAGGTATGAGCTATAGATGACATAGCAGAAGGGAGTGACAGCATAGGTATAAGCTATACATTTATAGCAGAAGGGAGTGACAGCATAGGTATAAGCTATACATTTATAGCAGAAGGGAGTGACAGCATAGGTATGAGCTATACATTCATAGCAGAAGGGAGTGACAGCATAGGTATGTGCTATACATTTATAGCAGAAGGGAGTGACAGCATAGGTATGAGCTATACATTCATAGCAGAAGGGAGTGACAGCATAGGTATGAGCTATACATTTATAGCAGAAGGGAGTGACAGCATAGGTATGAGCTATACATTTATAGCAGAAGGGAGTGACAGCATAGGTATGAGCTATACATTTATAGCAGAAGGGAGTGACCGCATAGATATGAGCTATACATTTATAGCAGAAGGGAGTGACAGCATAGGTATGAGCTATAAATTTATAGCAGAAGGGAGTGACAGCATAGATATGAGCTATACATTTATAGCAGAAGGGAGTGACAGCATAGGTATGAGCTATACATTTATAACAGAAGGGAGTGACAGCATAGGTATGAGCTATACATTTATAGCAGAAGGGAGTGACAGAATAGGTATGAGCTATACATTTATAACAGAAGGGAGTGACAGCATGGGTATGAGCTATAGATGACATTTATAGCAGAAGGGAGTGACAGCATAGGTATAAGCTATACATTTATAGCAGAAGGGAGTGACAGCATAGGTATAAGCTATACATTTATAGCAGAAGGGAGTGACAGCATAGATATGAGCTATACATTTATAGCAGAAGGGAGTGACAGCATAGGTATGAGCTATACATTCATAGCAGAAAGGAGTGACAGCATGGGTATGAGCTATACATTCATAGCAGAAGGGAGTGACAGCATAGGTATGAGCTATAGATGACATTTATAGCAGAAGGGAGTGACAGCATAGGTATAAGCTATACATTTATAGCAGAAGGGAGTGACAGCATAGGTATGAGCTATACATTTATAGCAGAAGGGAGTGACAGCATAGCTATGAGCTATACATTTATAGCAGAAGGGAGTGACAGCATAGGTATGAGCTATACATTTATAGCAGAAGGGAGTGACAGCATAGGTATGTGCTATAAATTTATAGCAGAAGGGAGTGACAGCATAGGTATGAGCTATACATTCATAGCAGAAGGGAGTGACAGCATAGGTATGTGCTATAAATTTATAGCAGAAGGGAGTGAAAGCATAGGTATAAGCTATACATTTATAGCAGAAGGGAGTGACAGCATAGGTATGAGCTATACATTTATAGCAAAAGGGAGTGACTGCAGCTGAGGTTACAGTTGATTGCAAAATTCAATCATTGGAGGATAGAAATGCACCTTAACCCCTTCAGTACTGGATGTAATTAAATATGCTCCAACTCAGGGTAAACGACAAGCAGGCACTAAAGCAGATCAGGCATCAACAATATGCTATGATCTTCTGGTCCCAGATTACCTCGAGACCACATTAGGCCATGAACCAATCCGGTTCTCCATGGCCAGGTATTTGCAGAGTGATACTTTATTCATTGTAGAATAGACAATAAACATGGCCTGAAAGGAGCAGAGGCTGTGCTTATTTCTGAGATGACTCCTGCAATGAATGTAGGAAGAGATATTGTCAGCTTCCAGTGGGGGAAGGAGACTGATTCTGTCCAGCAGCACAGAGTTTATACAAAAGCTTATGAAAAAATTGTCATATTTATACACTTTAAAGTACTTTAGAAAAATTACTAGCAGAAGTTTGATTTGGAAATTATTTATATGATCAACTGATTAACTGGTAAATACTGTAGCTTCTTGGCAGTGACTAATCTCACATAATTCAAAAGAATGGGACTTAACTGCAATACAAGACACAGCCCGCAGACATGAGTGACGCTGCTGTGAAGATAAAACTAAAGTCTTTAAATCTTTAAAACGTTTAAAAACTTTTCTATATACTGTATTCAATCAAGATTTAGAATCCACAATGGTCAATTCACACCACTTGCTTTTCCCAGCCCGAATCCAAAATATATCCACAGGGTCCTTTTTAGCCCACCAATGCTAGAATATCATCGTTGAAATGGAACAACCCAACAATGAGAGTCTGGATGATGTGTGTCACTTGTATACATATTTAGAGGCATAAACCTTTGTCACAGGGTCCTTCTCCCATATCACACAATCAACAGAACGAGAGATGGCTGTACAATCCAAAGAGCATTTATTCCAAGCAAATCAAATGGTCCATAACATAATCCACAAAACAGAGGGTAAAAGTAGTCCAGTAACGCAAATATAGTCCGGTAACCGATAAAATATCCAGGTCTCTCTCAGAAGCCAGTTTCTCCCAGAGGTTCAATCTTCCTGCTTCACTTTTGAAGTTCTCAAACAGACAGCCTGAATCTCCCAGGTAAGCAGAGAGTTTACAGTAGGTGGACTCTAGAACCACCTCCTCCCACACCCAGGGACGGAAGCGCCTCAAGAGGCTATAATCTTGCACTACAGGGGGTGATTACTTACAAACAATACAATGTACACAGAAGCAGTACAAATAATGGACCGTGAACCAAGCTTAAAATAGGAATCTGTACAGTAAGATACACCTCCCCCATATCCCACCATCACAACCTTCCCAACAGATCCCATTGTAAACCTGTAGGATCCATCAGATTTTGTTGGGATCCATTTGACCCATCATTGAATCATTAAGGATAGGGCTATTCTTTCATACAGTAGTGTCTTGTGTGGTACCTTATGTTTTCCTTGGTGTCACTGGCATATTCTGAGCCCCAAAACTAAGCCTGGTACTGTTAAATAACAGAGTCAATTTTAATAATGTGAATCTCTGAAGGAAACAACCAAGATCAGATTAATGGAAAAGGCAATGATGGAAGATATGAAGAGCATCGCCATAAGATCAAGGAAAGTTATGGACTCATCATCAATGACCATGACCAATGGTCACAAACTCAATTCTGCGACATCTTCACCACTGAACGTTGACTCATCCAACAATCCACCACTTTACTACCTTCTTCTATTATATCTGTGTTTAAGACCCTTATAGAGCAGACTAAATCTACATTTCTCCCTTTCAGAATCTCCCATTGTGACCTCAGGATCAATTTGCGAATTATTTCTATTTGGTCTGATGTTCCTCCTTCCATAAGCCACCTTGAAGTTTTCGAAGGAGGAAAACCATCAAACCAAAAAATGGCACCTATGTCCTCTGGCCAGTAGATAGTTTTTGTCTTCCATAAGCCACCTTGAAGTTTTCGAAGGAGGAACACCATCAGACCAAAAAATGGCAACTATAACCTGAGGACAACAGAGTTCCCCAAACCTAACAGACATCATGAGTAAGGGGTGGTATAGGTGCATTTGTGTCATGATTACTATGGGATAGCTGTGAACTGGGTCTCCTAGGCTGTTCCTCAAGCAAGGAGGCCTTATGCTATCCCTAATGTGAGGGATACTCCTGATGGTGGAGAGGCCCAAGTCTCCTTCCTGGCCCTGCGCCTGACCAGTCCTGATTTGATTCCCCCATTCCCTAACAGAAGTGTGGTGAAACCCACAGATAAAGACAGACATTGGAAAGCCATAACTTTGTCCCACAGCATGCACATGCAAACGTAAAGACAATAAGAGATTCAGAAGAAAAATAGGAGCAGGAAGGCAGCTACAAAACAACAGGAGTAAACTGCACAACCATACTAAGCAATAAGCACAACTTTCACCAGAAAGTCTGGGACACCACACCACACAGATCAACAAAGACAAACTATAGCTGGCGTGGGTGGAAGGATTCAACCAGAAAAAATCGGAGGAGAGAAAATGTGATAGGCCTCCCCACAACACGTGATCAAAGGTGCAAGCAGACCAGCAAAGATTAACTTCTTGTTAGCCTGCCTATGAATTAGCACACAGCAGGTCGATGCCCGAGTCTCCATGAGTAGATCCCAGAAACTAGAAAAACCATTGGGCGGAGCATCAGAATCTGCAATCTGAACAGAGCCCAATGCCACCATGACAGTCGGCAAAGTTTGTGCAAAACTCTGTGATATTTTGTGCCATTCAGCTGTTTTTTACTCCGTGCATCGTAGATATTAGACTGTTACAATAATAAGTCCATCTTTTAGACTTACCTAAGGCTATAGGAAGGAGACATCGTGATGTTGCCAACTAGCTCTGTGACTGCTTCCATCACTAACAGAAAGTTATGTGTTTTTGCAATGTCTGTGAAGTGGAGCTGTCAGGAAATATTGGGCTGTATTTTCTCGGAAAAATACACTGATCAGTCGATGAAATGTAACGAATGTGAAATGTGTCAACAGCTACAGGATTAATTATTGTGTTAGAGGAGAAATGTATTGGAAAAATCCATCTACTTAATGGTTCTGGATAAAAAGCTCATAATTAATATCACAAATGATACAGAGGTTACATAAGGTAGTAATCTGTATGGCTGGATACAAACAAGTCCATTTTTGGGGAGCATTAATCCCAATAACCCACATGTCATCCATATTCTCAGATTCACACAGAGCCTTTGGAACATGTCTTAAAGGGGAAATTTGAAGTTTGGAAGTTATAGCCTATCCATGGGAGAAGGGATTACTTCCGGATTACTGGGGACCTGAACGCTTGAAACCCCATCGATACCGAGAAATGGGGCACTGAAGAGCCTGGTGTGAATGGTGTGACCGTCGGAGATAGGCGAGCATTCCACTCTGCAGGTCTTTGGAGGGGTACCAGCTGTTAGACCCTGAAGTGTCCGGAAATTATCCCCTATCCCATATGTAACGGATAACTTCCAAATTTGAGAATACCCCTTTGGTAAAATTTTCTAGGATTATACAAACATGGTGTCATAGGGTATGTAAAGACTGGACAGGGGCCCCTAGGCTGGCCCTCAGACTTGCGACCCTGCACTGTCCCTTATCTCGGAAGTAGGTTTGATGGTGACCAGGTCTGAACCCCCAGCGTGACCCTAACTCTTGTCCAGGCTCTGATCTTACTCCCCCTTTCCCACACCCTCGGGGCAGCGCACAAAATGACACAGACAAGAACAGAAACTCGTACACACAGCACTCAATACACACAGAAGAGACAATACGTGTACTGGAGAGTAATGAAAAAGGGGAGGAAGTAACACACAATAGGAAAATCGCTCACACCACTCAGAAGCGCAGCACGGATCACCATACACAGGAAAACCAACAAGACTGGGATCGCTGGAGCTTATGCTGAAGCTATCATCGGCACATACTGGAAGGAAGCAGTGCTTTAAATAGGGAGGAGACAGCTGCACTTGGCAATCAGCAACCTGAGCACTTAGGTCCTGCTCACCAGTCTGCAGGAATTAACTCCTGCAGAGCTGAAGACCAGTGAAGCTGGACCAGCTGACGCCCGGATTTGGCTGAACAATCCAGAAGCCTCAGGTTGCTTGTCAGACTCTGCAGTGTGAACAGAGTCTGACGCCAGCATGCCAGTAGGTTTGTGCAGAGCCGAGGGGTTGATCGTGAACACACAATTGATGTAATCACAGCAGTAGTATCATTTCTATTTTCTATCAGGACCTTTTCATTTTTCTGCTCTCATATAATGACTGGTGTCAGTAACATTGTCAGTGTGCCTGGTCTGCGGTCTCATCTCAGACATGGAGATGGCGGAGCCTGCTCCTGTCTGTGTCTTATGTGTTGTTTTCTCCCTGGGTTGCCCTGCTGGTCAGCTGGTCACTTTTCTTGACAAAAATAGTAATGGAAGCTCATGGGTGAAAGGAGAGGAAACCCTCAATTGTAAAATCAATATCTGAAAATGCTCCTATTACCTCTGCCTTTGATGCCAAGCAGCACTGTGCAGATAGGCAGTGGCAATGGAGATGGTGACCCCTGACCAAGCCAACCGCTGTGCCCTGAGTTCCCTCACTGCACCTATGTGCAAAGCCAGATACCGGACCAGAGGCTGACCCTGATCTGGGCCCCTAGGTAGGGAGCGGATGGGATGAGCTCTTCATCAACCGCACAGATAACAAACAAAGGAAAACCACAAACCTATCTCTAGTTGTCTCAGGGGGAGAAGCTGCAACAACCATCGAGATTCTTCAGATGTATGCAAGCCGCCTGCTTGCACTAAAGACTTGATAAAGATGTATCAAATATCACCAGCACTGAGCAATAGGAAGTGAAGGTTTATATAGACAAGGAAAGTACTGATGAACAGCAGCTGACAGGCTGAACAACGCCCCAGGGTCCTAGAGAGAAAAGGATGAAAACGAATCAGCAATGATAGACGGTCAGGGAGCAGTTTGTGCAGCCAAATGCTGTGACCTTCTATAGCCATATACCAAAGGACTGTCTGTCACCTGTGATATACTCGTGACACCTACTCCATCGGCTAGCAGATAGACAGTGGATGCAACCCAACCCTGTATAGGAGTTAAAGGATGAAGACAAGAGGTTCCTAGGGACCTGTTAGGAAGGGTAGCTTGTGCAAAGCCTGCCAATGGAAGCCATATTCAGAGCTGCTAGCCTTTCACTGACAGTGCACTTTTACACAGTTTATATACAGTTTAGTATAGGTGACAGACTTTTAACACAGATAATACAATGTAGGATCAGCTTCTTATATCACATTTCTACCGTAGAAAGCAAATATTACATTGTAAAAGGAAATATAGCTTAAAGTTCTCTCCATGACAACTTACAGCTCTATAGGAAACACAAAAGCAGAAATGGGGGGGGGGGGGGGGCTTTGTCTCTGTAAAGCAAGTGCAGGCAGATCTGTGTGTCTCTACAGGAAGTGGGGTCAGGTTTTTGTCTCTACAGGAAGTGGGGGCAGGTTTTTGTCTCTACAGGAAGTGGGGGCAGGTTTTTGTCTCTACAGGAAGTCGGGGCAGGTTTTTGTCTCTACAGGAAATGGGGGCAGGTTTTTGTATCTACAGGAAGTGGGGGCAGGTTTTTGTATCTACAGGAAGTGGGGGCAGGTTTTTGTATCTACAGGAAGTGAGGGCGGGTCTGTTACTCTACAGGAAGTGGGGGTGGGTTTTTGTCTCTCTACAGGAAGTGAGGGCAAATCTTTGTCTCCACATGAAGTGGGGCGCGGGTCTTTTACTCTACCAGAAGTGAGGGCGGGTCTTTGTCTCTTTACAGGAAGTGAGGGCGGGTCTTTTACTCTACGGGAAGTGGAGGCGGTCTTTGTCTCTACAGGAAGTGAGGGCGGGTCTTTGTCTCTTTACAGGAAGTGAGGGCGGGTCTTTTACTCTACGGGAAGTGGAGGCGGTCTTTGTCTCTACAGGAAGTGAGGGCGGGTTTTTGTCTCTCTACAGGAAGTGAGGGCGGGCCTTTGTCTCTACAGGAAGTGGGGCTGGTTTTTGTCTCTCTACAGGAAGTGAGGGCGGGCCTTTGTCTCTACAGGAAGTGGGGCCGGTTTTTGTCTCTCTACAGGAAGTGAGGGTGGGTCTTTCACTCTACAGGAATTGGGGTGGATCTTTTACTCTACAGGAAGTAAGGGCAGGTCTTTGTCTCTCTAGAGGAAGTGAGGGCGGGTCTTTTACTCTACAGGAAGTGGGGGCGGGTCTTCATCTCTCTACAGAAAGTAAGGGCAAGTCTCCGACTCTCTATAGGAAGTGGGGATTGGTCTTTGTCTCTCTACAGGGAGTGAGGGCGGGTCTTTCACTCTACAGGAATTGAGGCGGATCTTTTACTCTACAGGAAGTGGGGGCAGGTCTTTGTCTCTCTACAGGAAGTGAGGGTGGGTCTTTTACACTACAGGAAGTGGGGGCGGGTCTTCATCTCTCTACAGAAAGTAAGCGCAAGTCTTTGACTCTATAGGAAGTGGGGATTGGACTTTGTCTCTCTACAGGAAGTGAGGGCGGGTCTTTGTCTCTCTACAGGAAGTGGAGGCAGGTCTTTGTCTCTCTACATGAAGTGGGGGTGGGTCTTTGTCTCTACAGGAAGTGGGGGCGGGTCTTTGACTTTCTACAGGAAGTGGGGATTGGTCTTTGTCTCTCTAAAGGAAGTAAAGGTGGGTCTTTGACTCTCTACAGGAAGTAGGGGGGGCCTTTTTTGCTCCACAGGAAGTGGCTCTTTGCCTCTATACTGCAAGCGGATGCAGGCCTTTATCTCTCTAGGGGAAGTAGGACAGGGCTTTGTATCTTAACATTTGATGGGGACAGATCTCTGCTCCTTCTTTCTGGTCTGACAAACGGTACAGAGGTATAACAGAGATAGGCTTTAAGTTCAGGACAGACTAGCCACAGGACAATTACATACATAATAAATGCTGATGATTGGAAGAAAGCTCCAGCACCTATAGTACTGGTAGAAAGGTGATGAAAAGAAACCACCAACTCAAAAAGAGTGGATAGAAATGTATAGAGTATGGGAATTAGGAACAGTTCCTGGATATATTAGTCCATTTTATAAATTAAAGTTAGTTTTAACTTGTTATCTGGAATATGCTGCTTATCTTCAGGTTTTATCTACAACCATAAAACATATAAGATGAACTTAAATTGTTGGAATTCTGCAATGAAAAATAAGTGTCAGGTGGTAAATTTGGGAATCAATTGTGCATGGGAAGGGGCTTAGGAATTCATGTGAATGAACGATCTCAGGAGATGGAATGATTTGACATGGAGAATGAGTGACAGCAGAGCGCGCAGACACAGGAGAGATGTCCCCATATAGATTTCATTACGTGATTCTCCGGATAATACGGAGACGATGAGGGAAAGACGATGTAACGACTCCTGGAGCGACTGCAGGCACTGCGCCCCGGCCGCCCGCTGCGGCTGCACTCAATGTTTAGTTCCATGTCAGGAATGAGAATTGAAGGCGGCATGGTTATTTATATCCCACATCGTCCTGGTCTACAGGACTCTCACTAACAAGACGCAGAATGGATAGTGGCATAGCGGTATAGTGGGATGGCGGGGAGAATTATTGCTTAATGGGTGCAGGTGGCATCAGGACTTTCCAATGAGAAATGTTACGTGTTGCCTATAGGAAAACTTCATCTACGGGTTAACGAGACATTGAAATGACATGTCCATGTATGAAGGTGAAAAACCACAGACGTCACACAAGCGGAGCTGAGAGCAATTTCCAGCTCAGTGCACGTGGATGGCGGCTCGGCACCGGCACAAGAGGTGGGAAGAAATCTGCTCCGCAATCACAGGGAAAATCCATGGCAGAGAATTTCCACTATACGTCGACGAGCATTGCCATTGTGCTGTGGACACTTTAATGACTGAAATAGGATTATAACGGTATTATTTAATATAACTAGAGGGCAGCATACAATATGTGAAACCTGTGCAAGGTCTCCACTTTAACAGTAGCTTCCTTCATAT
Organism: Anomaloglossus baeobatrachus; assembly: GCF_048569485.1. Classification (NCBI taxonomy): domain Eukaryota; kingdom Metazoa; phylum Chordata; class Amphibia; order Anura; family Aromobatidae; genus Anomaloglossus; species Anomaloglossus baeobatrachus. The sequence continues at coordinate 30,553,277 of NC_134357.1, read as the reverse complement.
ATATATATCAGATGCATCAAAGGGCCTTGATCAAAATTACTGGTTACTAGTGTGATGCCCCTGTAGCTCCAGTCGCCACAGGGTACTGCACCTCACTTAAGGTGCAGTATTCATCTTGGGTAAGGAGGGGGTTAATCACCGGTGTTTCCACATTCCATATTACATACAGTTAGGTGCCTTCTCACTGGGGACTGGACTAGGGTAGATAGGGGGGTGGCCATCGCGAAGCATGGGACTTTCCCGGTCACTGGGACAACCACCTGGGGGGCGAGCACCACTTGGGGAGATACCTTTTAATCTTCAGTCAAGTCGGGACTTCAATTCTGGCGACACGACACAACTTTCTTCTTTTCTTCTCGGTACCAGAGGCTTGGAGCGGGAGGCTCAGCCCAGGTTCCTCACTTCTGAAGGGGCATCTCTTAGGAAAGGAAACTTTCAGACACCGGTGGCTACCTCTAACCTAACTGGGATCAGCTGGAGCCCACCACGGCAGAGACTGGCACCTCCCGGGCAACCCACGGACAGTGAGTAAACGACCTGGAACCGCAACTACTGTGTCCGCCCTCATTGCCATTGCCGTCACCCCGAGCTTCGGTGCCAAAGGCCACTACCACCTCCATCATCTTCCCTGGGGCCTAGCTTCACCTGCGGGAAGCTGAACTATCCTAGCTGAGACATTACAAGCCCCAGAGGACAGCGACTGCAGCGGAGGCTAATCCCTGGCCGCATACTGTAGGTGGCATCACGAGACAACTACCCCCATCACCCCATCCACCATCCTCATCCCTTTTATTGTACACTTCGGGGCCAAGAAGCTGAGCAGGGCCACCCGTGACATCACAGAACCCGACATCACCGGCCCGGCCATGAGTAACGTTTAACCCCTGCCCCGTGGGTGCTACACTAGTGGATAGGGCGGATTTTATAGAAAATGGGACACTGGGCAACCACCAAAATATAGACCAGTCCCATTCCTATTTTGGATAGTTTTTCTCAGAATAATAATGCAATAATAATACTACCATGTACAGTCCACATATTACCGCCATAAGGTACCAAAATAATACTGTCATATACAACTCACATAATACCGCCCTATTGTGCTAAGATAATATTACTCTATACTCGCCACATAATACCACCATACAATGGCACTAATCCTACAATTAACAGCCCACATATTACTGCCATATAGTATCAAGATAACAGAATTATATGCAGGGCACATTGTACTGCCATATAGTGCCAAGATGATAGAACTGTATACTCTCCACATAATAGCACCAAACAGTGCCAATTAATATCCTACATATTAGTAGCATATAAAACCAAGATACTATTATCATATACAGCCCACATTGTACTTCTATAGAGTGCCACGAAAATACTGTCATGTAAAACCCACATATTACTGCCATACAATGTCAAAATAATCCAGCCTACATATTAATGCTAAATAGCGCCAATATAGTATAACTATCTACCTTTAATATTGCCATGTAGTGCAAAGATAATTCTACAATTCCCAACAACTGTGTGTCGTGCCATGATAATATTACCGTATCATATGTATTTCACTTAGTAACAATATATAATGTCAAAATAATACTTTCAGGATAACTCTACTGTATACTACCCACATAAATTCACTATATAGTGCCAAGACATTTTTGCCATATACTGTTCACATAATATCTTAGTTTCGTGCCAAAGTAATATTGCTGTATACTGGACACATAATATTGCCACATAGTGCCGACATAAAACAGCCATCAACAACCGCGTTGTGTCATGTTAATAATATGATATACTAAACTCTCTACATAATACCACCACATAGTGCCAAGATAATACTAATTTATACTGGACACATAAAATTGCCACATAGTGCCGAGATAGTACGATCATTAACAACCCACGTAGTGTCGTGTTTATAATATGATATACTGTACTTTCTACATAATACCACCACATAGTGCCAAGATAATACTTCTGAATAGTGGACACTTAATATTGCCACATAGTGCCAAGATAATATGGCCATTAACAGCCCACATGGTGTCATGTTTATAATATGATATACTGTAATATACTTTCTACATAATACTACCACACAGTGCCAACCTAATACTGTCATATACAAGTAACATAATTGTCACCTTTAAGTGCCAAGATATTATAACTGTACACTGCCCACATAATTCCGCCATATAGTGCCAAGATAATTCTGCCATATGCTGTCCACATAATACTCCAGTTCAGTGGCAATATAATACTATTGTATACTGGACACATAATACTGCCACATAGTGCTGAGATAATTGGCCATTCACAAGCTGCAGAGTGCCATGATAATGCTATGATATACTGTACTCTATAATACACAACTAAGATAATGCCGCCATTACATGCCAATAGAACTTTACTGTATAATGCCCACATTATACTACCATATAGTGCCAAGTTAGTCATGCAATTCACAGAAAACTGGGGTTGTCCAGTCTAAATCTACAAGTCTGCAGTCACTATGTGTGTCCCTCTGGGACTGCAGACTTGTGAATCCTCACATCGTGCACACTGTGCACTGTGAGGATTCTCCGGGAACAGTGGTGACATGGCAGAGAATATAGGGGGCTTTACATGGTAGCGATATCGCTAGCAATTTCTAGCGATAGCGAGCGTGTAAGTACCCGCCCCCGTCGCGCATGCGATTGTTTGTGATCGCTACCGTAGTGAACATTATCGCTATGGCAGCGTCACACATACTTACCTGGTCGGCGGCGTCGCTGTGACTGCGAACAATCCCTCCTTCAAGGGAGAGGGACGTTCGGCATCACAGCGACGTCACCGCAACGCCACTAAGCGGCCGGCCAATCAAAGCGGAGGGGCGGAGATGAGCAGGACGTAACATCCCGCCCACCTCCTTCCTTCCGCATTACGGCCGGCGGCAGGTAAGGAGACGTTCCTCGCTCCTGCGGTGTCACACATAGCGATGTGTGCTGCCGCATGAGCGATGAACCCCCTGTATAAACAACCCTTACCGATTTTTGAGTTTGGGACGACCTCTCCATGGTGAACGATTGTCACCATTTTTGAGGTCGCTGGTCAGTGTCACACGCTGCAATATCGTTAATGAGCGTCACTAACAACGTGACCCCGACGATAAAACATTAACGATATCGTAGTGTGTAAAGCCCCCTTTAGTGATATGCAGATTACTGGCCACTAGACTGTCTCTGACCTTGACCGATACCCTCTAGTCTGATTATGGATGGGAGTCTGCATATCACCGTTTCGGGCTCTGACACCGGAGAATCCTCACAGTGCACAGTATGCACAATGGGAGGATTCACAAGTCTGCAGTCACAGAGGGGCACATAGGGACTGCAGACATGTTATTTTAGACCGGACAACCCCTTTAATACCACCATATAGGGCCAACATAATACTACTGTACACAACCTACATAATTAATACCGCCATATAGTGCCAACATAATACTATTATACATAAGCCACAATTAATACCGCCATATAGTGCCAACATAATACTACTGTACACAACCCACATAATTAATACCGCCATATAATAGCAACATAATACCACTATACATAACCCACATAATTAATACTGCCATATAATGCCAACATAATACTACTATACATAACCTACATAATTAATACCGCCAACATAATACCACTATACATAACCCACATAATTAATACCGCCATATAATGCCAACATAATACTACTATACATAACCCACATAATTAATACCGCCATATAGTGCCAACATAATACTACTATACATAACCCACATAATTAGTACTGCCATATAGTGCTAACATAATACTACTGTACACAACCTGCATAATTAATACCGCCATATTGTGCCAACATGATACTACTATACATAACCCACATAATTAATACCGCCATATCGTGCAAACAAAATACTACTGTACATAGCCCACATAATACTGCCATGTAGTAGTACTAAGCTACTGCTTACACATAAAGCGCACAAAACACAATCAAACAGTATCAGGATATTACTGACATATACAGCATAAATAATACCGCCACATAATGACAAAAAAATACCACCAAGCAAATAATAGTTTCGTAAAAAAGACCACATAATACTACAATAGGTTTTCCAAATAATACTCACATACACCCCTGAATAATCCTAGGTGGTGGGACTTTGCGCCCCATGAGGCTGCAGTGTCAGAGCCGCGGGGAGCTCGGACCTCCCGCCGGTTGTGGCCGCCTCAGTCATTTCATGTGCAGGGTGCACATCAATATAATCGTAGCTTTACACGCAGTAAATGAATCTGTGGGATCCGCGGTGATTGATCATCTTTACTGCTGTAGACAAGAACTCGTAAATGATCTCAATTTAGAAATGTTTTCACTCCGGGGATGAATATGAGATTCATTATTGAAATAGCAATCAGTACAAATCAACGTGATTGATAACCCAGTATTCCCACTGCAGCCGTCAATTCTCATTTCCTGCAATGGGAAATCATGTAGGTATATACTATGTATAGCGGATAAACGGCACCTGGGGGCTGAACAGATGGATCCAGACATGGGTGGGGGGGGTCTGACAATACTATCCTTTTCATTCACTTATTTACTAGAATGTGAATTAAAACAGTCACAGATGAGAATATTGGACACTTGCCGGGAGTGTAATTAAAAGAAATCCAGAGTGAAATACACTCTATGCCACTGGAACGCCAAATAGTAAGATTTGTTTCACAAGCGCTTGGGAAATCATTGCAGCGCATACGCTTTGTGGTGTACTGAAAGTTTCTACTTTATTATATCATGTGACCAGTTTATATAGTACCTCAAACAAAGAAATAACTACAGTTAGGTCCAGAAATCTTTGGACAGTGACACAATTTTCGCGAGTTGGGCTCTGCATGCCACCACATTGGATTTGAAATGAAACCTCTACAACAGAATTCAAGTGCAGATTGTAACGTTTAATTTGAAGGTTTGAACAAAAATATCTGATAGAAATTGTAGGAATTGTCACATTTCTTTACAAACACTCCACATTTTAGGAGGTCAAATGTAATTGGACAAATAAACCAAACCCCAAAAAAAAATTTTTATTTTCAATATTTTGTTGCGAATCCTTTGGAGGCAATCACTGCCTTAAGTCTGGAACCCATGGATATCACCAAACGCTGGGTTTCCTCCTTCTTAATGCTTTGCCAGGCCTTTACAGCCGCAGCCTTCAGGTCTTGCTTGTTTGTGGGTCTTTCCGTCTTAAGTCTGGATTTGAGCAAGTGAAATGCATGCTCAATTGGGTTAAGATCTGGTGATTGACTTGGCCATTGCAGAATGTTCCACTTTTTTGCACTCATGAACTCCTGGGTAGCTTTGGCTGTATGCTTGGGGTCATTGTCCATCTGTACTATGAAGCGCCGTCCGATCAACTTTGCGGCATTTGGCTGAATCTGGGCTGAAGGTATATCCCGGTACACTTCAGAATTCATCCGGCTACTCTTGTCTGCTGTTATGTCATCAATAAACACAAGTGACCCAGTGCCATTGAAAGCCATGCATGCCCATGCCATCACGTTGCCTCCACCATGTTTTACAGAGGATGTGGTGTGCCTTGGATCATGTGCCGTTCCCTTTCTTCTCCAAACTTTTTTCTTCCCATCATTCTGGTACAGGTTGATCTTTGTCTCATCTGTCCATAGAATACTTTTCCAGAACTGAGCTGGCTTCATGAGGTGTTTTTCAGCAAATTTAACTCTGGCCTGTCTATTTTTGGAATTGATGAATGGTTTGCATCTAGATGTGAACCCTTTGTATTTACTTTCATGGAGTCTTCTCTTTACTGTTGACTTAGAGACAGATACACCTACTTCACTGAGAGTGTTCTGGACTTCAGTTGATGTTGTGAACGGGTTCTTCTTCACCAAAGAAAGTATGCGGCGATCATCCACCACTGTTGTCATCCGTGGACGCCCAGACCTTTTTGAGTTCCCAAGCTCACCAGTCAATTCCTTTTTTCTCAGAATGTACCCGACTGTTGATTTTGCTACTCCAAGCATGTCTGCTATCTCTCTGATGGATTTTTTCTTTTTTTTCAGCCTCAGGATGTTCTGCTTCACCTCAATTGAGAGTTCCTTAGACCGCATGTTGTCTGGTCACAGCAACAGCTTCCAAATGCAAAACCACACACCTGTAATCAACCCCAGACCTTTTAACTACTTCATTGATTACAGGTTAACGAGGGAGACGCCTTCAGAGTTAATTGCAGCCCTTAGAGTCCCTTGTCCAATTACTTTTGGTCCCTTGAAAAAGAGGAGGCTATGCATTACAGAGCTATGATTCCTAAACCCTTTCTCCGATTTGGATGTGAAAACTCTCATATTGCAGCTGGGAGTGTGCACTTTCAGCCCATATGATATATATATAATTGTAATTCTGAACATGTTTTTGTAAACAGCTAAAATAACAAAACTTGTGTCACTGTCCAAATATTTCTGGACCTAACTGTATGTACCAATAAGAGCCGCAAGGGTGTGTGTAGAAATGTGAAACGCAGACCATGTGGATTTAGAGCCGGCTGCAGACTTCCCTGAAGACACACTGGTTAGGAGGCCAGGTGTATGGAGCCTGTGGTCGCTCTGTGCTTAGGAAGCTGGAGTCCTTCTGAGGATCTGGACTGGCAGGAGTCAGTATCTAGAGCAAGTCATAGTTCTTGGTGATCCCAGTGAGACAGTGTTACTAAGTGTCCGTTGGAGCCTTGCTCAACTCCAGAAAGGTGACCTCACAAAAAAGGGTTGTATACTGACTGAGGTCAGTGAGTGGACTATGCGATACCTCCGCCTGAATATTGCTGTGAGGGATTGTATCCGAAGCCATGCGAGCATATTCGCGGATGAAATGAACTGTATGTCAAATATGTTTCTGTAAGGCTGAAGGAAGGCTCTTGTTTATGTTACTTTAAAGCCGCAAGAAGCCCTTTGTTATATTGCTGCAGTGCTAGTTTATGTTTGTGAATAAACCAACTGGACTGTTTAAATAGAAAACTGTTCCTGTGTGCCTAAAGGCCACTTTACACACAGAGATAAATCTGCGGCAGATCTGTGGTTGCAGTGAAATTGTGGACAATCAGTGCCAGGCTTGTGGCTGTGTACAAATGGAACAATATGTCCATGATTTCACTGCAACCACAGATCTGCCAATGATTTATCTGTGTGTGTAACAGGGCCTTTACTCTAGCAGCCAAGCGAGTATCAACCAGTACATTCAGTGAGCAGAGCCTCACAGTAGTCAGAGAAAAAAAACTGGCTACCAGCTGCCACCACTAGAGGGAGCTGGTCACATACTCCAATAATAACACGGTATGCAGTAAGCTCATAAGCTCCCTCTAGTGGTCATTGAAGGCAGCACTCAACTCTATGCTGAGGAGTCAGAGCTTTGTATTAGAAAAAAAGAAATATTAAAAAACTCAATTTTCAGCCCGGTAAATGTGGCTCAAGCGAAAGATGTCACCTTTCCAACAAGTCAGCCATCAACTATAGCCATAGAGTGCTTCAGGGAGTGCCCATGATGACTACAAATGGAAACATAGGGATTCAAGATACTGTTGTATTTGCCTTCTAAAAAATCTATGGCCTCATATTGTACCTCCATGGGACAGCAATTCTATGGAGGCACACAGATTAAATTTTATGGATTGCATAAACTGTAGCATGCGCCGCCATATATCACAGTATGGAATCACTTTCTACCATTCTCCTTCATTCTCCCACCATTGCTTACAGTGGAGAATTCGGTGCAACATGGAGGAGCCGTATGGCAGGATATGGAATGCCCATGACTTTACACAGTCATAGAGATTCCAAATTTTGCCAGAAAAGCCCTGTGCCAGTCCACCGGAAATGCCGGCCTATCAGTGGGAATTTTAATACAATTTGAAGGATCTTTAATAGAGATGGGCAAATAGTGAAATATTTGAGTTTGGATTATTCAAGCCAAAAAATGTCTATTATTCGTGTATTTATCACTAAGAACGAACCCAATGCAAGTTAATGAGAAACTCAAATAATTATCAGGAGGACCTTGGAACCTTGGAACTCGGTCCGGAAGGGCTGTAAAAATACTGAAATGGATGGAAAAGTGTTGAAACTAAATGGGAACATCATGAGGAAGATGCCTGGATGCTTTTCTAACTCACATTTGGCTCTTAGGAATAATATTGTCAGAGTATTATGCTAGACTTATCGAGATTCCCAGTGGCTGTAACAATACTTCTGGGTCTGCTCATTAGCGCTCATACATATGCACTGATTCCCCCGCCCTCTTTCTTAACCGGCATCTGTGACTAGCTGCAGTCAGACTGCCAGAGTGCTAGCATTTCTGATTGGTTGCCTTCACAGTAGCTGTATAAGTCCCTTAATGGAGTGTAAAAATAAATAAATACATCCCCCATATATTGACACCCAGCAAAGATAAAGCACATGGCTACAGGCTGCAGCCCCATCCATATGCTTATCTTGGCTGTGTATCAAAATAAGAGGGACCCATGTGGCTTTTTTAAATTATTAAAAAAAATAATTTTTAAAAAAGGGTGTGGTTACCCCCAATTTTGATACCCAGCCATGATAAAGCTGACAGCTGGGGGCTGGTATTCTTAGGCTGGGGAGGCCCATTGTTATTGGGCTACACACCAGTCTAAAAATAGCAGTGCGCAACCGCCCAAAATTGTCGCATCCATTACATGTGACAATCCTGGCACTTTGCCCGGCTCATCCTGATTGCTCTGGTGCAATGGCAATCAGGGTAATATAAGGGGTTAATGACAGTTCACAGTTACCACTAAGCCCTTGATTAGTAAAGGGGAGGGATCTATTACCCCTCATTACTAATCCAGTAAGTAAAAAGAAATAAACACAAAACACAGAGATACCGTATTTTTCGGACTATAAGACGCACCGGACCATAAGACGCACCCTGGTTTTAGAGAAGCAAAATAGGAAACTAAACTTGTAAGCAAAAAATGTGGTCATGACACACTGTTATGGGGCGAGGATCTGCTGCTGACACTGTTATGGGGGTAATGTCTCCATATTCTCTACTAAGGTACCCCAACCTGGTAATGATCCTTCTGCCTTGTATATATAAATCATTTATCTTGGTATAGCCCCCATCCTGCTATATACTGCCATCTTGGTATATGCTCCCATCCTGCTATATACTGCCATCTTGGTATATGCTCCCATCCTGCTATATACCCCCATTCTTTTATATGGCCACATTCTGCTATTTACCCCATCCTGCCATATGCCCTCATCTTGCTCATAATATTCTCCATCCTGGCTTATGGCCCCATCCTGCTATATACCCCATCCTGCTATATGGCCTGCACCCTGTGGCACACATAAAAATAAACGTTCATACTCACCTTTCCTCACTCCTACAGCATCGCTCCACCTCCTGTCTGTGCCAGCAGCAGCACCGCTGACCTGTGTGGAACCGGCCATGATCCCTGCAGCATCGCCCCGAACACCTGTCTGCAGGCCGCAGCTGTGTGTGGACACGTGAGCACAGCGATGACGTCATCGCTGTGCGCACCACTAGTCTCCACACACACCCGCGGCCGGCAGGAGGACGGGGCGATGCTGCAGTGATCGTGGCCAATGAGAATACTGATTCACTGCAACCCGCGTTGATGATGATGCGCGGGGAGCAGTGAATACAGCCACACATGATCACTCCAGGCTGTAGTTGCCAGGGGTGATCATGCGGGCCGGCTGTTTATTATGCGCGCATCCCCCGCCCATCATCCCGCCCACCTGTCAACGCCGGCTTCAGCGATGAGAGATGATTGCATATGAAATGAGCGGGCCCACATGGTCACGGCAGACGCTGCTACAGCCTGCTCATGCCCTCGATGACCCACGCCACCACATCACCCTCATTCATCGCAGCCATGCCCTACATTCAGACTATAAGACGCACCCCCCACTTTCCCCCAACATTTGGGGGAAAAAAGTGCATCTTATAGTCCGAAAATACGGTAAATCCGCTATTTAAAAAAAAAAATAACAAAAAACAAAACACCCTCTTTCTCCAATATATTAATCTCAAAACATCCAGGTCCGATGTAATCCACACCACAACTTCCCTCGATGATCCCGGTTCTGCTACATACTGAAGTCACAGCGCATGGGCACATTACAAAACATGACCGCCCGCTGCAGCTTCAGCTAGAAACTGACTGAGCCGCAGCTGTGAGTGGTGACATCACTGAGTTTATGTGTGGTCACAGCTGGAGGTTCCCACGGTGCCCCACCTGTCACTGCAGGTAAACTGACCTCAGGTGACCTCAGTGAACTCAGTGACATCACCTCAGGTGAGCTGAATTCAATCAGATCTGCATCTCTTGGCAGAAAACCATGTTTTTTTTTACCAAGAGATACAGATTTGGTGCTGAAATTTATACACCAAATTCCTACTCCAAACCTGCATCGTCTGGTAAAAAAATGCATACATGCAATGCAGTTTTGATGCAGTACTGATGCAATTTTTTTGCCAGGAGATGCAGCTTTTGTGCAGGAATTTGGTGTATAAATTTCAGCACCAAATCTGCATCTCCTGGCAGAAAACCGCACAAAAAATGGTTTTGACGCTGTTTTGGTGCAGTTTTGTGCCAGAAGATTTCTTCACTAAATTTGCATCTCCTGGCAGAAAACTGAACCAAAACCACGTCAAAACAGTTTTTGTGAGTTTTTTCATCAGGAAATACAGATTTGGTGCTGAAATTTATACACCAAATTCCTGCACCAAATCTACATCTTTTAGAAAAATTGCATCAAAATTCGAAGAGGTTTTGATGTGTTTTTTTTTTTTTGCCAGAAGATGTAGATTTGGTGCAGGAATTTGGTGTATAAATTCCAGCACAAAATCTGCATCTCTTGGAAGTAAACTGCACAAAAACTGCGGTTTTGACCCCATTTCGGTATGGTTTTCTGCCAGGAGTTGCAAATTTGATGCAGAAATCTGGCGCAGATGTTTTTACACAGCAAATCTGTTTCTCCTGGCAGAAAACTGCACCTAACCTGCAGGAGATGCAGATTTGGTGCTGAAATTTATACACCAAATTCCTGCAGCAAATCTGATTTTTTTTCACTGCGCCTCCCAATCAAAGTAATGCCAGTAGTAAAGATGGCTACGGCATTATTGTGATTGATAGGCAATTCCTGCATGTTTAGAGGCTGAATATCAGGCACAAAACATGCTGGGAGGGATCTTAAAACTTACAAAGCGGACACCAACTGATATCGCGAATACCTTAATATCCGTGCGAGTAACGAATAGTGCGGAGTATATCCGCTCATCACTAATCATTAACAATTTTGACTAATTAGAGGAAACTTTCATTGATTTTCATTGATTGCACAGCCGTCATTAATCTGCTGCAGATTCAGATCAAAGGAAAATGTCAACACAACAGGGTTCAACTAATCTGCACGATACTGGTAAGGATGAAGCAGGTGTCCTCCGACACGTCTAGTCATCATGCTGTGATATTTTAATGTCACGCTCTTCTCTCCTCTGATCTGCCTCCTTCATACTCATGTACCAATCTGTTGCTTGATGTTCTCTGCTCCTACTTTCCAGTCGCTAAGATTTAACTCCTGGCAAAAACTTTCCAAGACATCTCCTGATGTATTATAGTAATTATATTCTTGTATATAGGAGCAGTATTATAGTAGTTATATTCTTGTACATAGGGGACAGTATTATAGTAGTTATATTCTTGTGCATAGGGGGCAGTATTATAGTAGTTATATTCTTGTACATAGGGGCAGTATTATAGTAGTTATATTCTTGTATATAGGAGCAGTATTATAGTAGTTATATTCTTGTACATAGGGGACAGTATTATAGTAGTTATATTCTTGTGCATAGGGGGCAGTATTATAGTAGTTATATTCTTGTACATAGGGGCAGTATTATAGTAGTTATATTCTTGTACATAGGGGCAGTATTATAGTAGTTATATTCTTGTATATAGGAGCAGTATTATAGTAGTTATATTCTTGTACATAGGGGCAGTATTATAGTAGTTATATTCTTGTACATAGGGGGAGTATTATAGTAGTTATATTCTTGTATATAGGAGCAGTATTATAGTAGTTATATTCTTGTACATAGGGGCAGTATTATAGTAGTTATATTCTTGTATATAGGAGCAGTATTATAGTAATTATATTCTTGTACATAGGGGGCGGTATTATAATAGTTCTAGTCTTGTACATAGGAGCAGTATTATAGTAGATATATTATTGTACATAGGGGACAGTGTTATATTCTTGTACATAGACGCAGTATTATAGTAGTTATATTCTTGTACATAGAGGCAGAATTACAATAGTTATATTCTTGTACATAAGAGCAGTATTGGAGTAGTTATATTCTTGTACATAGGGGCAGTATTATAGTAGTTATATTCTTGTACATAGAGGCAGAATTACAATAGTTATATTCTTGTACATAAGAGCAGTATTGGAGTAGTTATATTCTTGTACATAGGGGCAGTATTATAGTAGTTATATTCTTGTACATAGAGGCAGAATTACAATAGTTATATTCTTGTACATAAGAGCAGTATTGGAGTAGTTATATTCTTGTACATAGGGGCAGTATTATAGTAGTTATATTCTTGTACATAGAGGCAGAATTACAATAGTTATATTCTTGTACATAAGAGCAGTATTGGAGTAGTTATATTCTTGTACATAGGGGCAGTATTATAGTAGTTATATTCTTGTACATGGGGCAGTATTATAGTAGTTATATCCTTGTACATAGGGGCAGTATTATAGTAGTTATATTCTTGCACATGGGGGCAGTATTTTAGTAGTTATATCCTTGTACATAAGAGCAGTATTGGAGTAGTTATATTCTTGCACATGGGGGCAGTATTTTAGTAGTTATATCCTTGTACATAGGGGCAGTATTATAGTAGTTATACTCTTGAACATAGGAATAGTATTATAGTAGTTATATTCTTGCACATGGGGGCAGTATTATAGTAGTTATATTCTTGTACATAGGAGCAGTATTATAGTAGTTATATTCTTGTACATAGGGGTAGTATTATAGTAGTTATATTCTTGTACATAGGGGGCAGTATTATAGTAGTTATATTCTTGTACATAAGAGCAGTATTATAGTAGATATATTCTTGTACATAAGAGCAGTATTATAGTAGTTATATTCTTGTACATAGGGGCAGTATTATAGTAGTTATATTCTTGTACATAGGGGCAGTATTATAGTAGTTATATTCTTGTACATAGGGGGCAGTATTATAGTAGTTATATTCTTGTACATAGGGGGCAGTATTATAGTAGTTATATTCTTGTACATAGGGGCAGTATTATAGTAGTTATAGTCTTGTACATAGGGGCAGTATTATAGTAGTTATATTCTTGTACATAGGGGCAGTATTATAGTAGTTATATTCTTGTACATAGGGGGCAGTATTATAGTAGTTATATTCTTGTACATAAGAGCAGTATTATAGCAGTTATATTCTTGTACATAGGGGCAATATTATAGTGTTACATCCTCACCGGAGTCCGCTTGTGCGATTTCTGCTTCGATCACCAGGCGCCACCGTATTCCCACCATGGATGGTGCTGGTGATAGGAGAGGAGTCGGTGCCAGTAACTCTGGTGGGCTCAGGCTCTGCTCATCCACTGGGCTGGGTTTCCATGCAGCCTGCAGTACCACTGGCTGACTGTATGTGGCGTGTGTCTTCCAGCTGAAGTTACCACCATTCACATCCAATGGGAAGACACCACACCCTTCTAATCCCCCTTCTTGTCTGCTGGTCACTGCCAGATATAGTTTTGTATTCCTGTTAGTGTCTGGTTCCGGTCCTGACTATTGATCCCTGTGTTTTGACCTCTTCCTGCTCACTGAGTACTCTCCTGGCTGCCATATTTGTACCTCGCCACCATCTCCAGTCTTGACCTCTGCCTGATTTCCTGACTACGCTCCTGCCTGCTGATTTTGTCCCATCTTGTGCCTCCTGGTTTTAACCCTGCCTGATGACCACTCTTTCCTGGATTGCCGCCTTCCATAGGCAGCGATCTCCTGGATCTTGTGTAGTTCCAAATCCCTGTTCAGTGGTCAAAGGGTTTCGGGGTTCTCGAGATCCTGCCGACTTGGTGGCTAGCCCTAGTCTGTCCGTAACAGTCAACGTTACATATAGTAGTTATATTCTTATACGTAAGAACAGTATTATAGAGCTTATCTTATGGTACACAACAGTATTGAAGTTATTATATTTTTCTCTGTTGGGGTACTATTTCGTAGTATTGCAGTTTTTTGTATATTTCTGGACATTTTGGGCGGTATTATAGCAGGGGTTATGAAAGATAGTGGAACAAATTTCTTCCTAGTGTAAATTTTTTTTCTATTTTCTCAATCTTAATTTATATTTGGAGTTATATTGAAAATACAAAATTCCATTAGGGACTTCATGTAGTGAGAAATCGTTGCCATTCTCCTGGAATCCCCCTTTAGTTTATCCATTGCTGGACTCCTGCTCACCTTTTCCTGGCTCTCTCTATAGAAAACCCTCGGCTTTCTGCGCTCTGAATAGCCTTCTGTTCGGTGACAGCACAATATAAGTCATTGGACAGGGGCATGCAACCAACCAAGAAGCAAACGGATAGCAGACAATGCTGCGGCTTGGCTCGGCTCTTGCGCTGCTCACTTGGCTCAGTTTATTTCGGGAGGCCAGATGGCGGAGGTGGTATTAAAATTTAACACAGGTGTCATAACAACTCAAGCAAAATAGAGATCATTACAATGCCAGCGAAATCTGCCCGGGTAATTCAAGCTCCGCATCATGTATGGCAAAATAGACTTTCCATCACTTGCTACAAGTGAACCTGAACTATGTGTCCTGCCCGGGCGCCAGGCTTCCTATCGAATGATCAGCGCATGCCAAGCTGATGGTCGGCTTAGAAAATGACATAATTTAGTAATAACGGGTCACTCCGGAGATAAGGCAGAAGTGCGAGAGAAGAAATGGGGATCTTTACAGTGAAGATATGGCAGCTTAAAGGGGAATTCCGGTCTTACAAAAATAAAGCATAAAGTGGGCGTCTAATGAGAAAAAATGAATTTCACACGCCTATCAATCATGTAAGGGGGGCGGCTGCTTCGTATATGCACAAGAATAAGGCTTGAATAAAGGTTTACACTGATACATGTAGTTTATCATCTACATATTGTTAGTTTGACCAGGTGTTGTAAGAATGGACTTTCTTTCTGTGATATACTTTTTTGAAGGTTCGATTTAAGGATTGGCTTAGTTATTACAAAAGGCTGCTTTACACGGTACGACCGATTGTGCAATTTCACAATCGATCGTACCCGCCCCAGTCCTTTTTGCGTCACGGGCAAATCGCTGCCCGTGGCGCACAAAGTCGGTAACCCCCCGTCACACGTACTTACCTCTCGTGCGACCTCGCTGTGGGCGGCGAACGTCCACTTCCTGGAGTGAGAGGGACGTTCGGCGTCACAGTGACGTCACATGGCCGCCGGCCAATGGAAGCGGAGGGGCAGAGATGAGCGGGACGTAAACATCCCGCCCACCTCCTTCCTTCACATAGCCAGCGGCGGCCGCCTGATGCAGGTGAGCTGCTGTTCATCGTTCCCGGGGTGTCACACGGAGCGACGTGTGCTACCCTGGAAACGATGAACAACTAAGTTAAACGATTTTATGGAACCTAGCGAGCAGTACATGACTCACGATTTGTGAGCGATACTGCGTCGCTAGGAGGTGTCACACAGGCCGGCATCTCCAGCGATGCCGGATGTGCGTCACAAAAACCGTGACCCCGACGATCTATCGCACGATAGATTGTCTGGTGTAAAGCAGCCTTTAGGTTAGACTTAAGACGGGAGATAGACTAAAGGCCACTTTACACACAGAGATAAATCTTTGGCAGATCTGTGGTTGCAGTGAAATTGTGGACAATCAGTGCCAGGTTTGTGGCTGTGTACAAATGGAACAATATGTCCATGATTTCACTGCAACCACAGATCTGCCACAGATTTATCTCTGCATGTAAAGTGGCCTTTAGAGTTGGTTTTACTGCTAGAGATTAGGCTAGGTTCGCCGGTCACAGTGACGTCGCTAGGCAGGTAAGTAGTGTGACAAGGCCGTGTGATGTTGTGCGCCACGGGCAGCGATTTACCCATGTCGCACAACCGATGGGGGCGGGTACGCACGCTAACGATATCGGTCACGATATTGCAGCGTGTAAAGCGGCCTTTAGGTTTTGAGATAGTTTTATGGCTAAAGATTCGGTTAGGCTTAGAGCAAGGGTTGGTTTTATGGCTAAAGATTGGGTTAGGTTTAGAATTAAGAGTTGGTTTTATGTTTAGAAATAGGGTTAGGATTAGAGCTAGGGTTGGTTTTATGGCTAAAAATCGAGTTAGACTTAGAATTGATTTTTGGCTAGAGATTGGTTTAGGCTTAGAGATAGGGTTGGTTTTGTGCCTAGAGATTGGACTAGCTTTAGAACTAGGGTTGGTTTTATGGCTAAATATTGGGTTAGGTTTAGAGCCAGGATTGGATTTATGGCTAGAGATTGGGTTAGGTTTAGAACTAGGGTTGGTTTGATGGCTAGAGATTGGGATAGGCTTAGAGCTAAGATTGGTTTTATGGCTAGAGATTGGGTTAGGTTTAGAATTAGGGTTGGTTTTATGGCTAGAGATTGGGTTAGGTTTAGAGCTAGGGTTGACTTTATAGTTAGAGATTGGGTTAGGCTGAGAACAAGGGTTGGTGTTATGGCTAGAAATTGGGTTATGGTTGGTTTTATGGCTAGAGATTGGGTTAGGTTTGATGCTAGGGTTGATTTTATGGCTAGAGATTGGAATAGGTTTAGAGATAGAGTTGGTTTTATGGCTAGAGATTGGGATAGGCTTAGAGCTATGGTTAGTTTTATGGCTAGAGCTTTGGTTAAGCTTAGAGCTATGATTGGTTTTATGGCTAGAGATTGGGTTAGGTTTAGAGCTAGTGTTGGCCTTTTGGCTAGAGATTGAGTTAGGTTGAGAGCAATGGTTGGTTTTATTGCTAGAGATTGGGTTAGATTTAGAGCTAGTGTTGGTTTTATGCCTAGAAATTCAGTTCGGTTTAGAGCTAGGGTTGGTTTTATGGCTAGAGATTGGATTAGGTTAGAGATAGGGTTGGTTTTATGGCTAGAGATTGGGTTAGGCTTAGAGCTAGGGTTGGTTTTATGGCTGGAGATTAGGTTAGAACTGGGCTACAGTTATGTTTAGGGCTAGGGATAGGCATAGGGTTAGAATTAGGCTTGAGGAGAAGGCTAGGAATATAAAATTGTAACTAGTGATGAGTGAATGTATTCATTACTATTCGCAGAATAGTGCGGTATTCGTTATATAGCGAGTAATGGTGTATTCACCACTCTGTATTCGGATGTCCCATCCAGCATAGTTGGCGGCTGATTTTCAGCCACTAAATATGTTAGGCTTCTTAAACAATCACAGTAATGCTGCAGCCATCTTGGTTGTGGCATTACTGTGATTGGCTAGCTGCGCAGCATTATAGGGTCTATAAAACACCTTCTGGCGCCATTTAGTGCAGATTGAATCCGGAGACAGTTTTGTATAAGTATAGGGATAGAGCAAGCAGCTGCTAGGGAGCATGTAGGCCTCTTAATAACATAAAAAGCCCTTTTCAGGGCTATCTGCAGTATGTCAGTATAATGTAGGGAGGGACAGATTTCCGAGCAGGGACAATGTTTAAAGCAGCCTGTCACTACCTCCATAGTACCATCCAGAAACCAGAATACAATAGCTTTTTTAAGAGCTGATAGCACTGAACAAGGTCACAGCAGGGAGGGAGAGATTGTGGATTAGGTAGGGAATCGGGACCTGTTTCCACAATATTTAGGGGTTCACAGCCTGACTTGTGGCATCCAGATCACCCACATTAATACGTTGCTAGTGGATTTTGCAAATAATTGCAAAGCAGTACTCTAGCATTAAATCCACTTATATCCTCAACCAAGAATATATGATGCCAAACGTCCTTAAAAATACTTTATTAATTTATTCAGCAAATAAAAACACATAAACAACCATAAAGGCACAGCAGGGTAGAGAGGTATACAACTGTGACTCCCACGAATTGGGGGAGGGCGGGTGGGGGCCGAAAAATAGGTCTTCTTAACACCTTATATAGTACGGTATTACAACAGAATCCTCGGTCTGTATACACATACAGTAAATATATGGAGGCTAAATTACTGACACATAACCCACATGGGAGAACCCAGAGATGGTCCCATATGAGCACACTGATTCAACAAATTACCACAAGTATCCATAAAAATAAAATTATTCCAAAGTGTAAGTACATTTATAGCAACAGATAGAAACCAGTCCGCTCACTTAGGAACGATCCCTGGTCCCATATAGCAAAAATAGATCAATCATGCTTATCATTTAGGAAGCATCCATATTAATTAAGCCTTGAGGCTTGGTGGGTGGGATCCGTTTACACTCTGGTCAGGTCTGTATGCCCATACTACACTATTGTAATGTGTGTTGTAAACTTTCCCATGTGGATTTCTTGTCTAACCGGTGGGTCACAGGTTTTGGATTAGGAGCCACATACCTCTCGGTTCCAGAGTTCTGGGGGCGAGAGGGTGTGGGTGCCCCTAGGGAACAAGCCCCATTTGGGGAATACTAGAGGGCCAACTATTAGTCTAAGAGGCTCCCCTTGTGGCCCATAGGTGTGTTGGTAATCCACGGGGGGCTTAATTAATATGGATGCTTCCTAAATGATAAGCATGATTGATCTATTTTTGCTATATGGGACCAGGGATCGTTCCTAAGTGAGCGGACTGCTTTCTATGTGTTGCTATAAATGTACTTACACTTTGGAATAATGGTATTTTTATGGATACTTGTGGTAATTTGTTGAATCAGTGTGCTCATATGGGACCATCTCTGGGTTCTCCCATGTGGGTTATGTGTCAGTAATTTAGCCTCCATATATTTACTGTATGTGTATACAGACCGAGGATTCTGTTGTAATACCGTACTATATAAGGTGTTAAAAAGACCTATTTTTCGGCCCCCACCCGCCCTCCCCCAATTCGTGGGAGTCACAGTTGTATACCTCTCTACCCTGCTGTGCCTTCATGGTTGTTTAAGTGTTTTTATTTGCTGAATAAATTAATAAAGTATTTTTAAGGAAGTTTGGCATCATATATTCTTGGTTGAGGATATAAGTGGATTTACTGTTCGGTAGGATGCAATCCTGATTATGTCAGTACACAATGTGGAATATGTGGTTATATGAGTACTCTAGCATGCAGTGCTGCCTGATACAGTAAACGCACCGGTCCTGTTTCCACAATATGTAGGGGTTCACAGCCTGCCTTGTGGCCTTCAGCTCAGCCACATTAATATGTTGCAAGTTGGTTTTGCAAATAGTTGCAAAGCAGAACTCTAGCAATCAGTGCTGCCTGACACAGTAAACGCACTAGTTCTGCTTCCACAATATTTAGGGGTTCACAGCCTGACTTGTGCCGTCCATCCACATCAGCCACATTAATACATTGCTGGTGGCCTTTGCAAATATAAAGCATAACCATTTTGTACAGCCTGATACACTAAACGCACCTCTCCGTGGAGGTGCAGGCCTGACCGTCTGCTAGTGTGATGACAGCGCGTTTTCAGCTAGGCCAGGGGTGGCCCAGTAACATACATTTGGGAGGGACTGCTCTTACTTATACATTTGGGTGGTCCCTCCCTCATTGAGACTCAGATAGTAGAATACATATTCCATAGCAGTTTACAATGTGCCCATTGTAGCATTGGGCTTTACCCTCCTTCTCCACCTCCATGTTATTCTGTGGTCCTCAATTCAAGTTTTCAGATGGCCTGTAGGTGTCAGGAAAGAAGTGAAGAGTGGACCCAGCACCTTATTGTTTCGGACAATAAGTAAAAATAAGTCCTTAATCACCTATGATTAAGGACTTGTTTTTACTTACTGTCCGAAACGCATAAGGTGCCCTTATGCGCGTTCTCTCAAGTTTTGGATTCGTTGGATTTTTTAATATCTAATAAATTTTTGATATTTTAATATACTGGATTGTGGTGCTGGCTCCACTCTTCACTTCTTCTCAGCTATATACCAGCATGGCCGGCCTCGAATAAATGAGTATAACCTCGCATCACCAATAAGGTGCTCAGGAGAAAAATATGTATAAATAGAAAAAAATACTCCGGCACTCAGATACACCCCAATAAGAAGAAAGAGAATAGGTTTGTTCTTATTTTGTTTTTATTAGATAATAGTTGTAAAAAAGTCCGAAAAATAAAAACTAAAACGTTTCGGCCCCTGGCCTTTTTCAAAATCGGACCATCAGATGGACTGACAATAGAGAATAAGGTTGTGGTTCATAAGAAATATCAATCGAAACCTGAAAAATGGTTAGCTCTCCCCATTCAGTTTCATCACTTTCCCATCCATTTCAGCCTTTTCTTCAGGCCCCCAGACCTCTCTGTTGGGTCCAACAGAAAATTACTCGCATTTCCCATTGACTTGCAATGTACTCGCTCATCTATATATATATATATTCTATAGCGATTACGAATATTATGGTACTCGCTCATCTCTAATTGTAACATTAAAAAATAAACAATGTCTATGGAAACTAATGGTGGCAGTCGAGTGTTAGGGGTACTTTGCACATTGCGACATCGCTAGCATCGGCTAGCAATGTCCAGCGCGATAGCACCCGCCCCCGTCGCACATGCGATATCTTGTGATTGCTGCCGTAGCGAACATTATCGCTACGGCAGCGTCACACGCACATACCTGCTCTGCGACGTCGCGGTGACAGCCGAACAATCCCTCCTTCAAGGGGGAGGTGCGTTCGGCGTCACCGCAACGTCACTAAGCGGCCGGCCAACAGAAGCGGAGGGGCGGAGATGAGCAGAACATAACATCTCGCCCACCTCCTTCCTTCCGCATTGCCGTCGGGACGCAGGTAAGGAGATGTTTGTCGCTCCTGCGGGTTTACACATAGTGATGTGTGCTGCCGCAGGAACAACAAACAACATCGTACCTGCAGCAGGAGCGACATTATGAAAATGAACGACGTGACACAGATCAGCGATTTTTGACTGTTTCACGCTCGTTCATCGTTGCTCCTAGGATTTACACATTGCGATGTCGCTACCCGCGCCGGATGTGCGTCACAACAACCGTGACCCCTACGATATTTCGGTAGCAATGTCGCAACGTGCAAAGTACCCCTTATAGTTGGTTGGATTTCCAATGCCGTAGCCTTTCAGAGTGAATCGTACATGGCAGAGATGAAGGAGCCGGGCTTCATACCGCTCATGATTTGGGCACCATGTATCAGCTGTCAGATTTATTTTAAGACGGCATTAAGGAGCCTAATAACTTTTGAGATGGGGCACTAAGGAGGCATTAATACATTTTAAAAAGACACTTATGTGTCATTATTACTTTATAAGGTAGCATAATTACTTTTAAGAGGGCAGTAAATGGACATAATTACTTTTTAAATGGGGAACCAAGAAGGAATTTTTATTTTAAGAGGGCATCAATGGGAAATTATTCATTTTTAAGGGGACACTTACTGTTTTTTAAAGGAACATTTAGTGCATAATTACTTCTTTGAATGGCAAAATATGACATTATTACTTTCTAGGGCTGACTCAGGGGTCACTATTGTTTTAGGAGATGACTAAAGTTTCCCCAAAATTCGATTTGTTGCATATACAAGTATTGCAAAGTCTTCACTTGTGCTGAAAAGACACTCTGAGCTCTCCTAGAATTGTATCCAAACAATTTCATTATTTTTAATAATGTTTACCGACTTTCTCTCTCTGTAACTCTATAGCTAAGTTGTAAGCTGTGACGTCCTCTCACTATTCAGATTCGCCATAAAATGGCTGCTGCATTCCCTGCTTCAGCTTTTATACAGGTTTTCATAGTCCCTCCTGATTTGTGGCAAATCAACATCTATAACTGTACTGTACTGGTCTGAACTGACAGGTAGCACTACAAGGTCACTGTAGGGCGGTAAAATTTGTTTAGTTTTGTGTAGTGATTTTTATTCACTTACATCTGTATGATCTCCTGATCTCCCCACTGTGCCGTATATAATTAACATGCACCCGTGCAATTGGTAACATGTGTTACCTGGGTTGGTAGGGTCACTTTTGTGTTCCCCCTTACCGCTCTTCTGAACCCTTAGCTTCGACTCTAAAGAAGGATATTCTTACCACTTAGCGAGTTATTCAATGCGTAGAACAATTTTGAGTAAACCACGAAAAATTTTAATTTGTACAAACATTTCCTGTCTCCGATCAGTAGACCGAAACCTTAGTAGAAACTATTAAGCCTGAACTAAAATTTGTCACAAATGCCACTTCTATCATGTCCTTTTTCTGGTGTGGCAGAGCTGCCAGGTCCCTGCAGACACCAGGGTGATTGTTACCTCTGCACTCTCTCTAGCTATGCCGGTTCCTTGCAGACACGAGGGTGATTGTTACCTCTGCACTCTCTCTAGCTATGCCGGGTCCTTGCAGACACGAGGGTGATTGTTACCTCTGCACTCTCTCTAGCTATGCCGGGTCCTTGCAGACACGAGGGTGATTGTTACCTCTGCACTCTCTCTAGCTATGCCGGTTCCTTGCAGACACGAGGGTGATTGTTACCTCTGCACTCTCTCTAGCTATGCCGGTTCCTTGCAGACACGAGGGTGATTGTTACCTCTGCACTCTCTCTAGCTATGCCGGGTCCTTGCTGACATGAGGGTGATTGTTACCTCTGCACTCTCTCTAGCTATGCCAGGTCCAGGCAGACACGAGGGTGATTGTTACCTCTGCACTCTCTCTAGCTATGCCGGGTCCCTGCTGACATGAGGGTGATTGTTACCTCTGCACGCTCTCCAGCTATGCCGGGTCCCTGCAGACATGAGGGTGATTGTTACCTCTGCACTCTCTCCAGCTATGCCGGGTCCCTGCAGACATGAGGGTGATTGTTACCTCTGCACTCTCTCCAGCTATGCCGGGTCCCTGCAGACATGAGGGTGATTGTTACCTCTGCACTCTCTCCAGCTATGCCGGGTCCCTGCAGACATGAGGGTGATTGTTACCTCTGCACTCTCTCCAGCTATGCCGGGTCCCTGCAGACATAAGGGTGATTGTTACCTCTGCACCCTCTCTAGCTATGCCGGGTCCTTACAGACACGATGGTGATTGTTACTTCTGCACTCTCTATAGCTATGCCAAGTCGCTGCATACATAAGGGTGATTGTTACCTCTGCATCCTCTCTAGCTATGCTGGGTCCCTGAAGACATGGGGATGATTGTTACCTCTGCACCTTCTCTAGCTATGCCGAGTACCTGCATACACGAGGGTGATTGTTACCTCTGTACGCTCTCCAGCTATGCCGGGTCTCTGCAGACATGAGGGTGATTGTTACCTCTGCATCCTCTCTAGCTATGCTGGGTCCCTGAAAACATGAGGATGATTGTTACCTCTGTACCTTCTCTAGCTATGCCGAGTACCTGCATACACGAGGGTGATTGTTACCTCTGTACGCTCTCCAGCTATGCCAGGTCTCTGCAGACATGAGGATGATTGTTACCTCTGCATCCTCTCTAGCTATGCTGGGTCCCTGAAAACATGAGGATGATTGTTACCTCTGTACCTTCTCTAGCTATGCCGAGTACCTGCATACACGAGGGTGATTGTTACCTCTGTACGCTCTCCAGCTATGCCGGGTCCCTGCAGACACGAGGGTGATTGTTACCTCTGCACTCTCTCTAGTTATGCCGGGTCCCTGCAGACATGAGGGTGACTGTTACCTCTGCACTTTCTCTAGCTATGCTAAGAGGTGTAATATCATCCGGGATTGCTAGTTTTATGCACGCGTATCCTATAGAATAGTGCTCACTATAGAGTCCTTGCCCACATACATAGCCCCACAGGGCCTTATTGCTTCATGTGCCGCCATATGTCATGGTTTTCTTTCTTTTTATCCCGCAACTTTTCCATATATTAATGCCCACAGTGTGAGGTTTGCAGATATCTGAGATTCATTTGTTTCCTACAGATATAAGATTTAGTGGTGTAAGATCTTCACGCTTGTATGGATATATGCTCCTATTCCTCTGACGTATGAAGAACCTGTCAGAGGAGCGTTGAGTCTACAGCAGATGTTAGGTGTGACGCCGCACAGCTGCAAGGTACCTTGATTAAACATTAATTAGGATTCTGCATGTTCACACTTCCATCACCGATCACCTCGGAGACCCGGGAGAAAAAGATTCCAACCAAATTCATCACATTTGTGAAGAAATAAAGTTAACTCCTAAAAGAAAACTTGAAAATATCACCACACGTTTTGAAGCTTACGGCCTCCATTAGATGAAAATGTGCCGAACCAACGATTGTTCATCTATTGCCCCAAACACATCACAGATTATATTGGCCAATTTTTGGAAATTGTGCTCCAATCATGCAACCAAAAATAATCCAAAGTGTCCGAACAGTGCTTTGATTGATTACACATGTTCGTCAGCCGAATCCGAGTCAAAATGAACCAATTTTTATGGTCAAAATCGTCTATTTTATCCAATGTGTACAGGTCCCCTAGACCCTGTGCCACTGAAAAATTGCATCAGAAGACACTGTTAGGTCATTGAAGGTTCTCTGTTTTCAAGGAACTGACATCAGAGTCGCAATGGTTGACATAAGCACCGCATACCGGACATAGAGGGTCCCCTCTACAGTACATGAGCGTGGGCTGATCAAGTGGCCGCCATTGGGCATAGTGAGTGACAGTGTGAAAAGTGTGGCTGACATAGGGAGAATTGTGGCTGTGATGTGGGTCATTGTGGCTGACATTGTGGCTGTGATGTGGGTTATTGTGACTGAAATGGAGGGCACTGTAGCTGGCACGTGGGTATTGTGGCTGTGATCTGGGTCATTAGGGCTGTCATGGGGGCATTATGGCTTTTATGTGGGTCAGTGTGGCTGGCATGGGGCATTGTGGCTGTTATATGAGTCATTGTGGCTGGAATGGGGGCATTGTGGCTATTATATGGGTTATTGTGGCTATGATGTTGGCCATTCTAGCAGTGATGTGGGTCATTGTGGCTCTGCTGTGGGTCATTGTGGCTGGCATAAGGGGCCTTATGGTGATGTTATGGGCCATTTTGGCTGTGATCTGGGTCATTGTGACTGTCATGGGGGCATTATAGCTATTATGTGGGTCATTGTGGCTGGCATGGGGCATTGGGGCTGTTATATGGTTCATTGTGGCTATGATGTTGGCCATTCTAGCTGTGATGTGAGTCATTGTGGCTCTGATGTGGGTCATTGTGGCTGGCATAAGGGGACTTGTGGTGGTCTTATGGGCCATTGTGGCTGGGATATGTGCCATTGTGGCTGGGATGGGGGTCATTGTGGCTTTGATGTGAGTCATTGTGGCTGCCATGGGGGCATTGTGGCTGTGATGTGGGTCACTGTGGCTGTGATATGGGCCATTCTGGCTGTGAAGTGGGTCATTTTGGCTAGCATGGGGGCATTGTGGCTGACATGGAAGGAATTGTGACTGTACCGTGGGTCATTGTGACGTAAACCATTGTGGCTGTAATGTAGGTCATTATGGGTGACATAGAGGGCTTCATGGCAGTGATGTCGGTCATTGTGGCTGGCATGGGGGCATTGTGGCTATTATATGGGTCATTGTGGCTATGATGTTGGCAATTCTAGCAGTGATGTGGGTCATTGTGGCTCTGCTGTGGGTCATTGTGGCTGGCATAAGGGGTCTTGTGGTGATGCTATGGACCATTGTGGCTGTGATATGTGCCATTCTGGCTGTGAAGTGGGTCATTTTGGCTAGCATGGGGGCATTGTGGCTGACATGGAAGGAATTGTGACTGAACTGTGGGTCATTCTGACGTAAACCATTGTGGCTGTGATGTAGGTCATTATGGGTGACATAAAGGGCTTTATGGCAGTGATGTCGGTCATTGTGACTGGCATGGGGCATTGTGGCTTTGATGTGGGTCATTGTGGCTATGATGTTGGCCATTGTGGCTGGCATATACCTGTCACACACAGACATCTAGTGAGCCCCCTCTGGTCTCGGACTTCTGACATTGGTGCACTGTGCTCGGCTCCAGGTATACATGTATACACACAGGACAGTGCAGAGATGTAGATTTTTGCTTGAAGGAAGAATTACAGCACAATATGGCAATGGTGGGAGACGGAGCATGTAAGGTGATGCTATAGGAGATATCTCTCTGCCAAACCAGCCATCTATAGAATGAGCCCGGCTTGGATTATTGTTCTATAGAATATGCTTAAATTAATTTTCTAAACAAGACAATCCCTTTAAATAAGCACTAACTTCAAAAAAACAACCTAACTGAGTTTTTAGAGGTTAATTCCTATCTGATTTCTTCAATATTTAACTCTCAGGAGGCAAAGTGTAGCGCCCCTGAACCCTTCAGGGCACTACTAGGTACTGCAACTGGTCACAGATGCAGGGCCTACCCCCAGTGACCTGGAAGCTCAATGCAGCTACCAATCAAAACACATAACATCCCCAGTTCCCTCACCCAGACAGGGATGACTGACTAGTTGGGGACCTAATAGATGGCCACCTAGGGGTGGAGCCAGTCCAGTCCACTAGCTGACAACCGGTAGGGAGGAGACAGATGACAGGTCAGTCAGTAGTGACAGTTTGAGGAGACGGACGTGTCTCTAGACGGGGTCTGACTGGTACAGTAGAGTGGTTGCTAGGGAGGGTACGACGAGGTACCCCTGGAACCAAGGCACCGACGGGGCACAGGGCCCTAGGTTAGGTGAACTCTTCAAGCTGCCTGACAAATACCTGCACAGTGAGGGAACCTTCACGGACCTCACTGACTCAAGAATCCGGGGACATCAGAAGTAACGATTGAGCCAGGGACAGGAACAGAACACCGATCCTACAGAGTTCACACTGCCCGCCGTACGGACCAGAGGCTGACGCTCCAAGCTATGGGGTTCCACAAAACGACAGAGAGGTGCAGGGGAAAGAAGCCATCAGGTTACCACACCGGCACTGGGACTACAGGGACCAGGGGTCTGAACCAGCCATCCAGCAACACCATCTACAGTGAGTAAAATCAGAGTTGCACTGCATTCCCATCGTGTGGTCTCCGTTTTTTCCACACCGCACCCCATCATCTACCCCCTGGGGCTCAGCCTTACTTGGGGAGGGCCCAACATCCCAGCTGCCATGTCCACCAGCCGCAATGGCCATAGACTGTGCAGCGGCGGCTCCAACTACTTAGCCGCAACCCACAAGTGGCGTCATGATATAAACTCTTTCAACTCCCCTGTATATAAACCCCTTTTAGAAGCACCCCCAGGATCACGGAACTGGGCAACGGCCATAGCATACCCATGACACAGCATCCCCGTACATATACGGCCCGGGACAGAGTACCCCATAGCCCTGGGGTGGCACAGAAGCAGTGTAGAGTTTCGATGGTTTCTTACAACAGACAGACCAATGGGGGAGGCTCCTGCTGCAGCTGGTTGTCTTACAGACAGACACAAGATGAAATAGAATCAAAGAAGAAAAGATAAAGGGAGAATTATTGCCATTTTTCATTTTTTTCTAACATTTTGGCCAGTAGTGGTTGATTCACCATTGCACGTACTAAGCAAATATGGACAGATCTTTAATGAAGGACTTTACCTGATGATCACAGTAACAAAAAGGGATGTATTCCAGCCTCAGCAGTTTGTCTCTATGAGCGATGCACCTTTGATGTAAGGACCGGTCTTCAGCGTCCAATTACACTCTCCGCAGTCACTCTCGCTGCTGGCCGGTGATGCGCAGACACTGAAGGGTCACAAATTCTTATTGTTCATTATGTTGACTCAGCTGGAGAAGAAGAAAAGTCCCATCATTAATACTACCTGTGAGCCATGATTCATCAGTGCCCTTTGTCTCAACTCTGCAGTCCGGCACCGAGGTCCTCATCAGCGTCATGCCGGGCTCCACCTGGAAAACGTATTTTTGCATGAATGGCAAATGGTAGATTTAACTACAAATCTCACTGGGACTCTTGTCTTTGGCCTTGAATCAAAACTAAATGCAAACAATCTGCAGCATTTCAATGTTTTATGTTTAATTACAGATTTAAAGAGCACTAATCACTATTTTCCTATACAACCTAAAGCCAGTGCTATACTGGCGCTATCAGGCTGATTCTATACATACTTTTAGTTGTCAGCTCAGATGTATAGGTTTTGAAACACAAGCAAGTAAAGTTTGTAAAATGAGAAGCTTTTTGAATGACAGCAGCTGAGGATCAGCTAATAGCTGGGGGGGGGGGTATTCATAGTGATTCCAATCCCCTTGCCTATTGTTCCTTCCCCCCCTGTTATTTATGCTAATTCTATTATAAGGCTATGTGCGCACTAGGCGTTTTTTTCACGCTGCGTTTTTATGTGCGTTTTTGTCTAAAAAAACGCACCCGCGGCTAAAAAACGCGGCAAAAGCGCATGCGTTTTTGCCGCGATTTGGTGCGTTTTTTGCTGCGTTTTTACTCACTGCGTTTTTAATCAGTGCACAATGCCATTAAAGATTGTTGATGGAAAAAAAAAAAAAAAAAAGGTCTGATGTCATTTCCTTCTTCAAAATGTTCATTGTATGCAGGAGAGCAGACAGCTGCAGAACTAGTGTATGCAGGAGAGCAGACAGCAGCTGCAGAACTACAAGTCTCAGCATCCTCCATTCACTAGTGTATGCAGGAGAGCAGACAGCAGCTGCAGAACTACAAGGCTCAGCATCCTCCATTCACTAGTGTATGCAGGAGAGCAGACAGAAGCTGCAGAACTACAAGGCTCAGCATCCTCCTTCCAGGACTGTATGCAGTTTTTTGCCCAAAAAGAAAAAAAAAATGACATGGGCTTCGCCATATTTTTGTATGCTAGCCGGGTACAGCAGGCAGGTACGGGCTGCCCCCAACCCCCAGCTGCCTATTTGTACCCGGCTGGGAGCCAAAAATATAGAGAAGCCCTTTTTTTTAATTATTTCATGAAATAATTAAAAAAAAAAAAATGACGTGGGCTTCGCCTAATTTTTGAGTCCAGCCGGGTACAACTAGGCAGCTGGGGATTGGAATCCACAGTGCAGGGTGCCCATGCTTTCTGGGCACCCCCACTGCGAATTGCAGTCCGCAGCCACCCCAGAAAATGGCGCTTTCATAGAAGCGCCATCTTCTGGCGCTGTATCCAACTCTTCCAGCTGCCCTGAAGCCGGGTGGCTAGCCAGGTAATAATGGAGTTAGGGCTAGCTGTATATTATCAGCTGGCCCTAAGCCCGAAATTCATGGTGTCACGCCAATATTAGACATGGCCACCATGAATTTCTAGTACAGATAAAAAAAAACCACAACACACAGAAAAATATTTTTATTAGAAATAAAACACAACACAATTAGTGACTCCATCTTTATTGAAATAAACCCCCCTCCGCAGTAATCCTGGGTCAGGGTCCCGCGCCGTCCAATCAGGATCCAATATCATCTGATCGGTTTGCTGGAAGGCAGAGCGATCAGATGATGTGTCAGGATCAAGTGCCTGAATCACATCACACATCAGCTGATTGTATAAAAGCCGGTTATACAATCAGCTGATGCATCAGTAGAAAAAAAAAAAAATAATAATACTCACTTATGTGCTGTGCTGATTACCGGCAGCTCCTGGAGCGATCGATTGGACAGGAGTCTGATCCTATACAATCGCTGCCGGTAATCAGCTGATGAAGTCCCCTGACGGCAGGATCAGCTGATAGCTGGCCGGGCGCGAAAAAGCCGGCGAGACTACGATCAGCAGATGCGTCAGGTGACTGCGTCAGGTGACTGCATCAGGTGATCCACCGCCAGGTCCTGCAAGCAAGGTCCTGCCGGCCGGGGAGACTGCACACAGCCAGAGCGGCGGTACCGGGAGGAGCTGGGAGCGGGCATGGCACCGGGACCCTGCAGACAGGTGAGTATATGACATTTTTTTTTTTTTTCTACTGTTCACTTTGGTTTTCGCCGCTGCCTCCACCTCCCGCCCAGACATGGCGCCGCACGGAGCTGACATGCACAGGACGGGAGGTGGAGGCAGCGGTGACGGTACCGGGAGGATTCCTGCTTCTGTGTTTACCAACAGAAGGAATCCTCTTCCTGTACACGTCACTGTAGTACCCACCCCTTGCGTTTATAGCTGCGTTTTTAGTCATAGAAACGCGGCTATATGCGTTATTCATTGCGTTTTTAACATCTCATTGAATTCAATGAGTGAAAAACGCAGTGGAAAACGCAGAAATAATTGACATGCTGCGTTTTTGTGGTCACCACAAAAACGCAGCTAAAAAAAAACGCTGTGTGAGGACAGCACTTCTGAAAACCCATTGACATTGCTGGGGAAGCAATGTCACTGCGTTTTCAGCACAAAAACGCGGTAAAAAACGCCGCTAAAAACGCGGCAAAAACGCCTAGTGCGCACATAGCCTAAAATCGTTTTACTAAGTGACCAGAAGGACCTGTGCTGATGTCATACCCATGTGACCAGAAGGGGCGGGGCCTCAGCCAACAGAAAAATAATGTTTCTTCCTGGTATCAGCTATGTTATACTTCATACTCTTAATGAGCACCGAGCACCCAAGCATGGTGGTGCTTGCTCATCACAAATGATTAGATCTACTATTAGAATGCTATATGACATGAAGTGTACTCCATCTGTGACATAGAGGACACTAATAAGTAAATATAACATAACATCAATCTGCAATTTATCCACACCACTTGACTTTTTTTTCTACCAACACCACCAACGGCTACTAACACCCGTGATACATGTAAGAAGATCAGACCCATGCCTGGCGTCCTAGGTACATTGCGCTGCGTGTGTCACACCAACTGCAATCAGGAAGTTATTACCTTCCTTTCGGATAACTGATCACTTGCTGAGTTGGAACATCCCCTTTAAATTGACCATCATTAGTGATGAGTGAGCACTACCATGCTCTGGTGCTCAGTACTCGTAACTAGTGATGAACGGGCACTACCATGCTCGTGTGTTCAGTCCTCGTAACTAGTGATGAGCGGGCACTACCATGCTTGGGTGCTCAGTACTCGTAGCTAGTGATGAACGGGCACTTCCATGCTCGGGTGCTCAGTACTCGTAACTAGTGATGAGCGGGCACTACCATGCTCGGGTGCTCAGTACTCGTAACTAGTGATGAACGGGCACTACCATGCTCGGGTGCTCAGTACTCGTAACTAGTGATGAACGGGCACTACCATGCTCGGGTGCTCAGTACTCGTAGCTAGTGATGAACGGGCACTACCATGCTCGGGTGCTCAGTACTCGTAACTAGTGATGAGCGGGCACTACCATGCTCAGGTGCTCAGTACTCGTAACTAGTGATGAGTGAGCACTACCATGCTCAGGTGCTCAGTACTCGTAACTAGTGATGAGCGGGCACTACCATGCTCAGGTGCTCAGTACTCGTAACTAGTGATGAGCGGGCACTACCATGCTCGGGTGCTCAGTACTCGTAACTAGTGATGAGCGGGCACTACCATGCTCGGGTGCTCGGTACTCGTAACTAGTGATTAGCGGGCACTACCATGCTCAGGTGCTCAGTACTAGTAACTAGTGATGAGCAGGCACTACCATGCTCAGGTGCTCAGTACTAGTAACTAGTGATGAGCAGGCACTACCATGCTCG
Organism: Anomaloglossus baeobatrachus; assembly: GCF_048569485.1. NCBI lineage: Eukaryota > Metazoa > Chordata > Amphibia > Anura > Aromobatidae > Anomaloglossus > Anomaloglossus baeobatrachus. The sequence continues at coordinate 30,521,388 of NC_134357.1, read as the reverse complement.
GGTGCTCAGAACTCATAACTAGTGATGAGCAGGCACTACCATGCTCAGGTGCTCAGTACTCGTAACTAGTGATGAGCGGGGACTACCATGCTCGGGTGCTCTGTACTGGTAACTAGTGATGAGCGGGCACTACCATGCTCAGGTGCTCAGTACTAGTAACTAGTGATGAGCAGGCACTACCATGCTCGGGTGCTCAGAACTCATAACTAGTGAAGAGCGGGCACTACCATGCTCAGGTGCTCAGTACTCGTAACTAGTGATGAGCGGGCACTACCATGCTCGGGTGCTCTGTACTGGTAACTAGTGATGAGCGGGCACTACCATGCTCAGGTGCTCAGTACTAGTAACTAGTGATGAGCAGGCACTACCATGCTCAGGTGCTCAGTACTAGTAACTAGTGATGAGCAGGCACTACCATGCTCGGGTGCTCGGTACTCGTAACTAGTGATGAGCGGGCACTACCATGCTCGGGTGCTCTGTACTGGTAACTAGTGATGAGCGGGCACTACCATGCTCAGGTGCTCAGTACTCGTAACTAGTGATGAGCGAGCACTACCATGCTCGGGTGCTCAGTACTCGTAACTAGTGATGAGCGGGCACTACCATGCTCGGGTGCTCGGTACTCGTAACTAGTGATTAGCGGGCCCTACCATGCTCAGGTGCTCAGTACTAGTAACTAGTGATGAGCAGGCACTACCATGCTCGGGTGCTCAGTACTCGACACTAATAAGTAAATATAACATAACATCAATCTGCAGTTTATCCACACCACTTGACTTTTTTTTTCCATCTGTGACATTTGCAGAAAGAACAGAAATAATTACTGTAATTTGCCCAATATCACTCCTCTCTGAATGGATCCTAAGATTTTGTACTACAAAAAACTGGTAAGTATACTAAGAAAATTAAAAAAAATTGAAGAAGGAAAATGGATCTACAGAATATATTCAGCAATGAATACTTAAAAATGGACACTAGAGAAAGCCATATCATCTGATCTTTATGTTTCTGCAATTCCAAAAGCAGAGCCCATAGAAGTGGATGGTCTTGTGCTGAGTTTTCTCTGTCAGGACAATTGAGGTGCGGGAATAAGCCTGTCCACTGGGGGTGTCCATATTGGTTAAGGCCGAATAAATCCATCCACCTTTAAGGGGGTTTTCTCACAAAGTTCATTTTAAACTTGATCTTGGAATAATAATAATTTCCATAATTGGATGTGTTTAAAAAAATTGTCCCTGTGCTGAGATAATCTTATATATATGCCCCTGCTATGTACTGTGTAAGGCCTCTTTTACACGTCCGTGAAAAACCACGCACGTTTTTCACGGACGTGTCAAAGGTGCGTATTGCCCTGCGTGAGCCGTGTGTATGGCACACGTGTGTTCTCCGTGTGCTATCCGTGATAACACACGGAGAACGGGAACTTTCTACTCACATGTCCCTGGCGTCGCTGTCCGTGGTGCTGATCTTCGGTCTCCGGTCCTGCCGACTCCCCGCTGCTGCAGCTTCCGGCCGCGGTGAAGTGAATATGCAATGAGTATAATGAGCAGCGGTCAGAAGCAAGTGACAGCAGCGGCAGAGACAGCAGGGTTGGAGAAGGTGAGTAAAGTTTTGTTTATTTTTTTCTCAGACACGTGTGTTTTCTCCGGCGCGTGTCACACGGATCACATCCGTGCGGTCTGTTTGTGTTCCGTGTGACAACCGTGATGCCGGAGAAAAACGGACATGTCTACGTGTGAAGCACACGGGCACACGTATGCTCCACACGTACACACAGTCCATGACAGCACACTCACGTGAGCGCAGACCCATTGATTTAAATGGGTCCACGTGTGCTTGTCCCTCCGGTATGTGACGAAACGGACCAAACACGTGCCGGAGACACGGACATGTGAAAGAGGCCTAATGGCCGTGTCTGACCGTACAGGGACATAGTCTGATCATACCACATCTCCTGGACAGGGGAGGATGCAAAAGAGTATACAGACATTACAGCACAGGATCAAAGCTGATTCTTTCTGTGAGGTAAAACCTTTCCTGGTTTTTAAAAAGTGCTTTACCTTAAATAAATAATTATTTGCGATCCAGTCCTGTCCTGTCTTTATGCTCTTTTGCTTCCTCACCTGCCCAGGTGATGTGGTATGATCAGACCATGTTCCTGTATGGCCAGACACAACCATTACACAGTACACAGCAGGGACACAGATATAAGATTATCTCAGCACAGGAACATTATTTTGCAACCCATCCAATTGTGGAAATTATTACTAATCCAAGATCTATTGATTAAAATGGACTTTGATTTTAGAAAGAAAAGCCTTTAAGTCGGAGTGGACCGGGGAAGGTCGCTGTTGGAGCGTATTGCATGGTGTGAACAGCTCATCCCCTTGTAACTTCATTAATTGAGGTTTTTGACAAGTCTACACCACTGTGTTGTCAGAACCTTGGAGGATCAACGTTTACAACCGTTTTCATTGTTTTTAGATCACCAATCAATAGAGGGATCAATTTCAGATCAATCAATATGGAAATTTTATTGTGCTGCACCTCTGGATTTATCTCTTCCAAAGATCATACAAGTAGAAACTAAATGTTTTGCTGAGTCAGGACACCTCAGATATACATTGTATCAGTTTAATCTCATCACCACCGTTTTTAATTTTTATTTTTTCCTCTCCTTCCAAGAGCCATAACTTTTTTATTTCCCCCTCAAAATGATATGAGGACTTTATTTTAGTGGGATGTAATTACCTTTTGAAATAAACCATTAATTTTACCATATAGTGTCCTAGAAAATGGGAAAAAAAATTCCAAGTGTGGAGAAATTGCAAAACAAAATCAATTCCACAATATTTTTTGGAGTTTTTATTTCCCATGTTCACGATATGGTAAACCTGACCTGGCAGTGTGATTCCCCAGGTTTTTTATTTAATTGGTAAAAAAAAAAAATTCCAACGTTTTTAAAAAATTTTTTTCTTTGGGTGCCATTTTCCGAGACTTGTGATGTTTTCAGTTTTTGGGATCTGGGGCTCAGTGATGACTTATTATTTGGAACTTGAGCCGTCGTTTTTAGTGACACCATTTTTCTGTAGATATGATGTTTTGATCGCCTTGTAATAGGGTGTCCAGTGCCCTACCGCCCCCGAATATGTATGGTGAAAGAGTTTATCTTAATGTACTCTATTTGTACATGCTTGTGCTTTACTGTATTTTGTTCATGTTCTCCTGTGTAATTTGGTCAGCGGCCACTAGGTGACACTGGGTCCCTGGACCCTTAGTATAAGGGAATTCAGAGGGAGTGACAGGACAGCAGGGGTTACGTGGGGGAGGACGGTCCCCAGCTAAGGAGGTGATATAAGGCTATGTGCGCACAGTGCGTTTTTCGCGGCGTTTTTGCGCGTTTTTCGGGTGCGTTTTTGGCCTCAAAACTGCAGGACTTTGCTTCCCCAGCAAAGTCTATGAGTTTTCATTTTTGCTGTCCGCACACATCTGGTTTTTTAACCTGCGTTTTTGAGTTAAAAAAAAAAAATGGACATGTCAGTTCTTTCCTGCGTTTTTCTGCGTTTTCCCCCCATGCAATGCATTGGAAAAACACAGCAAAACGCAGAGATCAAAAACGCAGCAAAACGCAGCCAAAAACGCACCAAATCGCGGCAAAAACGCATGCGTTTTTTGATGCGTTTTTAAGACGCAGGTGCGTTTTTGTGCGTTTTTAGCGGCCAAAAACGCACAAAAACACAGCGTCAAAAAGACGCAGTGTGCGAACCTAGCCTAAGGCCCCTTTGACACTCTGTTTTTACTTACATTCAGTGGTCCCGGCGGGGCATCCGTCCGAACTGCCCCTCCCCCACCTCGCAAAGCGTGTTTTGGACACATTCACCAACAGGGCCATTGGCTGTAATGGAGCAGACTCCGTTAGCGTCTTGCACCATTTTTGCACATATAAGTTTTCTGCAGGCGGACACCCGAACGTAGATGACTACTAACGGATGTCCACCTGCAGAAAACGTATATGTGCAAAAATGGTGCAAGACAGAGCACATACTAACAGAGTCTGCTCCATTTCAGTCAATGGCCCTGTTAGCGCATGTGTCCGAAACACGCTTTGCGAGGTGGGGGAGGGGCAGTTTGGACGGATGTCCCAACGGGACTACTGAACGTAAGTGAAAACGCAGTGTGAAAGGGGCCTTAGGCAGAGGTTTCCGGTACAGGCAGATAGGGAGATGGGGAGACAGTGAGTAGTGACAAGAAAAAGGACCTGCAGGGTCGGATGAAGCAGAGTGGAGTGGGTAGTGTGGAGGTGTCAGGCAGAGGAAGGAAGGAAAAGAAGGAGGAAAAGCGGATGCAGTAGAGTGTGAGCTCTTACACAGTGAGGCATAGTTAGAGTATGGAGGGAGAGGAGCAGGTCCGAAAACGAGAGGATAAATCGCACCTTGGTGGCCGTAACTGCTCAGTATGGGAAAGAATGTATGTAAATGACGATGATGAAAAATCTGCCTTTAAGAAATGGAAACTGTCCTGAGAAGCCGGATGTAGACTCTGACGTGCAGCTGCAGACAGGTACCACCTCCACACACACTCCATACACCACTCTGTCCCCCGTGTCTGTACTGTGTCGGGGTGGATTGAGGACCACGACCCTCACCCACGACTGCCCCTCCCAGGCACTTTACAGCCTCTTATGACTTTTTCTTGTAATGTTGTGGTGGCCAAAAGAAAACCATAATTTGGCTTTTTGAATCTCAGGTCCACCCGCACCTGTTAGGGGTTCTTTGCACGTTGCGACATCGCTACTGCGATCTCGTCGGGGTAAAATCGAAAGTGACACACATCCGGCGCCGGTAATGACATCGCAACGTGTAAAGCCTAGAAGCACCGATAAACGATCGCAAAAGCGTCGAAAATCGGTGATCTGTGTAGTGTCGGTCATTTCCATAATTTCGCTGCAGCAACGGTACGATGTTGTTCCTCGTTCCTGCGGCACCACACATCGCTGTGTATGAAGTCGCAGGAGCGAGGAACATCTCCTTACTTGCGTCCCGCCTGCAATGAGGAAGGAAGAAGGTGGGTGGGTTGTTTACGTCCCGCTCATCTCCGCCCCTCCGCTTCTATTGGCCGCCTGCCGTGTGACGTCGCTGTGACGCCACACGACCCACCCCCTTAGGAAGGAGGCGGGTCGCCGGCCAGAGCGACGTCGCAGGGCAGGTAAGTGCGTGTGAAGCTGCCGTAGCGATAATGTTCGCTACGGCAGCTATCACAAGAGATCGCAGCTGCGACGGGGGCGGGGACTATCGCGCTCGGCACCGCTACAATGTATAATAGCGATGTTGCAGCGTGCAAAGTCCCCCTTAGAGGAAGATGATGGCTGATCAGATCAGCCGACACGTGCAGGGAAAGATGCAGGCTCGGCATGTGAGCCTGCATCAAAGGCAGGGAAGAGATCTTGATCATACCACTACACCCAAGGTCGTTAAGATGGTTTATCTCCTTAACAATTTTGAAAAATAAAGAGGATGGAACCTAAGATTTTTATAAATATCCAAAATGTTATAAATCGGCGGCTACAATGTAGATACAATACTGTAATAACTAATAGAGGGGACACAAAACTTTACACTAAGCAGGTAGGGAGGCCACACTATTATAGACCAAGTGATTCATATTTTGTAGACATTTCCTTTACATTCTATATTAGTAGGAATATGCATTGGGTTAAATTCCAGAATGACCAGAACCATGCACTAATCTGCCCTTATCTTTTCTTCAATTACTTCGGACAATAGGGCACGCAGGGATGAAATATACGGCGGCGTTTTCCTCCCATTACCTCCGCATTGAAAATGGACAGAATCTATCATGTGGAATTTCCCTCGCTGTCAGTGACTTTGCTCTTTTTTGAGAAGACAGAATCTGTCTGTCCCATTTTTCGGCGTTGTGTCAGCAGTGAGTGCAGATAATGATGGTGGAAACACGTCTCATCTTGTCCGTTCTGGAATAATATTAACTTTTCATTATAAGGCAGAATCGTATTAACACTTCAAGGTTTTTTTTCTGCATGTGCAGAATCTGGAGGAGGAAGGAGACCTGATTTGATGCTTCCGATCCCTCATAGGACCCCAAGCCATCTGGTATCATCATGGTACAGATGTGCGATCGGGCCGCACAGACTGGCTGCAGAGCTTCATTCACACTGTATCACACCTGCGCTACGACCAGGGATATAGGTAATATGGGTACAGAGGTAGTGTTCATACTTGACAAGTGATTTTAGTAGTTAGTAGTGTGGCGCCCTGGACTAGCCAGGTCGTCACAGGTAACACACGCACCCCCACCCCCACTAGACAGTAGCATTAGCCAAACACAAAACCCTTGTTGCCTCCCTCCAGGGTCTGATGTCCATACCAGGTGGGGCGGAGCCAAGCAGTTGTCCCTACCCACCAAGGAGTTCACAGGCCTGGAGGCGAGAAAAGTGACAGTTTAGTCCAGGAGGTGGAAGTGAGAGGAGTGAAGTGGAGAGTGTCTGGGTTTGTGGCCCAGGCACTGACAACAAGGTTGGCAGACGGTGGTGGCTGTCTGCAGGAGTGGTGGAGCGACGCAGAACCGTAGGACCGGGGACGGGCGGTGGCCCGCCGGTACCGACCGGGGAGCGAAGTGAAGCCAGCACACACAGGCAGGGCCATCGGACCCCGACTAGGCTTGGAGTCGCCGTCAACAGTCAAATCCGAGTGTGACAGGAACCCCAGGGGTTTCCTAACAGCCAAAGACCCGTTAGAAGGCAACCGCCCACACCGTGAGGGTAAACAGCTACCGCCTAAGGCTAGAGACCAAAGGGTCAGCGCCTGCGGGCAAACGGGCTCCTCCGGCACCCATACACCGGGGAGCGGACTACCGTTGGGAACCCATCGTAGTCAGAAGAGTACACTGAGGTGCAGGGAAAGACAGCCGCCATCACCTATCCAGGGAGAGACACAGCAGCCGGCTGCGGGACCCGTCCATGCTGCCCTTTGGTTTACCGAGGACTTTGTGCATCTCTTGCTGAGTGAGTACGCCCGTGCCATCCGGCACCGCGCCGTGCTGCCCCTGCAACCCTGCACCTCACCAACCCTGCCTCCCCGTCACACCACCGGGCCTCGGGACCACCGACCCCTACCCACGGAGGGGGAAAACAACATCCCAGCTGCTCCCCACCAACGCTCCCGGGATCCCCGTCACCAGCAGCGGTAGTGCCCATCTTCACCACAACCCGTGGGTGGCGTGACGGACTAAATCCCCCAAACCAACCACCCTTTTCACTCACGGGCGAGGAGCGCCACTCGAGTCCCTGGATCGGCCCACCGCTCGAGCCACCGAGCAGCAGCCGCAGCAGTGCCGGACCCGAGCGTTAGCGAGCGCATCCGGCAGCGTCCTCCCCGCCCGCGACAACTTGGCGTCACGAACAGGATTGAACCCATCTACTTACCAGTAGAAGTGCGCCTTGTGATCTCCGCCAGCGGTGTCCGGCCGAAAATTTCGAAGCGCCGCCATCTTTGGCGCGAAAATCTCCCGCTCGAGTGTCTTCTCTGAGCAGGGAAGGCGCGAGAGCGAAGCCCCGCCCCCAACAAGTGGAAGTGCTAAAGAGAACCAAGGGGGTGGTGGGTGTGTGTCTGCCTAATGTAGCCGAGGCTATAAAAGCAGGGACGCCAGGACTCTGCAAACATTTGGTTCCTGGAAGCCTGCCAGCAAGTATGTCCTTCCCGTCCGGTGATGCCGAGATTCCCGAGCCCACGCCAGGAACAGCAGCGTGGGTGGAAGCCTGGACCGCACAAATGTGCTGCCGCCTTCAAACCCAGGTCCGGTTTTTGATGGAGCGCTGGGTGGCCAAGATGGAGGAAGTGGCTGCGGCCGTGCGGAGACGCGAGGTGGAGGCAGTGTTGGAGGAGCGGGTAAGCGACCCACGCCCCTGTGTCCGAGAAGGACCGGCCGCTGCGGCTGAGGGGCCCAGCCTGCGTCCGCTCACCCTCCTGCCTCCCCCGCCATCCGTACCGGTTGCTGTGGCCCCTACGCTCGGACCGCTACCCCCAACACCGGTAGCGGAATCAAACCTGTCCGCCCTAGAGAACCGACCTGGGGGCGTTGTCTGTGAACGGCCCGTATCCCTCTCGCTGCCATGGAAGATACAGTGGGAGGTGTCCATCTGCGACAAGGAGCCGGCGACCCCGGAAGTAGCCGCGCCCGAGACAGTCCCGGCTCTGGCAGTCTTCCCGGCCTTGGAAGAACCGGCCGCTGCAGGCTCGAAGGCCCAACCGGTGAGGCCAGCTGTCCCTAAGTCCCACGCCTCGGCTGAGGCTGCGCCGGGCCGCCACTGCACAGCAGCAGTTCAGGCCACGTCACCGCAGGACCCCCACAAGAGAGTACCGGTCGTGGCCGGTGTGGGTGCGGTCCAGCGGGGCCCGACCCGAACGCAGGGGTCTGCCAACGCCCCTTATTGGGACAGGGAACCAAGCCAGTTGGGCCGAGAGATTGCCGCCAGGGAGCAGCAGAGGGCCGAAGTGATGGCGCGAGTGATTAAAGAGAAGGATGCACTCCGCAATGCCACCTTTCGGGTGTGGGGCCCGGTGTACGAGGGCCAAGTCCGGCAGTTTGACATGCGACGGGGGTTCGGTTTCATCTACGAGCCGGGTCTGGAGGCCGAAGTGTTTGTGGCCCGCCGCGATGTAAACTCACACCTTCCCACGGGCCACCCAGGTCGCGATCTATTGCCTGGCGACCTGGTAACTTACACCCGCAACTGCGGGGAGAGGGGCTGGTTCGCCCTGGATGTTAAGCAAAGGAAGAGCCGCGGTGTGCAGATGCGGCCCCAGCCCCCTCCTCCACCGGGCCGTCTGGATATTGAGCTGGAGGAGGTCATGGATGAGTGCGACCTCAAGTAGCGGCAGCGGTTCTCCGTTGCAGCCAAGTTGTCTCCGTTGGGACCCTCAGCACCGTTAAATATGTGAATGAATGACAATAATCATCCGAAAGATCATCTGATTATCTGCGTGATTATCCCGGCCGTTGCCGGCAAGTTGTCCCCGGAGGGACTCTGTGTGTTTTTACCACCCACATGAGAAACTGCTCATGAATATGGCCGAGAACTTGCAGGCCACCCACGAACTTGTGGGCTTGTAAATAGTATTGTGGGATGGAAACCGTTGCCGCCTCCGGAGAGGCAGATTGGAGGAAGGGCCCGCAGCAGAGCGGCCATCCTCCGGGGGTCAGGGGTCCCCCTTGGACGTGGGGTCCCCTGAAGTGACAGTCGGGTGTGAGTTACCGTACCCGTTCCCGCTCGGGCAGCCTGAACCTGGACTGGGGTCAAGGGGTGCTGCCCACTTCTTAGGGGCAGCATCAGGGCTAGGTTGCTTGGGTGGGAGAGTGGAAGACATCCGTCCGTCCGTCAGTATTAAAAATGTTTTTATGTGTAACGTTTGAAGTGACCTGACAAAAATGCTTATGTTTGATATGTTTACATGTTAATTTATATTTTACAGTTTTGAAAAATAAAACCGGTGATGGACGGGCAGCCCACGGACGGTCTGCATTTCACCAAGGGGGAATGTGGCACCCTGGACTAGCCAGGTCGTCACAGGTAACACACGCACACCCCCACCCCCACTAGACAGTAACATTAGCCAAACACAAAACCCTTGTTGCCTCCCTCCAGGGTCTGATGACCGACCGGGGAGCGAAGTGAAGCCAGCACACACAGGCAGGGCCATCGGACCCCGACTAGGCTTGGAGTCGCCGTCAACAGTCAAATCAGAGTGTGACAGGAACCCCAGGGGTTTCCTAACAGCCAAAGACCCGTTAGAAGGCAACCGCCCACACCGTGAGGGTAAACAGCTACCGCCTAAGGCTAGAGACCAAAGGGCCAGCGGACAAACGAGCTCCTCCGGCACCCATACACCGGGAAGCGGACTACCGTTAGGGACCCATCGTAGTCAGAACAGTACACTAAGGTGCAGGGAAAGACAGCCGCCATCACCTGTCCGGGGAGAGACACAACAGCCGGCTGCGGGACCCGTCCATCCAGCCATTTGGTTTACCGAGGACTTAGTACATCTCTTGCTGAGTGAGTACGCCCGTGCCATCCGGCACCGCGCCGCGCTGCCCCTGCAACCCTGCACCTCACCAACCCTGCCTCCCCGTCACACCAACGGGCCCCGGGACCACCGACCCCTACCCACGGAGGGGGAAAACAACATCCCAGCTGCTCCCCACCATCGCTCCCGGGATCCCCGTCACCAGCAGCGGTGGTGCCCATCTTCACCACAACCCGTGGGTGGCGTGACGGACTAAATCCCTCAAACCAACCACCCTTTTCACTCACGAGCGAGGAGCGCCGCTCGAGTCCCCGGATCCGGCCCACTGCTCGAGCAGCAGACGCAGCAGCACCAGACCCGAGCGTTAGCGAGCACATCCGGCGGCGTCCTCCCCGCCCGCGACAGTAGCGCCCTCTGTCTATTATGACCTGCTGCACCTCTGGCAGTTGTAACCTGCTGCGGATGTGATGCACAGCCAGATACCAGATTTTGGCAGCGTTCCTCAGGAATCTTAGCTTATTCCTCATGGATGATGGCCTCTTGGGCTTCAATGCTTAAACCACATTCTACAAGTTCAGCCAAAGATTTTTTTTATGGGGTTCCTCTCAGCTGACTGTAATGATCACTCAAGAATCTTCCAGGACTTCAGGAACCAAGCCTTGATGGACATTGGGTTATGCTGGGATCATTGTCCTTTTGGAAGAACCAATGGTGCCAAAGTTTCAACTTCCTTACAGAATGTATGACATTTTCTCTTACGATTTTCTGGTAGTTAATTGTTCTCAACAAACTGCAGGTTTCAATGCCAGAGCATCACTACGCCACTGCCATATTTCAGTATTTGTACAACTGAGCTACCCCCATGCTTCACTGAAAGCACCACTCAGCCCCCATCATGCTTTACTGAAGATATCACCGAGCCACAAACCATGCTTCGTTGTCGGCATCACTGAGCCACCATCATTTTTTACTAGACATCACTGAGCCACCACTATGCTTCACTGTAATCACCACCAAGCCACTACCCATGTTTCACTGTAATCATCACCAAGCCACAACTATGCTTCACTGTATTAACTACCAAGCCATCACTATGCTTCACTGTAATCACGACATAGCCACCATGATTCACTGTAATCACCAGTGCGCCATCACCCATGCTTCACTGTAATCACCACCAAGCCACCACCCATGTTTCACTGTTATCACCACCAAGCCACCTATGCTTCACTGTAATCACCACCAAGCCACCTCCGTGCTTCACTGTAATCACCACCAAGCCAACACCATGCTTTGCTGTAATCATTAATTCACCACTATGCTTCACTGTAATCACCACCAAGCCACCACCCATGCTTCACTGTAATCACCATCAAGCCAACACCATGCTTCACTGTAATCATCAATCCACCACCATGATTCACTGTAATCACCATCAAGCCACCACCACCATACTTCACTGTAATCACCACCAAGCCACCACTGTGCTTCACTGTAATCCCCACAAAGCCATCACCATGCTTCACTGTAAGTGTGGCGTCCCTGACCTGGTCAGGCACCACTGAGTACTGCACTCAGGCTGAGTGAGTACAATACAGGTAATCCCAAAGGCTGACTAGGGTGTGGACACACAAACACGAAGTAACTAGGAACACACACACACAGCTTAGAGGGGACCCCTGAGCAGACTCATGGAGGGAGCGTAGCCCTCGCATGTCAGCTAGTGGTGGGTGGTGTAACTGGAGATGGAAGTTGTGCAGTGGCAGTCAAAGAAGGAGGAAGTGGAGCAGCCGAGTCTGGAGTGGAGGGCTGAAGAGCAGGACACTAGCCAGATCCTGTACCTGTAGTGGTTGCTGGCGGAGGAGAACGGCTACCTGGTAGTGCCGCCTGAAAACCACCTAAGGACGAAGCTCTAAGAGGTGGCTGAGTAAGGGGACTGCCGGTAGACCGGGCCCGCACGGAAAAACAGGTTCCCAGAGCAGGAACCCATCTACTTGGCCTGCTAAACCTGCTGGTGAGGGTGCCGTATGCACTTCATCAAACCACACAGAGTCCGCAGCCACGCAGCAACGCGGGGGCCCATAAGTGACAGAAGGGAGCCGCCGGAATCACTTGGTCCGCGCTGCAAGCAAACAGGCCAGAAGGGGAGATAAGGCGGAAGCAACTTCCCTGGGTGATCCCAGAATACTCCAAATTGGGGTCACCTCAAAACAAGAAGGGCTAGGAAGGCGAGTCAGCAGTCACCCCTATGTCAGCCTGAGGATACATGGTTCCTCTCCTGGATTATCACAGTATCGCCCGGGTTGGCTCACCTTACCATCAAGCCGTGAGTAAAAACCCTGAAAGACATTACTGGACTGTGTGTGAATTACTCTGCGACCTGTGGTACCACGCACCTACATCTGGGCCCTGGGGCCAGCCCCACTCTTGGGGGGGGGGGGCACATCATCTAACTGCACCTACCATCATCCCCAGGCGCTCCCCAAACTGCAGTGGTGGTCCCCACTGACCGCAATACCGAGAGTGGCGTCACGATTCCTATAGAAGTTAACCTGACTGATCTGTCGCTAGAAGAATCCCAGCACGTGGAGTTCCTGCGGTCCCGGAGGCAACTGATGCAGGTGAGCGGCGCAGTGGGCTTCACATAAGCATCATCGAGCCACCATCATGCATGGCTATAAACATCACTGAGCCACCACTTATACTTGAATATAGGCATTACTGAGCCACTGCCATGCTTCCCTATAGTAGCATGCTTCATTCTTATACTTCAGTTTCCTCCTCCAGACACACCATTGGTCTTTAGGTTTCAAACATTCCTGTTTTGTTTGATCTTACCACAGAACAGCAACCCAGGACTTTTCTGCTTGTGATTTTGAGCATATTGGAGCTAACTATACTTGCATATCTGGGTTAGAAAAGATGATGACGACGTTGGAGCATGGAGACTTTCAGTGTTCAGTATGCGCCTCACTGTACACACTGAAACCCCAATGCCAGCTGCCACCACATCTTGCTGCAGGTCTTTTGCAGTCATTTGAGGGTTTTTCGGGGATCTGGTGGCAGCCAGTGACAGCTCCCTCTTTCTGCCTCCCCCATGTTGTGCAGATGGCGTGCCTTTAACTTTGTTCACTCTGCTTCTGGCTGTATCTCTAAGAACTTGTGATGCCTTTGTGTCTTTTCCTTGTTTCTGTAAGACAATGATCTCTGTGCAGAACATTCTGTATTGTTCTGCTATGCTCTCCTGCAGAGCCGGTATATGTTGCTTATGGTGCAGAGCGTTTTGCAGGATAAATGCTCTGCTGGTTATTTCCCAGCACTGGGTTTCCCGCTGGTCCTGGGAGGTGCTCATGCAGATGCTTCTTGTTTCCGGTGATTGCTCTGCTTCATTAGGGAGTGTGTCAGCTCAGGACGCCGCCAGTCGTACTTCCTGGTTACAGTAGTGATGTTGCCTCTTGGGGTGCTCAGTGGTCAGAGCTTGGCCTTTCAACTCCGGACTGTTGTTGTCTCGTCTCTGTCTGTCTCCCCCTGTTTCTGTTGTGACTTCCTGGCTACTGACCTCGGACTTCCTCCTGACCACGTTCTCGCCTGCTCCCTGTATTTTGTATGTACTCTCCTGGAACCCAGACCTTCGGCTTGTATTTTGACCTCGTTTCTGTCTGCCCCCCTTGTACTGTTGGGTTCCCCTGGTTTATGACCTCGGCCTGCCTGACTACCTCTCCATTTACTGTATAAAAGAAGTGTCTAGCGCCACCTAGTGACAGTCATCACAATCTCTTTATCTTTTTGTAACACACTCTTCATTCATCTAGATTTCTAACCTGTAGTCACAGTCCTCTGGCCAGTCCAGATATTTAACGTGTCTTATCTCAAGCATCTCAATTAGACATAATGGAATGAAGCTGTTGATTGTTGCATACGATGCTGGAGACAAAAGTGCCCTTATGTGAATAATCCTGAGATTGAAGCAGTCGGTAAAAATTTCATTTCGTGGTGAATTTAGATACAATAATTGTGTTTCGCTATTTTACATAGTTTGCAAATTTTGGTAATAAACCAAATCTATCATCAGTCTAATAAGTCATCTGCCGTCAGTCTGTCTATGCCATATATCCGTCCGGTAGACGTTGCCACAGATGCCATGCTTAATCAGCTTTGCCAGCCGAAAGCCTCTAGGAATAAAATATGCTTGACAGAAAATTTTCTTGGGGGTCTCCGAGGTTCGGTCGTTCTTATTTATGTGCATTATTTAAAGGGTCATCAAGCTTCAGTCTGTTGGGAAATTCATTGGTGGAGCAGAAGGGCACCGGTGTGACGAGCGGGCCGTATGATTTATACCGGAATGATTACATAGCCCGGAGCGGAGGCCGCAGAGTAACAAACAGCCTGGTCGTGAGGTGCGGACATATATCTTCTGATAAATTATTAATAAAAAAGGGAAGGCTAACCTGAAGCTCCAGAGTAATGGCCGCCAGGACTCAGCATTTTAATACTCCCATCGTGACCAGAGACATTATGAACTTTGTTTTATAGAAATGAAAGGACACTTCGTACTGATATACGACGGCAATACTTTGATGCTAGGTCCTTGCCAATATCCATTACTACCTTTTTTGTTAAACTAGTTTGTATTTTCTCATGACTCGTCGATTTTAGGATTTTTTATAGTTTGAGACTTAGGGGTACTTTGCATGCTGCGCAATAGTCCCCGCCCCCGTCGCAGCAGAGATATCTTGTGATTGCTGCCGTAGCGAACATTACTGCTACGGCAGCTTCACATGCACTCACCTGCCCTGCGACGTCGCTCTGGCCGGTGACCCGCCTCCTTCCTAAGAGGGCGGGTCGTGCAGCGTCACAGCGACGTCACACGGCAGGCGGCCAATAGAAGCGGAGGGGCGGAGATGAGCGGGACGTAAACATCCCGCCCACCTCCGTCCTTCCGCATAGCCGGCGTGAGCCTCAGTGACGCAGGTAAGCTGATGTTCCTCTCTCCTGCGGCTTCACACACAGCGATGTGTGCTGCCGCAGGGGAATGAGGAACAACATCGTACCGTCGCTGCAGCGGCATTATGGAAATGTCAGACCCTACACCAATGATACTGTGGCGCCCTGGACAAGCCAGGGGCCACAGAGAACAACACCAACACACTCCACACTCCCGGTCAGGCACACCAAAGTCAGACACAAAACCCTTGTTGCCTTCCTCCAGGGGCTGATGATCACACCAGGGGGTGGGCCAGGCGGTTGGCCCCGCTGTGGCGTCACTGACAATAACCAAATCCCCACATTCCAATCCCAACCCCTTTTCACTCACGGGCGAGGAACGCCGCTCGAGTCCCCGGGATCCGGCCCACCGCTCGAGCCACCACCGAGCAGCAGCAGCCGGACCCAAGCAGAGGGAGAACGCAGCGTCCCCTCCTCCGCCCGCGACAACTTGGCATCACGAACAGGATCCTACTGCTCTGCCGTTGGGTAGAGGTGCGCCTTGTTATTGCCGGAGGTGTCCGGCTGAAAATTTGCCGAATCTGCCATCTTGGGCGCGAAAAATTCCCGCTCGAGCGTCTCCTCGAGTAGTGGAGGCGCGAAGGCCAAAACCCCGCCCCTAGAGAGGAGGAGCCGGAAAGAGACTAAGGGGGACTGATGGCGTCTGGCCGCATGTAGCACGCGGCTATGGAAGCAGGGACGCCAGGACCCTGCGGCCATTTACTGGTTCCTGGAAGAAGCCGCTGCTAAAGATGCTGAGTCCGACCGACAACACCGTGATCCCCGCGCCTGGCACTGCAGCGTGGGTGGAAGTCCGGACCGTCCAGCTAAGCAGCCATCTGCAGGTCCGCATGCAGCTCCTCCTGGAGGAGTGGGAGGGCGACATGGCGGAAGTGGTGGCGCCCATACGGAGACGCGAGGTGGAGGGAGTCTTGGAAGGGAGGGTAAGTGACCCACGCCCCTGTACCCCTAGTGGGTCGGTCATCGCGGCCGAGGGACCCGGTCCATACCCGCTCGCCCTGCTACCTCCCCCGCTACCCGTGTTAGCTGCTGCTGCCCCGCCACTAGGCCCGCTACCACCACCACCGGTAGCGGTACCCTGCCAATCTGCCCCGGCGGACCGACCTGCAGCAGAAGCCCGTGACCACCCTGATCCTGTACCATGGAAGAAGCCAAAGGCTGAGCCCATCAGCAAAGATGCAGCGGAGGCACGGCGGGGATGCAGCTGCCAGGAGGCAGAGCAGGTCATGTCACAGCGGGGTCCCTCATTACCGAAGGGACCGGTCGTAGCCGGCACGGGGGGACTCCGGCTGGGCCCATCCCCCACCCCGACTGAACCGGAGCAAGCAGAAAGTGCTCCGCACCGGGAGCGGCAGCAAAGGCAGCTGCGCCGCGGGATTGCTGATTAAGAAAGAAGAGTTGAAGCATGGTAGCAGTTCCTGGTTACCTTGCTGTCGGTCCCCATTGGGACTCTGCTGACGTACCAGATGACCCTCAAGGCTAAGGAGTCCGATTGGAGGAGCAGTCGTACCCGCATCATCGGCAGCTGAAAATGGAGTCCTGTGGGACAGTGTCACCCCTGTGTGAGGGTGGCGTTGGGGGCTCGTGCTGTTCGATGGTGGACTGTGGGAAAGCTGCAGGAGGAAGCTGTACCGGAGCCAGGTGTTGTGGATGGCCCCTGGGACCCAGCTGACAGTCCCTGTTGGGACCCTACGGCAAATCTCCGTTGGGACCCTACAGTTTTGTTTGTGGTAGCCCGTTGGCTACGAAGAACTGTTGTCCCCGTGGGGACTGTTTCCAAGTTGCATAAGGAACTCCTTATGGACAAGCCTGAGAACTTGCAGGGCAACCACAAACTTAGTGGCTTGTAAATAAAAAGGTTGTTTCATGGCTTCCACCGTTACCGCCTCCGGAGAGGCAGATTGGAGGAAGGGCCCGCAGTGGAGCAGGCTGGGGCCCAGCCACCACCGGAACCGGTGGCGATCCTCTGGGGGGTTTCAGGGGTTCCCCATGGACGTGGGTCCCCTAAAAAGGACAGAACCCGCTCGGGCAATTTGTGCAGGACTGGGGTCAAGGGGTGCTGCCTATTTGCTTAGGGGCAGCATCAGGGCCAGGTTGCTTGGGTGGGAGAGAGCGGAAGCCGTAACCGTTACGCAACGTTTTAAGAGTACCTCCCGATGTGGGAAGATGTTATTTTAATTGTAATGTGTTTACCGTTTTACCTTTTCCAGTTGTGAAAATAAAACCGGTGATGGACGGGCAGCCCGCGGACGGTCTGCATTTAACTAAGGGGGAATGTGGCGCCCTGGACAAGCCAGGGGCCACAGAGAACAACACCAACACACCCCACACTCCCGGTCAGGCACACCAAAGTCAGACACAAAACCCTTGTTGCCTTCCTCCAGGGGCTGATGATCACACCAGGGGGAGGGCCAGGCGGTTGGCCCCGCCCACCGAGGAGTTCACAGTCCTGGAAGCGGGAAAAGAAACAGTTCAGTTAGGGAAGTGGAAGTGGAAGGAAGGAAAGTGGTAAAGGAGCAGACTGAAGTTGGTCTGGGTGTGTGGCCCAGACGGAGCAGCAAGGTTGGCAGACGGTGGTGACCGTCTGCAGGAGTGGCCTACTGGAGTTTACCGTAAGGACCGTGGACGGGCGGTGGCCCGGCGGTACCGGACCGGTACACAAAGAGAAGTCAGCACCATCTGGCAGGGGCTTTCGGACCCCGGCAAGGCTAGGAGTCGCCGTGAATTTGCCGAATCCGTTAGCGAAGGGAACCTCCTGGGTTTCCCAGCAGCCAAGTCCCGACAGAAGGCAACAGTCCAACCAAGAGGGGGAGACACCGCCACCGCCAAGGCAACCGTTTCCCAGGGTCAGAGCCTGTGGGCAAAAGGGGGCTCCTCCAGCCCATATCCAAGCTGGGGAGCGGGTTACCGGTGGGAACCCATCGGAACCGTAAACATTACACAGGTGCAGGGAAAGGCAGTCACCATCAACCTGCCGGGAGAAACAACACCGCAGCCGTCTGTGGGACCCGTCCATCCAGCCGTGTGTTTTACCGAGAACTGTGTCCTCATCATTGGCTGAGTGAGTACCACCGTGCCGTGCGGCACAGCGCTGCCCCCGCGACCCTGCACCTCACCAGGCCCCGCAACCCGCCTGCCATCCATCCCTACCCCATCACCGGGCCCCGGGACCATCAACCCCCCTACCCACGGAGGGGAGAACTAACATCAAAGCTGCTCCCTGTTACCGCTCCAGGGATCCCCGTCTAGAGCAGCAGTGGTGTCACCAATATCACCACAACCGTGGGTGGCGTCACGGACAATAACCATATCCCCACATTCCAATCCCAACCCCTTTTCACTCACGGGCGAGGAACGCCGCTCGAGTCCCCGGGATCCGGCCCACCGCTCGAGCCACCACCGAGCAGCAGCAGCCGGACCCGAGCAGAGGGAGAGTGCAGCATCCCCTCCTCCGCCCGCGACAATACGGTTACGACGCTTTTGCGCTTGTTAATCGTATCATAAAGGATTTACACACTACGATATCGTCAGCGACGTCGTATGTACGTCACTTTCGATTTGACCCCACCGACATCGCACCTGCGATATCGTAGTGTGCAAAGTGCCCCTTAGGGGTACTTTGCATGCTGCAACATCACTAGCCGATGCTAGCGATGCCGAGCGCGATAGCCCCCGTCCCCGTCGCACATGCGATATGTAGTGCGAGCTGCCGTAGCGAACATTATCGCTACGGCAGCTTCACACGCACTTACCTGGTCGGTGATGTCGCTGTGACTGCCGAAGAATCCCTCCTTCAAGGGGAAGGTGCGTTCGGTGTCACCGCGACGTCACTTAGCGGCCGGCCAATAGCAGCGGAGGGGCGGAGATGAGCGGGATGTAAACATCCCACCCACCTTCTCCCTTTCGCATTGCCGGTGAACGCCGGGCGCAGGTAAGGAGATGTTTGTCGCTCCTGCGGCTTCACACACAGCGATGTGTGGAGCCGCAGGAGCGACAAATAACATTGTACCTGCGGACGCACCGAAATTATGAAAATGAACAATGTGACACAGATCATCGATTTTGGACTGTTTCATGCTCGTTCATCTTCTCTCCTAGGCTTTACACATTGCGACATCGTTACCGGCGCCGGATGTGCGTCAGTTTCGATTTGGCCCCGACGATATCGCAGTAGCGATGTCGCAACGTGCAAAGTACCCCTTAAGGTTGTCCTATTATATTATCCCTAAGGGTTTGTCTATTATCTCATAAAGACATCGGAACCTTTTCTCTCCATCTCCAACTTACAGACCAGCCAATGAACAAGTTGTTGCTGCCTCCAACCCATTGATGCTCCTCTGGGAAATTCAGAGGTTACTAGGGCCCACTAGAGGTCACTAGCACCAGATCAGTGAAGAAATAGAGAGGTCGGATAGCCGAAGGTCAATGCTGGGAGGTCTCATCAAGAACAAAGGAGCAAGCGAAGCTGAAGTCAGATGAGAGCCAGGAGTCAGAAGCCAGGAAATCACATCAAGAGGTGAAGGGAAGCAGAGCCATAGTCAGAGCACAAACCAGGGTCAGAAGCCGGAGAGACAAGTAAGTATAGAGGAGGGAGAGGAGCGAGGACAACAAGCGGAGGGAGGAGAGAGAGACCAGGAAGTCAAATAAGGCGGGACAGATGGAGGTCAGAGAGGAAGTACTGGGTAGTGGGAGACAGGGAAGACAAACAGTGCAGGACAGATGGAGGTCAGAGGACGGAGTACTGGGTAGCGTGACAAGATCTGACAAACTCAAGGAGAACAGGAAGCAAACACTGCAAAGCAGGAACTATTACTGGCAGCGTTCCAAAGTAAGACACTCCAAGATAAGCCAGCGTGAGTCCCGGAGTGAGGTAGAACAGAATAGGCTCCTCCCATATGACCTATCCCTTGGAGGATACCGACAGCAAGACAACAAACAAATACCGTGGCTCTGCATGAGCAGAGCCAAAAGTGAGTCATGACACGTACATGGTCTTACAGCAACCATAGTCCTCCAGATATCGGATACCAAGACAGTAGCCTGTGTATCCAGCTCCAATCTCTTGGATAAGGTCAAGGTCAAGATAAAGTTCTGTGAGAGCTGCTTGTAGAATTGCTAGAGATGTAAATCAGAACCCCTGCATGACTGCAAAAGACCTTTAGAAAGATTTAACAGACTCTGGAGTTGTGGTAGAATGCTCACAGACACCTGCACAAATATGGCCTTCAATGAAGAGTCATTAGAAGAAAACCTCTCCTGTGTCCTCACCATAAAGTCACAGTGAAATGTATGCAAAGGAATATCTAAACAAGTCTGATGCATTTTGGAAATAAGTTCTGTGGACCAATGAGGTTAAAATAGAACTCTCTGGCCACAATGATCAGAGGTATGTGGGGAGAAATAAGGCATATAATTTCAGGAAAAGAACATCTTGCCAACTAGTAAGCATGGCCATGGATCAATCATGGTTTGGAGTTGTGTTGCAGTGCCAATGGCACAGGGAACACTTCATGGGTAGAGGGAAGAATGGATACAATGAAATTTCAAGAAATTCCTGATGCAAACATAACTCCATCTGTTAAAAAGCTGAAGTTGAAAAGAGGAGAAAAGAGTATGGCTTCTACAAATAGATTATGATACTAAACACATGTCAAAATCTACAATAGACGACCTAAAAAAGCACAAGCTGAAGGTTTTAAAATGTCCGTCACTGCCCCCTGATCTGAAAATCATTGAAAATCTGTAGCTAGACCTCAAGAGATCAGTGCATGCAAGACGAGCCAGGAATCTCACAGAACTGGAAGACGTCTCCAAGGAAGAGCAGTGCATGCAAGACGAGCCAGGAATCTCACAGAACTGGAAGACATCTCCAAGGAAGAGCAGAGCATGCAGGACGAGCCAGGAATCTCACAGAACTGGAAGACGTCTCCAAGGTAGAGCAGAGCATGCAAGACGAGCCAGGAATCTCACAGAACTGGAAGACGTCTCCAAGGAAGAGCAGAGCATGCAGGACGAGCCAGGAATCTCACAGAACTAGAAGACATCTCCAAGGAAAAACAGAGCATGCAGGATGAGCCAGGAATCTCACATAACTGGAAGACATCTCCAAGGAAGAGCATAGCATGCAAGACGAGCCAGAAATCTCACAGAACTGGAAGACATCTCCAAGGAAGAGCAGAGCATGCAGGATGAGCCAGGAATCTCACAGAACTGGAAGACGTCTCCAAGGAAGAGCAGAGCATGCAGGATGAGCCAGGAATCTCACAGAACTGGAAGACATCTCCAAGGAAGAGCAGTGCATGCAAGACGAGCCAGGAATCTCACAGAAAGAATGGATGAAAATCCCTCAAACAAGAATTTAAAGTCTCTTGGCTGCCACAAAAGTGTTTAAGCTGTAATACTTTGCAAAGGGGGTGCTACTATTTACTAACCATGCAAGGTGCCCCAAATTTTGCATTGGCCCATTTTCCTTTTTTGTTAATTTAAAAATGTAAATATTACATATTTTTTGCCTAAAATACAAAGGAAATGTGTCATCTTTAACTTTATGCCTTTTAGAGATCATTTCATCTTTAACTTGCTTGACTATTTTCACCAGGGTGTTAGGGCCAGGTGGACGGGCAGACCCAGGAGGTGGATCCACTGGGCCGAACTCCTTGATGATGGTAAGGGGTCCGGTAGCTGGAGCACTACAGGTAGCAGGACAGTCCGTGCACAAGAGTATAATGGAGAAGTCCCTGGGACCACGGAGTCACTGATAGTAGTCCGGGTGACGGAGCTCAGGTTCGGAAGCCGAGATGATGTCAGGCGGAGTCCGGAACCGTTGGAGCGAGATGACGGGTAACCACAGGGATCAGAGATGGTACGGACTGTCAGGATGGCAGATAGGCAGCGTTCGGGGTGCGGGATTCGGCAGGACCGGATGGCAAGGCAGGATCGGCTCTAGAAGAGAGAGAGGTGAGTATCTCACAGGAACACAAGGAGACCTGACTCCTAGCTTGGGAAACACGAAGAACAGGCCCCGCCCACTTGGACACTAAACCCCTTTATACCCTGTACCTGTGTGCATCATTTCCTGTCAGTGGACGCTGGCCCTTTAAGAAAGGGTCAATGACCGCGCGCGCGCGCTAATGCGCATGCGCGCGGCCCGGGTGCCAGAAGCCAGAGCAGGAAGCTGTGAGGAGGAAGCAGCAGAGCCGGGCTGGGGCTGAGAAGCCGACGGGCGCCGGGAGCGGGGACCAGGACGCCTGGGAAGCGCAGGCAATGGAGGCTGGAGAGCGGGGAGCGGCGGAGACCGGACCGAAGAACCGGGGAGCGAGGCAGGGGAGCCGAGGAGCGTGGCAGGTGAGCCGGGGAGCAGGGCAGGGGACCCGGGGAGCGTGACAGTACCCCCCCCCCACGCCCCCTCCCCGCAACCGGGACAGGAAGGCACGGATCAGAGGAGTACCCACATTCTCTCGGGGTTCCCAGGACCTATCCTCAGGACCATACCCTGCCCAGTCCACCAGGAAGAAC
Source organism: Anomaloglossus baeobatrachus (assembly GCF_048569485.1). Classification (NCBI taxonomy): domain Eukaryota; kingdom Metazoa; phylum Chordata; class Amphibia; order Anura; family Aromobatidae; genus Anomaloglossus; species Anomaloglossus baeobatrachus. The sequence continues at coordinate 30,498,811 of NC_134357.1, read as the reverse complement.
TGTCGACCCCGTACGGTCTTCATGGCTACGATATCCCTTACCGCATAGATGTCGTCATCGGCAATAGGAGGAGGAGCCGAACTGGCAGCAGCGGAGAAGGGACCAAGGACAACCGGCTTGAGCAGGGAGACGTGGAAGGAGTTGGGTATCCTCATCGTGGCCGGGAGCTGTAGCTTGTAGGAGACCTCATTGATCTTGCTGAGGACTTTAAACGGCCCGATGTAGCGAGGACCCAGCTTGTAAGATGGTATCTTCAATCGGACGTACTTGGAGGCAAGCCAGACGAGATCTCCAGGAGAGAAACACGGAGGGTCCAGACGTCTCTTGTCCGCGTGTCTCTTCATCCGCAGGGAAGCACGTTCAAGGGACGTCTTGACAGAGTCCCAAATCGTAGAAAAGTTACGGACTACAGCATCAGCAGCAGGAACATCCAAGGAAGAGGATACAGGTAAAGGGACGGAAGGCTGAAGTCCGTAAACGACATGGAAGGGAGAGCTGGAGGAGGACTCACTGACGTGGTGGTTATGGGAGAATTCAGCCCAAGGAAGAAGCGTGGACCAGTTGTCATGATGGGCGTTGACGTAGTGACGTAAGAAGGAGGTCAAGATCTGATTGACCCGTTCCACTTGGCCGTTCAACTGAGGATGGTAAGCTGAAGAAAAGTCCAGAGTCACTCCCAGATGTTTGCAGAGAGCCCTCCAGAAGCGGGAGGTGAACTGAGTTCCTCTGTCGGACACAATGTGTGATGGAAAGCCATGCAAGCGGAAGATGTGTTGTATATAGGCGTCCGCGAGTTCTTGGGCAGAGGGCAGTCCAGTCATAGGGACGAAATGAACCATTTTAGAGAATCGATCCACCACGACCCATATGACTGTGTGTCCGGAGGACAATGGCAAGTCCGTAATAAAGTCCATCGCAATGTGTTGCAACGGAACTGAGGGTATAGGCAGAGGCAGAAGACGGCCATATGGCAGGTGTTTGGGCATCTTGTTCCTGGCACAAGAGGAGCAGGCAGAGACAAAAGAAGCGACGTCCGTGCGAAGGGATGGCCACCAGTAATGACGTACAATCGCACTCCATGTTCTCTTCTGACCAGCATGACCGGCTGTTTTCGAGGCATGGCCCCAGTGTAACACTTTTTTCCTGTCAGTCTCAGAGACATAGGTCTTCCCGGGCGGTATCTGGGCCAGGGTGACAGGAGCCACCGGAATGATTTTACTAGGACAGATGATGGGTTGAGATGTCTCCTCCTCCTGCTCCATGGGCATGAAAGACCTGGACAAGGCATCAGCGCGTACATTCTTGTCCGCGGGTCGGAAATGGAGCTGGAAATCGAATCTGGCAAAGAACAAGGACCACCTGGCTTGCCGTGGGTTCAGTCGCTGAGCAGACCGCAGGTATTCCAGGTTCTTGTGGTCCGTGTAAATAATAACGGGGTACACTGCTCCTTCCAGAAGGTAGCGCCATTCCTCCAGAGCCTGTTTGACTGCCAATAGCTCTCGGTCACCGATGGTGTAGTTGCGTTCAGGCGCTGAGAAGCTCTTGGAGAAAAAACCGCAAGTCACCATCTTCCCGGAGGAGGACTTCTGCATGAGCACTGCTCCGGCTCCCGAGGAGGAGGCATCCACCTCCAAGGTGAACTGGCGGTTTAACTCCGGACGGTGGAGTACAGGAGAGGAGGCAAATGCCCGCTTCAGAGAGCCAAACGCGGCGTCGGCCGCATGTGACCAGTCCTTTGGATTAGCCCCCTTCTTGGTCAAGGCGGAGAGAGGAGCAGACAGAGCAGAGAAGTGAGGGATGAACTGGCGGTAGTAGTTGGCGAATCCCAGAAAGCGTTGGATTGCCTTCAGTCCAGAAGGAGGAGGCCAGTTGAGAATGGAGGAGACCTTCTTTGGATCCATCTGCAGTCCGGTATCGGAGATGATGTAACCCAGGAAGGGGAGAGAAGACTGCTCAAAGACACACTTCTCGTACTTGGCGTACAGACGATTCTCTCTCAGTCTTTGTAGAACCAGCTGCACGTTCTCTCTGTGGGTCTGGAGGTCCGGAGAGAAGATAAGGATATCATCCAGATACACCACCACACAGACGTAGAGAAGGTCCCGGAAAACGTCGTTCACCAATTCTTGAAAGACTGCTGGTGCGTTACACAAGCCGAAGGGCATCACGCAGTATTCATAGTGCCCATCGCGAGTATTGAACGCGGTCTTCCATTCGTCCCCAGAGCGGATGCGGACCAGGTTGTAGGCACCCCGAAGATCCAACTTGGCGAACACACGAGCTCCTCTAAGCCGATCAAACAATTCGGGGATGAGCGGCAGGGGATACTTGTTTTTCACGGTGATTTGGTTCAACCCCCGGTAGTCTATGCATGGGCGTAAGTCGCCTTCTTTCTTCTTAACGAAGAAGAAGCCTGCTCCAGCAGGAGAGGAGGATCTCCGAATGAATCCCCTTGCCAGGCTCTCTGTGATGTAGGTAGACATGGCCCTTGTCTCGGCTGGAGACAGCGGATATATCCGTCCTCGAGGAGGTGTAGTTCCCGGGAGCAGGTCGATGGCACAATCGTATGGACGATGTGGCGGAAGTACCTCTGATTCCTTTTTATCAAAGACATCCGCGAAGGACCAATAGGCCGAGGGCAGTCCCGGTAGGGACTCTGGAACCGGAGGTCGTCGGATGGGTTGTATGATCTTCAGACAGTTTTCATGGCAAGAAGAGCCCCATCGGGTGATTTCACCAGTGCCCCAGCTGACTGATGGCTCGTGTGTCCGTAACCAGGGAAGTCCCAGCAGGATTTGATGGGACATGTGTGGAAGGACATAGAGAGCGATGGTCTCGGTGTGCAGGGCACCGATACGCAGTTCGATCGGCTTGGTGATCCATGAGATGGTGTCAGAGAGGGGTCTCCCATCCACAGAGGCAATCACGAGGGGTTTGTCGAGTGGAGTAACAGGCACCTGGTACTTGTCCACCGTGGCTTGCTGGATGAAATTGCCTGCTGCCCCAGAATCGAGGTACGCATCAGCCGTGAACCGCGTCTCTCCCGTTGTCACTTGTACAGTCCACATAACCGGGTCTGAGAGAGTCCCAGCACCTAGGGTGGCCTCTCCTACCAACCCTAGGCTTTGGAGTTTCCCGGCCTTTCTGGACAGGAGCGTAGCAGGTGTGTGCCCTCTCCGCAGTAGCAGCAGAGGCCCTTGGCGAGCCGCTCTGCTCGGCGTTGTTCAGACTGCCGCACACGGTCGATCTGCATGGGCTCGTGGACGGAGACACCAGATGCCGTTGACTGAAGTACGGCGGGCTTCTGCGGAGGAGAGGAATGCCGTACCGGACGTCTCTCACGGGACACTTCTTTGGATCGCTCCTGAAAGCGAATGTCCACTCGAGTCGCTAGGGTAATCAGGGCATCCAGGGTGGATGGTACGTCACGGCCAGCCAGCTCATCTTTAATTCGACCCGAGAGACCTTCCCAGAAGGCGGCGGTTAGAGCCTCGTTGTTCCACCCGAGTTCCGAAGCCAAGGTGCGAAAACGGATGGCGTATTGACCCACCGTCAGAGTCCCCTGACGTAACCGGAGAAGAGATGAGGCAGACGCGGAGGCGCGTCCGGGCTCGTCAAAGGTGCCACGAAATGCCTGCAGGAACTCCTGGATGTTTGTGGTCACAGGATCCTCCTTTTCCCACAAGGGGTTCATCCACGCCAGTGCCTCACCCTCTAGATGGGACATGATGAACGCGACCTTGGCTTGGTCGGAGGCAAACAAATGCGGCAGCTGCGTGAAATGGAGGGAGCATTGGTTTATGAAACCCCTGCAAGTCTTGGGATCTCCGGCGTACCGGGGTGGTGAGGCCAAACGAAGTCTGGAAGCATCCGAAGAGGCTGCCACGGGGGCTGGAGCCGAGGATTGGCTAGTGGAAGCCCGAGATGCTGAAGATGTAATTGACGCTTGTAGCGTGTTCAGGCGGGCGTCCACGAAGTCATGAAGTTCAGCATGCGGGTCTGGGTCTCACGCTGGCGTTGGAGTTCCTCCTGCAAGGCCGCTAGTGCTTCAGCGGGATCCATGGCCTGTTCTTACTGTTAGGGCCAGGTGGACGGGCAGACCCAGGAGGTGGATCCACTGGGCCGAACTCCTTGATGATGGTAAGGGGTCCGGTAGCTGGAGCACTACAGGTAGCAGGACAGTCCGTGCACAAGAGTATAATGGAGAAGTCCCTGGGACCACGGAGTCACTGATGGTAGTCCGGGTGACGGAGCTCAGGTTCGGAAGCCGAGATGATGTCAGGCGGAGTCCGGAACCGTTGGAGCGAGATGACGGGTCACCACAGGGATCAGAGATGGTACGGACTGTCAGGATGGCAGATAGGCAGCGTTCGGGGTGCGGGATTCGGCAGGACCGGATGGCAAGGCAGGATCGGCTCTAGAAGAGAGAGAGGTGAGTATCTCACAGGAACACAAGGAGACCTGACTCCTAGCTTGGGAAACACGAAGAACAGGCCCCGCCCACTTGGACACTAAACCCCTTTATACCCTGTACCTGTGTGCATCATTTCCTGTCAGTGGACGCTGGCCCTTTAAGAAAGGGTCAATGACCGCGCGCGCGCCCTAATGCGCATGCGCGCGGCCCGGGTGCCAGAAGCCAGAGCAGGAAGCTGTGAGGAGGAAGCAGCAGAGCCGGGCTGGGGCTGAGAAGCCGACGGGCGCCGGGAGCGGGGACCAGGACGCCTGGGAAGCGCAGGCAATGGAGGCTGGAGAGCGGGGAGCGGCGGAGACCGGACCGAAGAACCGGGGAGCGAGGCAGGGGAGCCGAGGAGCGTGGCAGGTGAGCTGGGGAGCAGGGCAGGGGACTCGGGGAGCGTGACACAGGGGTGCCCAAACTTTTTCATGCCATTGTATTTCTCACAGTCGCTGAGTTGGCACATTCTGTAATCACTCCACCACCACCACAATGTTCAGCATTTTTCTATCAAATTACTCTTTTCCAGCCACTTATGGAACTTCTTCTCCATGCCCCTGACCTAGTTCTTTTGTCTTCTTAGTACAAAGGACTTCGGCCTGAGCATGGTAGCTCATTTCTTTATCATTGTTGCTTTGCAGCGCTTTGGTCCAGAGTTGAAACCCTACCAAGGCCATCATATGCAAGCTGTTCGTATGTTCTCCCCATGTTTGCTTGGAGGGTCTCTGGTTTCCACTCCAAAGACAATACAGACAAGCCTGTGCCCCGCTATCTTGTACCTCTTCCTCAAGCTGCAGGGTCTGTGTCTCCTTTGCCTCCTCTTTCTTACACCTGCATCCACTTCTGGGCCCCGATAGCTCTTTAGTCGCACGACTCTCTAAGCCCGCTGGGGTGAGCCGTAGGCTCCAAGCCTCTCAATGTTATCTCAGGGTTCAATGACACCATGGCCACATCTTCTCTTACTCAAACCCTATCCAGAGCTGGTACCCCATGAGGCTCACATTAATAGTCAACCCTCTTGCCACATATCACTCCTCCTCTACCTCGACTTAACCCTATCATATCTGATATCTAATCTACCACTGCTTTAGCCCATCCGCTGGTTATCGGCCCTGGTTCTGCTACATTGGGAACACTCCGGTAGCAGCATTTACGTATTAACACACTTTTATAACAATCAACACCATAAACAATATGTTTAGTATACATAATTATTTCACTGTACAAGAAGATGATATATAGCCTAAAACAGGGTAAGGACACGACCACCTCTTACAGAGTCTTGGTACGTTCTTGTCCTGGTGCATATGTAGTTGTCCTCCGCTGTCATCCGAGACCTCACTGATGTGCTAGGCCTATAGTGAAGCCGGTTGCTTTTCCCATTTATAATCCTTGGCTAACTTCCTTCTACTGCTGACAATCGATGACTTATTCTGAGGGTCGCCACCAAGGAATCTTCTAAGGGTTAAAGGTGAAGAATGGGAAGATTCTTTAGACTCGATAGATTAGTATAGTTACCATGAAACTGATTGTGGCTTAGAGAGTCCAATTCTCCTAAAAAGAAGCAAAACACTACTGTCACGGGTGTGTCACGTGTGACTGACAGTCATGTGGTTTCTGGCCATAGAAGGTCACAGCGTTTGGCTCCGCAGAATGCTCCCTTATTTCCCATTGTTGCTGCTGTCAGCATATCATTGGTATAGGTAGCTTTCTTGTTGGATTCATCTCTCCCCATTTTGAACCCAGCAGGAGCTCGACTTCCACCCAGCTGCTGATCATCAGTATTATCTTGCTGTTTAAATACTCCCTCCCTGCCTCTGGACTGGTGCTGGTGATATTTCCAGTTCCTTCAAGCTTTGGTTGCAAGCAGGTGGCTTGTACTCCTCTGTGGTGTCGTTGCTGAAAACTCTGCTGAACTCCTGCCTGAATCATCTAATGATAAGTAGCTCATCCTTTTCCCCCTGTGTGTCCCCCTTATGTCTTCTATAGCGGTTTAGTGAACTTGACGAAGAGCTCATCTCATCCATTCCCTATTAAGAGCCCAGCATTAGGGATACCTAGGGTCAGGTGTCCAGCTCGGTGCACAGTTGTGGAACCTATCTAGGGTGGTGAGGGAACCCGGGGACCAGCAGTAGGTTTGGTCAGGGGTCACCATCTTCCTCGTCCCTAGACGCAGGGTTTCCCTTCCCTTCCTTGTGCGCTTGGTACTTCCCCGTACCTAGCGTGACAATTACATTGTTGGAGCTCAATCAGGATTACGCCTCTTACACCTGTACAGTCAGGCCGCCATAGGTTTAATTTCACAAAAATATCTAACATTTAAAACAGTTGTGCACTCTGGACAATCCTGTTTACTGGTATCCCAGAGGTAAAATCCTGCATGGCTATAAACTGTGGGATATTCCCGCTAAAAAAAGTGGTAATTTTTAGGGATGATCGAATATCTCAAATATTCGGCTTCACGAATATTTGCCGAATAGGTTGCCGCTATTCGACTATTCGCGAATATTCGATGCGCGATGTAAGTCTATGGGAAACCTGAGTAACAACTATTCGGAACTACTCGGGCTTCCCATAGACTTACATTGCGCATCGAATATTCGCATTGCGGCGACCTATTCATTGGATATTCGCGAAGCCGAATATTTAAGGTATTCAATCATCCCTATTAATTTTGTCTGAAGCACCAACACAGGAGAACTGAAGTATTACACAGACCCCAATAAAATCACTAGGCGGATTATGTAATGCAGGACACGTCAGGTCCTCCAGAGTAGCCTGGACAGAAGAGGATGGTAAATTAAAGGATATCTCTTCTTTTTCCCTTATTCCAGAATTTCCTAATTGGTGAAACCCAACAACCTTTTTCAAGTTCTGTGAATGTGCATTATTATACATGTTACATAAATGCTGGATCAGGTCATATAACAATGTGACTCTTTCTTAACAAGCTGCCGCTAGGGAATTAATCAGCGGCGGATGATTGACAGCTGACCTGAGGCAGAGGAATGACACTGAGCGAAGGGTAGAGATGCATTAAATGGATTCATTAGAGACATATGATGATAATTCACGCAAATCCGGGCGTCCGGACTGGTGTACCAGGTCAATCTGCCTTTACCATCTATATAGTTTATTTTTTTTTTTTTTTTACTTAAGCAGATTTTTTTTTTTTGTTCCAATTTCAGTCCCTTGTTACCAGTCTTTTGTACTTTGGCAAAAGTTGACCTCAAAAAAGCACACAAATGTAAACTCTGCCATAGTTGGTGTTCCTGCAGGAGTTGCAGGTCATGGTTGGAACCTTTTTGCACTACGAGCCAACGTAATGGGAAGCTGCTGCATTTCTAGCAAATGCTGGGGTGGCAAACGTCACGCCTTCTGATACCACTGGCCATTATCCAGGCAATGCTGGAAATACCGTTCAGGTAGATCATTCTTAAAGCGCAACAGATCATTTTGTAGACATCACTGACTATTCTATCGAGACTTTGTAATCGATTTTTTTTGCAAAGTGTTTGCATTATTCAATAAACTATGACCGATGGTAAAAAAAAAAAAAAAAAAAAAGCTTTTCTCCCCCCCATTCACCTTTAGTGCCTCCCCTATTTCCTCATAGACTGTAAGCTTACGAGCAGGGCCCTCACTCTCTTGGTATCTTAATTTTGTTATTTTGTATTGTCTCATATTGTCTGTACATGTCCCTTCTTAATTGTAAAGCGCTAAGGAATATGTTGGCGCTATAGAAATAAAACTTATTATTATATATATTGGGACTGGGGAGATACATGCTTTTTTATTAAAAAATGGGTCAAGTAATTGGATTACTGGTAGCCAAAAATAATTTTGACTATTACTAAAAAGAAATGGGGGCAACATGAGACCTAAAGTGATCTTTCCAGCTTTCTGTACAACCCAACTCTTCTGTGCTGGATGAGATGCATTAGGCCGGTGTCACACTTGTGAGTGCCCCACGCGTATCTCGCGCAAGTCTCGGGTTGCATTACCCGGCACGGACTCACACTCTCATAGAGATGCTTGCAACCGACCCGCTCCTGTAAGCAGAGTGTGAGTCCGTGCCGGGTGATGCAACGCGAGACTTGCGCAAGATACACGTGAGGCACTCGCAAGTGTGACACCAGCCTTATATAGATAGCTGGCAATGGCATTTCTGCATTCAGTAGACCCCAAAAAAGTACCGTATATACTGGCGTATAAGACGACTTTTTACCCCCTTAAAATAATGGCTACAGTGGGGGGTCGTCTTATACGCCGGATATACGGGGGATGGGGGGGGGTGTATATATATATATGTACACTGCAGCGTCCAGGGGAGGTGGGGGCAGCAGCTCTGGAGCACAGGGGAACGCTGCAGGCTGCAGCCTTTGATCTCCTGCACCCGCTCATATAATATGCACAGCCGCTGTCCATCTCCAATGGTGCTGAAATCGCACGCAGTGAGGGGCTGGGGCAGCGGTGCATATTATATGAGCCTGCGTCCCAGTGTGATCGCACATGCCCACCCTGTGTTAGATTTGGCCCCCAGGCTGCTGCTCATTCTAAAATAAAAAATCTTTACTTACCCCTGCAGCGTTTCTCCCCGTGTCCCTGCTTCCACTGTGATCAGGCAGGCAGAGATCTCAGGCTGCTGTGCCGATCACATGACCGGCCGAGAACCAGGAAGTGGAAGAACAGAAGCACGGAGGGAGACAGGAGGGAGCTCAGCACTGCAGGAGATAAGGAAAGAGGGTTTTATTTTACTTTGGGCAGCAGCCTAGGGGCCATATCTGACACAGGGGGACTTGTGCGATCTATATAGGGGCCATGGGCAGCACTATGGGGGCGATATCTAACACAGGGGGACTTGTGCGATCTATAGGGGCCATGGGCAGCACTATGGGGGCAATATCTGACACAGGGGGACTTGTGCGATCTATAGGGGCCATGGGCAGCACTATGGGGGCGATATCTGACACAGGGGGACTTGTGCGATCTATATAGGGGCCATGGGCAGCACTATGGGGGCGATATCTGACACAGGGGGACTTGTGCGATCTATATAGGGGCCATGGGCAGCACTATGGGGGCGATATCTGACACAGGGGGACTTGTGCGATCTATATAGGGGCCATGGGCAGCACTATGGGGGCGATATCTGACACAGGGGGACTTGTGCGATCTATATAGGGGCCATGGGCAGCACTATGGGGGCGATATCTGACACAGGGGGACTTGTGCGATCTATAGGGGCCATGGGCAGCACTATGGGGGCCATATCTGACACAGGGGGACTTGTGCGATCTATATAGGGGCCATGGGCAGCACTATGGGGGAGATATCTAACACAGGGGGACTTGTGCGATCTATAGGGACCATGGGCAGCACTATGGGGGCGATATATAACACAGGGGGACTTGTGCGATCTATATAGGAGCCATGGGCAGCACTATGGGGGCGATATCTAACACAGGGGGACTTGTGCGATCTATAGGGGCCATGGGCAGCACTATGGGGGCGATATCTAACACAGGGGGACTTGTGCGATCTATAGGGGCCATGGGCAGCACTATGGGGGAGATATCTAACACAGGGGGACTTGTGCGATCTATAGGGGCCATGGGCAGCAGCATGGGGGCGTTATCTAACACGGGAACGTGTGCAATCCATAGGGGACCATAGGCAGCACAGGGGAACGTGTGCCATCACAAGGGGGCTATATTCAATATAAGGGGGCCATATCCAGATTAAGGGGGCTAATTTTAGGATGGGGGGCTATGAGGGACATATACCCTATATGATTTGTTAGAGGGACACTGGCATTATAAGATGGACCCCATTTAACATTAAAAAAAAAAAAATTCTCTTTTCCTTCACCAAATTTGGGGGTGCGTCTTATAATCAGGTGCGTCTTATAAAGCGAAAAATACGGTATATATCATACAGCAGGGGTCGGGAACCTATGGCTCGCCAGCCAGATATGGCTCTTTTGATGGCCGTATCTGGCTCGCAGACAGGGCTCCTACCTGTCTATGGGCAAATGCCGGGGCCCTGGAGAGCCGGGGGGGCCCACTCGGCCTCGTCAGTTCTCCTGTCCCTTGGCCGGGGCCCACTCGCCTTTATAGTTCTGCTGCCCCCGGCCGAGTTCCGGGGACCGCAGTCCTCGGCAGCAATCTGCGGCGCCGTCACTTTAAGGCGCGCAGACATCCTGTTTTGAATTTCATCTGTGGGCGGAGCTACCGCCTTCTCAGTCCCACAGATGAAGGAGGCGAGCTTCTGTCCGGCGCTGTGTGGGCCCCCTCTCCACCGTGACCTAATCGGGTAAATGCCCTCCCCGCCTCCCCATTATGGGCCCCGGTGAGCTGCTTCTAACCCCCCAGATGTATGCCCTGCCAATCCCCCCCCCGCCGATGCCGCGGGTGCTGTACCCACCGAGCCGCGGGTGCAGGCCCCACAGAGCAGCAGAGTTGTGTGTATTTGTCTGTATGTAGCAGAGTTGTATGTGTTTGTCTGTATGTAGCAGAGTTGTGTGTGTTTGTCTGTATGTAGCAGAGTTGTGTGTGTTTGTCTGTATGTAGCAGAGTTGTGTGTGTTTGTCTGTATGTAGCAGAGTTGTGTGTGTTTGTCTGTATGTAGCAGAGTTGTATGTGTTTGTCTGTATGTAGCAGAGTTGTATGTGTTTGTCTGTATGTAGCAGAGTTGTGTGTGTTTGTCTGTATGTAGCAGAGTTGTGTGTGTTTGTCTGTATGTAGCAGAGTTGTGTGTGTTTGTCTGTATGTAGCAGAGTTGTGTGTGTTTGTCTGTATGTAGCAGAGTTCTGTGTGTTTGTCTGTATGTAGCAGAGTTGTGTGTGTTTGTCTGTATGTAGCAGAGTTGTATGTGTGTGTTTGTCTGTATGTAGCAGAGTTGTGTGTGTGTGTTTGTCTGTATGTAGCAGAGTTGTGTGTGTTTGTCTGTTTGTAGCAGAGTTGTGTGTGTTTGTCTGTATGTAGCAGAGTTGTGTGTGTTTGTCTGTTTGTAGCAGAGTTGTGTGTGTTTGTCTGTATGTAGCAGAGTTGTGTGTGTTTGTCTGTATGTAGCAGAGTTGTGTGTGTTTGTCTGTATGTAGCAGAGTTGTGTGTGTTTGTCTGTTTGTAGCAGAGTTGTGTGTGTTTGTCTGTTTGTAGCAGAGTTGTGTGTGTCTGTTTGTAGCAGAGTGTAGTACCATTGTTTCAGTCCAGTTGTGGCTTTATACAGCAGGGAGGAGCATTCCTTGCTGTACTAAGTGAACATTGGAGCGATTGATCTGTCAATGGCCCTTTAAAAACATATTGTACGGCTCTCGCGGAATTAAAATTAACATGTTGCAATCAAAGCAGACTTTTTTTCATTTGGGAGCGGGGTAGTCTTATACAGTGAGTATATCCCAAATTCTATATTTTTAGGGCAGAAGTTGGGGGTCGTCTTATACGCCCAGTCGTCTTATACGCCGGCATATACGGTAATATTAATTTCTAAATAGATACACAGAAGTAAAATATGCAGCGTCCTATGAGGTATCAGAGGTACAAGGGTCCCGTAGACTGAGTGTTGGATTTGGGGATTGTGCACAGGATCCCCATTTAGCCAAAGGAAGGGGGCATCTTATTCCGCATCCACAAGGCAAAATGGATATATCCAACCACAAACCAAATGAAAATGAGGCCACTATGTGCACTATTTTAATTTATGCTGCAAATTATTAGAGGACAACATTAACTACCAAAGATGTGAGAATAATCAGATGTGAAGATACCATGAAGCCATTATCCTCCAATGCTGCCTCCCTGAAGGCCTAAAAGTAGTGATGAGCGCCAGGTTTGGCCAGAGTTTAGATAAACGTTCCAATTTGGTGCCGGTCCTCAATCTTGACCGCGTACTCCGAATCATATATAAGTCAATGTAAACCCAAATTTTGTTGCTGTAAAATGACTGTAAAATGGTTGTAGTAAGGGAGTAAAGGCTAGGGGGCTGCAAAAGAAAGCAAAGTGGGGGCAATTGCCCTGCAAACAAATGTGGATAGGGAATAAATAAAAAAAAGAAAATGGCTTGGGGTCCCCCTTATTTTGGATAACCAGCGCAAGTAAAGCAGACAGCTGGGGGCTGCAGCCTTCATCTGTCTACTTTACCTTGGCTGGTAATCAAAAATAGAGGGGGAGACCACACTGTTTTTTTTTAATTGTTTAATTAAATTAAAAAAAAAAAACAGTGTGGGGTCCGCCCATTTTTGATAACCAGCCAAGGTAAAGCAGACAACTGGCGTCTGGTATCATCAGACTGGAGACATTCATGGAAATTTGGCCCCTCCTAGCCTAAAAATAGCAGCACGCAGCTGACGTATAAGTGGCGCATCACATTAGATGATCAAATACTGGCGCTTTGCCTGACTGTTACCAATTGTCCTTGTATGGTGGCAAACTGAGTAAGAGTTTTTGGGTTGATATTAGCTGTGAATTGACAGCTGGCATGTAGCCCAGGGGTTAGTTGAAGATTTACTCAAAATCAATTCCCACACCTCTTGTCACGATGACTATGGAATAGCGGGGAACCAGGGCTCCTAAGCAGTCCCTCAAGCTAGGGGGGGGCCCTATGCTATCTCTAATTTCAGTGATACTCCTGATGATGAAGAGGTTTGAGTCTCCTTCCTGGCCCTGCTCCTGACCAGTCCTGATCTGATTCCCCCTCTCCCCAGGGAGGGACGGTGAAGGAGTGTGATGAAAGCCACAAATAAAGACAAGGGAAAAGCCAAACTCTATCACATAGCACACACACACACACAGCATAAGACAATAAGAGATCCAGGAGGAAAATAAGAGCAGGAAGGAAGCTACAAAACAACCGGGGTAAACTCCACAACCGCTCCAAGCAATAAGCACAACTTTCACCAGTAAGTCTGGGACACCACACCTCACGGACAAAGAAAGACAAACTATAGCTGACATGGGTAGAATGATTCCACCAGCATAAATAGGAGGGGAGCAGATGTGATAGGTCTCCCCACAACATGTGATTAAAGGAGCAAGAAGACCAGTAGAGATTAACACTTACTAGCCTGCCTATGAATCTGCCAGTGTTCATCCCAGACACCTGCAAAACCATTGGGCGGAGTGTCGGAATCTGCAATCTGAACAGAGCCCAATGCCACTATCACAGTCGGCAAAGTGTGTGCAAAACTCTGTGTGAAACGTCCAGTCAGTTTTTAGAAGATACAGGAAAAAATCTGCGTCTTTCAAGAACCCTTTCAGTGCGTTGGTGTAAAATGACAAACTCGGCTCTGCTGCATGTTGTGTTTCTGATTTTGTACCTAATATAATAAATCAGGGTAAGGTTATCAAACACTTCACTTCTCTGACAGCCAAAAAATAAATGGACAATGCCCTTCTTCACATAGGGATGGGAGCCAAGATGGCTCGCCAGCAGCTCAGCATAAATCAGCGCTGATAAGTTGGGAGAAGAATACACGGTCAAGTGTGACAATTGAAAACTTTCGGCGTTTTGGCCGCCCAATTGAAGGTGACACGTCTCAAGCAGACAGGTCGCCTGGAAGTGACAAGGTAACATTTGGGCCGAGCGTTTTGGTGACAAATTCACAAAGTAAAGTTGAAAGCGAGAAGAAAAACTGAGTCAGAAGACGTAATTGACAAATTGCTACGGGAAAGTAGGACATGGACTAATGGCCCTAATGTGACTTCTGGCTTTTCCGTGACGTCACTTCCCTACTTCAGACAAATAATATGATGCCCCTTTAAAAGGGACCCCAAACATCAAAATCAAATACAACCTACGATCCCTGGTCTAGAGCCAGCTCTCCGCCACAGTTCACCTCTCACTATTTTGGCTGCAAGTCATCAGTTCACATCTCCGCTGCAGCCAATCAATCACTGAGCTCAGCAGCTTGTGTCATCTACCTAGGCTGAGCCGCTGAGTTCAGTGATTGGCAGCAGCGGTAATGTGCTCCGTCAACATGATGTCCCTGCTGCATCCAAAACACTGAGAACACCGAAGCAACAGTTTGCAAGCCCAGGGAGGGTGAGTACCTTCTGATTTTGTTATCTTACATGAAAGGCAATGTTTAGGTTCCACTTTTAAAACAATAGAAAAGCTCTTTAAGGCCTAAAACACACATCTGTGCCGCTGGCACGTGTTTGTCATTTTTTGCACGTACCGGCGGCACGGAGACACGTTCAGCAATGCTACCCTATTGTAGCAGGCACACACACATAAAACCACACGGAACGTGTGTCCGTGTGCGTTTGTACGTGTGTGCGTTTTTCAAAGCGCTGACATGTCCGTTTTTTCTCCGGCAGCACGGGTGTCACACGGCCCGCACCCGTACCACACGCGTGTAGTGTGGATGCAGTGCCGTGTGACACACGCCGGAGAAAACACACGTGTCAGTGAAAAATAAAAAAAAACATTAACTCACCTTCTCCAGCCCTCCTGTCTGCCGCTGCTGCCGACCACCGCTCATTATTCTCATTTAATATTCACTTCACTGCCTGGCAGCAGCAGCAGCGGGGAGACGGGAGGGCTGGAGACCGAAGATCAGTACCCTGGACAGCAGCGCGGACAGCAGGAAGGACCACGTGAGTATAATAATTACCGGTTCTACGTGTGCTATCGCGGATAGCACACGTAGAACACACGTGTCCCGCACGTACCAGAGACACGTACTTACCTGCACGCAACACGCAGGGAAAATACGTGTCTCTCGGCACGTGCGTGAATTACACGTGAATGTGGCAGAAGCCTAAGATATAGTGGCCCCTTTGTGGCAGAGGCTGGCCATTCAGGCATTGCAGAAGCCGGATGCAGGTGTACAATGGAGTGGAGCATGTAGAAGGAAAGATCAGTTCTTGAGCATTTTTGCAGTCAGCATTTCATGTCTTCATGCTCCATTGTCTGGACCATAAATGGGATCTGGGACGGGCCACACCATTCGCCCTCTCTTTTCTTGGGGCTATATGTGCTGATGTACTTGCTTGTTTTTTCCTACTCCCTGAGGCCCCCTTCACACGTCCGTGAAACACGTGCGTGTTTGGTCCGTTTCCGTATATACCGGAGACACGGCCAAACGTGCACCAATGTTAATCTATGATTGTGGTCACACGTCCGTTATTTCATTATGTCCGTGTGTGCGTGTCCGTGATCCGTATGTGTTTGCGTTTTGCACGGATGCATGTCCGTTATCTGCACGGAGCACGCACACGTGGACACAATGAAAGTCTATGGGTATGTGCACACACGTTAGTAAACACGTATGCATCTACCTATAGTCCGTGTCCGTTTGGTGTTTTTATTTCTAGTGATGTCGGCTATTCTTTCTATTTCTGTGTATGTCGGTCAATATCCCTGAGTCCGTCGGTCGGTCAGTCTCTCTGTCGGTCTCTCTGTCTGTCTGTCCCTCTCTCACAGTCTGTCGGTCAGTTTCCCCCCCTCTCTCATACTTACCGTTCCCCGATCTCCGGCGCAGCGCTGCACGGCATTCACACTGCTGCGGCGGCTTTTACTATTTTGAAAAAGCCGGCCGCCCATTAAACAATCTCCTATTCCCTGCTTTCCCCGCCCACCGGCGCCTATGATTGGTTACAGTGAGACACGCCCCCACGCTGAGTGACAGGTGTCACACTGCACCCAATCACAGCAGCCGGTGGGCGTGTCTATACTGTGCAGTAAAATAAATAAATAAATAATTAAAAAAAAACGGCATGCAGTTCCCCCCAATTTTAATGCCAGCCAGATAAAGCCATACGGCTGAAGGCTGGTATTCTCAGGATGGGGAGCTCCACGTTATGGGGAGCCCCCCAGCCTAACAATATCAGTCAGCAGCCGCCCAGAATTGCCGCATACATTAGATGCGACAGTTCTGGGGCTGTACCCGGCTCTTCCCGATTTGCCCTGGAGCGTTGGCAAATCGGGGTAATAAGGAGTTATTGGCAGCCCATAGCTGCCAATAAGTCCTAGATTAATCATGTCAGGCGTCTATGAGACACCCTCCATGATTAATCTGTAAATTACAGTAAATAAACACACGCCCGAAAAATCCTTTATTAGAAATAAAAACACACACACATTCCCTGGTTCACCACTTTAATCATCCCCGAAAAAGCCCTCCATGTCCGGCGTCATCCAGGATTCTCCAGCGTCGCATCCAGCGCTGCTGCATGGAGGTGACCGGAGCTGCAGAAGACACCGCCGCTCCGGTCACCTCCACACAGCTAATGAAGACAGCCGTGCGATCAGCTGATCTGTCACTGAGGTTACCCGCTGTTGTGTCGCCCTGGGCAAGCCAGGGGACACAGATAACAACACCACTACACCCCACACTCCAGGTAGGCACACCTGCTAACCAGAAATCCTTGTTGCCTCCCTCCAGGAGTCTGTGATGCACACCAGGGGGTGGGCCAGGCGGTTGGCTCCGCCCACCAAGGAGCTCACAACTCTGGAGGCAGGAAGTTACCAGGCAGAAAGCTCAGGGACATGAAGGAGTGAACAGCAGATTAGCCCAGGCAGGGCTTGAGTGAGGAAGCAGCTTAGCCCAGGCAGGGGCTAGAGGAAACAACCAGAAGTGAAAGTGAAGGAAAGGAAAGTGGAAAAGGAGGAAAGCAAGAAGTGGAGAGAGCGCAGAGAGTGCACAGAGCCTGAGAGCCCAGCTGTGTGTAGGGCTAGAACAGCAAGGTCAGCGACGGCGGTGACTGTCCGGAGGGGGACCGTTTGGAAGTTCCTGGAAGGACCCCGTTGGCTGTGTGCCCGGTGGTCTGGAGCAGTGTTCCGAAGGACGGTCAGCACCAGGGCAGGGGCCTCTCGGACCCCGGCAGGGCTAGGAGTCGCCCAATTTGCCGAATCCGTCAGTGAAGGGGACGCAGATCCCCCAGCAACAAAGTCCCGATTGACGGCAACAGCCCGACCATTACCGGGGAGACACCGCCACCGCCAAGGCACCAGTTTCCCCAGGGCCAGCGCCTGCGGGCAAAGTGTAGAGCTCCTCCGGCCCAGATTGCAGTCGGGGAGCGGGTAACCGGAGGGAATCCACCGCTACCATCAGTCAAACAGGTGCAAGGAAGAGAGACGTCACCGTCACCTACCGGGAGTGCAGGTGCAGCCGTCTGTGGGACCGTCCTACCAGCCGTTGGTTTACCGTACAAACTGTGTCCGTGTCTCAGGCTGAGTGAGTACCACAGTGCCGCAAGGCATAGCGCTGCCCCCGCGTCCCTGCGCCCTCCAGGCCCTACACTTCACATCTCTTCACCGGGCCCCGGGATCACCAACCCCTGCCCACGGAGGGGCAACCCAACACCTGGCTGCTCCCATCACCATCCCCGGGACCCCCACACTGAGCAGCGGTGGTGCCATCACCACAACCGTGGGTGGCGTCACGAACTATAATCCCAACAAACACCCCCCTTTTCACTCACGGGCGAGGAGTGTCGCTCGAGACACCCCGGGATCCGGCCCGCAGCTCGAGCCACCAGGAGCAACTGCCGGACCCGAGCAGAAGGGGTGAGCGCGGTGTGCTGACACCCTCCTCCCCGCCCGCGACACTGTCACTGGATCCAGTGACAGCGGGTAACCTCAGTGACAGCTCAGCTGATCGCGCTGCTGTCTTCAGTTGCTGTGTGGAGGTGACCGGAGCGGCGGTGTCTTCTGCAGCTCCGGTCACCTCCATGCAGCAGCGCTGGATGCGACGCTGGAGCATCCTGGATGACGCCGGACATGGAGGGCTTTTTGGGGCTGATTAAAGTGGTGAACCAGGGTATATGTTTGTGTTTTTATTTCTAATAAAGGATTTTTTCATGTGTGTGTGTGTTTATTTACTGTCACTTACAGATTAATCATGGAGGGTATCTCATAGACGCCTGACATGATTAATCTAGGACTTATTGGCAGCTATGGGCTGCCATTAACTCCTTATTACCCCGATTTGCCAAAGCACCAGGGTAAATTGGGAAGAGCCGGGTACAGCCCCAGAACTGTCGCATATAATGTATGCGGCAATTCTGGGCGGCTGCTGACTGATATTGTTAGGGTGGGGGGCTCCCCATAACGTGGAGCTCCCCATCCTGAGAATACCAGCCTTCAGCCGTATGGCTTTATCTGGCTGGCATTAAAATTGGGGGGAACTGCACGCCGTTTTTTTTTAATTATTTATTTATTTATTTTACTGCACAGTATAGACACGCCCACCGGCTGCTGTGATTGGGTGCAGTGTGACACCTGTCACTCAGCGTGGGGGCGTGTCTCACTGTAACCAATCATAGGCGCCGGTGGGCGGGGAAAGCAGGGAATAGGAGATTGTTTAATGGGCGGCCGGCTTTTTCAAAATAGTAAAAGCCGCCGCAGCAGTGTGAATGCCGTGCAGCGCCGGGGATCGAGGAACGGTGAGTATGAGAGAGGGGGGGACACTTCAGTCACTCGGGGGATTAGCGGTCACCGGTGAATCCTTCACAGGTGACCGCTAATCAGTACTCGACACAGACAGAGCCGCGGTATGAGGATGAAGTCGGGTGAAGTTCACCCGAGTTCATTCTCATCGCGCAACTCTGTCTGCTGTCAGCCGACATTTATAAACGACATTGTGCATCACACACACGGACATTCCACACGGACATTCCACGTACACATACACGTTAATTCCACACGCACACACGGACGTTCTGCACACAAACACGGCTAGCATACGCAATTCACACAGGTGCCACACGGACCATAAAAACGGACACAAAAACGGGACACGGACCCGAAAAACGGCCCGTAACACACGTGCGTGTTTTTCACGGACGTGTGAAGGGGGCCTGACACACAGGCAGCATTGGCACGGCACTCCTGCTCACACTCAGACACCAGCGTCCTGACGCTTCACCAGCACTCAGGGACTTTGTTTGTCTATACTGTCAGGAGCCCTCTTTTCAGTTCAAACAGACGAGAGTTAAGCGGGCTTTACACGCTACGATATTGCTAGCAATTGCTAGCGATGTCAAGCGCGAAAGCACCCGCCCCCGTCGTGCATGCGATATCGTGTGATCGCTGCCGTAGCGAACATTATCGCTACGGCAGCGTCACACACACATACCTGTGCAGCGACGTCGCTGTGACGGCCGAACAATCCCTCCTTCAAGGAGGAGGTGCGTTCGGCGTCACAGCGACGTCACCGCGACGTCACTAAGCGGCCGGCCAATAGAAGCGGAGGGGCGGAGATGAGCAGGACGTAACATCCCGCCCACCTCCTTCCTTCCGCATAGCCGGTGGAGGCAGGTGAGGTGAGGTTCCTCGTTACACACAGCGATGTGTGTTGCTGCAGGAACGACAAACAACATCGTATACGCAGCAGCAACGATAGGTATTAAGGAAAGGAGCGACGTGTCACCGATCACCGTTTTTGGACGATTTTGCGATCGTTGATCGTCGCTCCTTCGTGTCACATGCTGCGATGTCGCTACCGGCGCTGGATGTGCGTCACTAACGACGTGACTCCAACGATATATAGGTAGTGATGTTGCAGCGTGTAAAGCACCCTTAAGGGTACTGTCACACTAAGCGACGCAACCAGCAATCCCACCAGCGATCTGATCTGGCAGGGATTGCTGAAGCGTCGCTACATGATCGCTGGTGAGCTGTCAATCAGGTAGATCTCCACAGTCACCAGCGACCTGTGTAACGATGCTGTGCTTCGTAACCAGGGTACACATCGGGTTACTAAGTAAAGCGCTTTGCTTGGATACCCGGTATGTACATTGGTTACCAGCATCTGCAGCTGCCAGAAACCGCCTCCCTGCACACGTAACCATGGTACACATCAGGTTACTAAGCAAAGCGCTTTGCTTGGATACCCGATATGTACATTGGTTACCAGCTTACCGCAGGCTGCCAGAAGCCGGCTCCCTGCTACCTGCACATTCAGATCGTTGGCTCCGGCTGTCAAACACAGCGATGTGTGCTTCACAGCGGGAGAGCAACGAGCAAAAAATGAACCAGAGCTGTGTGTAACGATCAGCGATTTCACAGCAGGGGCCAGATCGCTGCTCAGTGTCACACACAGCGAGATCGCTAATGAGGTCACTGGTACGTCACCAAACCTATGACTCAGCAGCGATCTCGCTATGTGGGAAGTACCCCTAAGTCTGTTCTGTCCTCTAGTCTACTAATGGGAGTTCAACTAGTGAAGGAGAACATATCTCCTACACCCTCACAAGCTACAGTTTCTCACTTAGCCCCCCACTTAATCGTGAATGCTTACTCACCCCCACTTACAGCTATGATGCTGGCTTTTCTCCAGCACAACCATAATCCATGAATGTCAGCATTATCTGTGATTCTGAGCTCTTCGGGTGGCAAAGTCTCAGCGTTTATGCTATCAGTAGTGATGAGCGGGCACTACCATGCTCAGGTGCTTGGTACTCGTAACTAGTGATGAGCGGGCACTACCATGCTCGGGTGCTCAGTACTGGTAACTAGTGATGAGAGGGCACTACCATGCTCGGGTGCTCAGTACTCGTAACTAGTGATGAGCGGGCACTACCATGCTCGGGTGCTCAGTACTCGTAACTAGTGATGAGCGAGCACTACCATGCACGGGTGCTCTGTACTGGTAACTAGTGATGAGCGAGCACTACCATGCTCGGGTGCTCAGTACTCGTAACTAGTGATGAGTGGGCACTACCATGCTCGGGTGCTCAGTACTGGTAACTAGTGATGAGCGGGCACTACCATGCTCGGGTGCTCAGTACTCGTAACTAGTGATGAGCGGGCACTACCATGCTCGGGTACTTGGTACTGGTAACTAGTGATGAGTGGACACTACCATGCTCAGGTGCTCGGTACTAATAACTAGTGATGAGCGGGCACTACCATGCTCGGGTGCTCAGTACTCGTAACTAGTGATGAGCGGGCACTACCATGCTCAGGTGCTGAGTACTCGTAACAAGCAGTTGGATGCTCGGATGGGTGCCACTTGCGTACCAAGTATAATGGAAGTCAACAAGGAACGCGAACATTTTCCCAATTGACTTCCACTATACTTGGGTACTTGAGTCGCGCCCATTCAAGGATCCAACTACTCTTAATGAGTACTGATCAGCACCCAGGTATGGTAGTGCCCGCTCATCACTAGTTACGAGTACTGAGCACCCGAGCATGGTAGTTCCCGCTCATCACTAGTTACCAGTACCGAGCACCCGAGCATGGTAGTGCCCGCTCATCACTAGTTACCAGTACCGAGCACCCGAGCATGGTAGTGCCCGCTCATCACTAGTTACCAGTACCGAGCACCCGAGCATGGTAGTGCCCGCTCATCACTAGTTACCAGTACCGAGCACCCGAGCATGGTAGTGCCCGCTCATCACTAGTTACCAGTACCGAGCACCCGAGCATGGTAGTGCCCGCTCATCACTAGTTACCAGTACCGAGCACCCGAGCATGGTAGTGCCCGCTCATCACTAGTTACCAGTACCGAGCACCCGAGCATGGTAGTGCCCGCTCATCACTAGTTACCAGTACCGAGCACCCGAGCATGGTAGTGCCCGCTCATCACTAGTTACGAGTACTGAGCACCTGAGCATGGTAGTGCCTCTCATCACTAGTTACCAGTACAGAGCATCCGAGCATGGTAGTGCCCGCTCATCACTAGTTACCAGTACCGAGCACCCGAGCATGGTAGTGCCCGCTCATCACTAGTTACCAGTACCGAGCACCCGAGCATGGTAGTGCCCGCTCATCACTAGTTACCAGTACCGAGCACCCGAGCATGGTAGTGCCCGCTCATCACTAGTTACCAGTACCGAGCACCCGAGCATGGTAGTGCCCGCTCATCACTAGTTACCAGTACCGAGCACCCGAGCATGGTAGTGCCCGCTCATCACTAGTTACCAGTACCGAGCACCCGAGCATGGTAGTGCCCGCTCATCACTAGTTACGAGTACTGAGCACCTGAGCATGGTAGTGCCTCTCATCACTAGTTACCAGTACAGAGCATCCGAGCATGGTAGTGCCCGCTCATCACTAGTTACCAGTACCGAGCACCCGAGCATGGTAGTGCCCGCTCATCACTAGTTACGAGTACTGAGCACCCGAGCATGGTAGTGCCCGCTCATCACTAGTTACTAGTACTGAGCACCCGAGCATGGTAGTGCCCGCTCATCACTAGTTACGAGTACTGAGCACCCGAGCATGGTAGTGCCCGCTCATCACTAGTTACGAGTACCGAGCACCCGAGCATGTTAGTGCCCGCTCATCACTAGTTACGAGTACTGAGCACCTGAGCATGGTAGTGCCCGCTCATCACTAGTTACGAGTACTGAGCACCCGAGCAAGGTAGTGCCCGCTCATCACTAGTTACAAGTACTGAGCACCCGAGCATGGTAGTGCCCGCTCATCACTAGTTACGAGTACTGAGCACCTGAGCATGGTAGTGCCCGCTCATCACTAGTTATGAGTACTGAGCACCTGAGCATGGTAGTGCCTCTCATCACTAGTTACCAGTACTGAGCACCTGAGCATGGTAGTGCCTCTCATCACTAGTTACCAGTACTGAGCACCCGAGCATGGTAGTGCCCGCTCATCACTAGTTACGAGTACTGAGCACCCGAGCATGGTAGTGCCCGCTCATCACTAGTTACGAGTACTGAGCACCCGAGCATGGTAGTGCTCGCTCATCACTAGTAACAAGTACTGAGCACCCGAGCATGGTAGTGCCCGCTCATCACTAGTTACCAGTACTGAGCACCCGAGCATGGTAGTGCCCGCTCATCACTAGTTACGAGTACTGAGCACCTGAGCATGGTAGTGCCCGCTCATCACTAGTTATGAGTACTGAGCACCCGAGCATGGTAGTGCTCGCTCATCACTAGTTACCAGTACTGAGCACCCGAGCATGGTAGTGCCCGCTCATCACTAGTTACCAGTACTGAGCACCCGAGCATGGTAGTGTCCACTCATCACTAGTTACGAGTACTGAGCACCTGAGCATGGTAGTGCCCGCTCATCACTAGTTACGAGTACTGAGCACCTGAGCATGGTAGTGCCCGCTCATCACTAGTTATGAGTACTGAGCACCCGAGCATGGTAGTGCTCGCTCATCACTAGTAACAAGTACTGAGCACCCGAGCATGGTAGTGCCCGCTCATCACTAGTTACGAGTACTGAGCACCCGAGCATGGTAGTGCCCGCTCATCACTAGTTACAAGTACTGAGCACCCGAGCATGGTAGTGCCCGCTCATTACTAGTTACGAGTACTGAGCACCCGAGCATGGTAGTGCTCACTCATCACTTGTTACGAGTACTGAGCACCTGAGCATGGTAGTGCCCGATCATCACTAGTTACGAGTACTGAGCACCTGAGCATGGTAGTGCCCGCTCATCACTAGTTACGAGTACTGAGCACCTGAGCATGGTAGTGCCCGCTCATCACTAGTTACAAGTACTGAGCACCCGAGCATGGTAGTGCCCGCTCATCACTAGTTACGAGTACTGAGCACCCGAGCATGGTAGTGCTCACTCATCACTTGTTACGAGTATTGAATACCCGAGCATGGTAGTGTCCACTCATCACTAGTTACTTAGAACACCGTACCCGAGCATGGTAGTGCCCACTTATCACTAGTTACGAGTACAGAGCACCTGAGCATGGTAGTGCTCACTCATCACTAGTTACGAGTACAGAGCACCTGAGCATGTTAGTGCCCACTCATCACTAGTTACGAGTACAGAGCACCTGAGCATGGTAGTGCCCGCTCATCACTAGTTACGAGTACTGAGCACCCGAGCATGGTAGTGCCCACTCATCACTAGTTACGAGTACAGAGCACCCGAGCATGGTAGTGCCCGCTCATCACTAGTTACGAGTACTGAACACCCGAGCATGGTAGTGCCCGCTCATCACTAGTTACGAGTACTGAGCACCCGAGCATGGTAGTGTCCGCTCATCACTAGTTACGAGTACAGAGCACCCGAGCATGGTAGTGCCCGCTCATCACTAGTTACGAGTACTGAACACCCGAGCATGGTAGTGCCCGCTCATCACTAGTTACGAGTACTGAACACCCGAGCATGGTAGTGCCCGCTCATCACTAGTTACGAGTACTGAGCACCTGAGCATGATAGTGCCCGCTCATCACAAGTTACGAGTACTGAACACCCGAGCATGGTAGTGCCCGCTCATCACTAGTTACGAGTACTGAGCACCCGAGCATGGTAGTGTCCGCTCATCACTAGTTACGAGTACAGAGCACCCGAGCATGGTAGTGCCCGCTGATCACTAGTTACGAGTACTGAACACCCGAGCATGGTAGTGCCCGCTCATCACTAGTTACGAGTACTGAACACCCGAGCATGGTAGTGCCCGCTCATCACTAGTTACGAGTACTGAGCACCTGAGCATGATAGTGCCCGCTCATCACTAGTTACGAGTACCGAGCACCCGAGCATGGTAGTGCCCGCTCATCACTAGTTACAAGTACTGAGCACCCGAGCATGGTAGTGCCCGCTCATCACTAGTTACGAATACTGAGCACCCGAGCATGGTAGTGCCCGCTCATCACTAGTTACGAGTACTGAGCACCCGAGCATGGTAGTGACCGCTCATCACTAGTTACGAGTACTGAGCACCCGAGCATGGTAGTGCCCGCTCATCACTAGTTACCAGTACTGAGCACCCGAGCATGGTAGTGCCCGCTCATCACTAGTTACGAGTACTGAGCACCTGAGCATGGTAGTGCCTCTCATCACTAGTTACCAGTACTGAGCACCCGAGCATGGTAGTGCCCGCTCATCACTAGTTACCAGTACTGAGCACCCGAGCATGGTAGTGTCCACTCATCACTAGTTACGAGTACTGAGCACCTGAGCATGGTAGTGCCCGCTCATCACTAGTTACGAGTACTGAGCACCTGAGCATGGTAGTGCCCGCTCATCACTAGTTATGAGTACTGAGCACCCGAGCATGGTAGTGCTCGCTCATCACTAGTAACAAGTACTGAGCACCCGAGCATGGTAGTGCCCGCTCATCACTAGTTACGAGTACTGAGCACCTGAGCATGGTAGTGCCCGCTCATCACTAGTTACAAGTACTGAGCACCCGAGCATGGTAGTGCCCGCTCATCACTAGTTACGAGTACTGAGCACCCGAGCATGGTAGTGCTCGCTCATTACTAGTTACCAGTACTGAGCACCCGAGCATGGTAGTGCCCGCTCATCACTAGTTACGAGTACTGAGCACCTGAGCATGGTAGTGCCTCTCATCACTAGTTACCAGTACTGAGCACCCGAGCATGGTAGTGCCCGCTCATCACTTTTTACCAGTACTGAGCACCCGAGCATGGTAGTGCTCGCTCATCACTAGTAACAAGTACTGAGCACCCGAGCATGGTAGTGCCCGCTCATCACTAGTTACGAGTACTGAGCACCTGAGCATGGTAGTGCCCGCTCATCACTAGTTACAAGTACAGAGCACCCGAGCATGGTAGTGCCCGCTCATCACTAGTTACGAGTACTGAGCACCCGAGCATGGTAGTGCCCGCTCATCACTAGTTACGAGTACTGAGCACCCGAGCATGGTAGTGCCCGCTCATCACTAGTTACGAGTACTGAGCACCCGAGCATGGTAGTGCCCGCTCATCACTAGTTACGAGTACTGAGCACCCGAGCATGGTAGTGCCCGCTCATCACTAGTTACGAGTACTGAGCACCCGAGCATGGTAGTGCTCCCTCATCACTTGTTACGAGTACTGAGCACCTGAGCATGGTAGTGCCCGATCATCACTAGTTACGAGTACTGAGCACCTGAGCATGGTAGTGCCCGCTCATCACTAGTTACAAGTACTGAGCACCCGAGCATGGTAGTGCCCGCTCATCACTAGTTACGAGTACTGAGCACCCGAGCATGGTAGTGCCCGCTCATCACTAGTTACAAGTACTGAGCACCCGAACATGGTAGTGCCCGCTCATCACTAGTTACAAGTACTGAGCACCTGAGCATGGTAGTGCCCGCTCATCACTAGTTTCAAGTACTGAGCACCCGAGCATGGTAGTGCCCGCTCATCACTAGTTACAAGTACTGAGCACCCGAGCATGGTAGTGCTCACTCATCACTTGTTACGAGTACTGAGCACCTGAGCATGGTAGTGCCCGATCATCACTAGTTACGAGTACTGAGCACCCGAGCATGGTAGTGTCCGCTCATCACTAGTTACTTAGAACACCGCACCCGAGCATGGTAGTGCCCACTTATCACTAGTTACGAGTACAGAGCACCTGAGCATGGTAGTGTCCGCTCATCACTAGTTACAAGTACTGAGCACCCGAGCATGGTAGTGCCCGCTCATCACTAGTTACAAGTACTGAGCACCTGAGCATGGTAGTGCCCGCTCATCACTAGTTACAAGTACTGAGCACCCGAGCATGGTAGTGCCCGCTCATCACTAGTTACAAGTACTGAGCACCCGAGCATGGTAGTGCTCACTCATCACTTGTTACGAGTACTGAGCACCTGAGCATGGTAGTGCCCGATCATCACTAGTTACGAGTACTGAGCACCCGAGCATGGTAGTGCTCACTCATCACTTGTTACGAGTACTGAGCACCTGAGCATGGTAGTGCCCGATCATCACTAGTTACGAGTACTGAGCACCCGAGCATGGTAGTGTCCGCTCATCACTAGTTACTTAGAACACCGCACCCGAGCATGGTAGTGCCCACTTATCACTAGTTTCGAGTACTGAGCACCCGAGCATGGTAGTGCTCACTCATCACTTGTTACGAGTACTGAGCACCTGAGCATGGTAGTGCCCGATCATCACTAGTTACGAGTACTGAGCACCCGAGCATGGTAGTGTCCGCTCATCACTAGTTACTTAGAACACCGCACCCGAGCATGGTAGTGCCCACTCATCACTAGTTACGAGTACAGAGCACCTGAGCATGGTAGTGACCACTCATCACTAGTTACGAGTACTGAGCACCTGAGCATGGTAGTGCCCGCTCATCACTAGTTATGAGTACTGAACACCCGAGCATGGTAGTGCTCACTCATCACTAGGTATTGGTAGGTATTTCTAAAGATCCTTTATATGCTAATGAGCGCAGGGACCAGTCGTAAGGTCGTTTGTTTCCCCCAACTACTCCGCCCTCTTAGCATGTTAACATATCCACAGGGGTGTGCTAACATACTATTCAATGCCCATTGGCCAGAGTCATCAGCTCGTAGTTCTGGGTGCATATTGGACCTGACAGGTCCCTTTAACTCCTCTGACAAAGAATTGTCCAGTGCCCCTATACACATTACACAGGAGGCTGAACCCATTGATATCTATGGGCTCAACCAACATTAGTCTAATTAAGATTTAGATAAAATTTAAGATAAAAAAGATTTAAAGATTTAAAAAAATAAATAAAGATTTAAAAGAAATTAAGATAAAGGGGATTGAATCAGCTCACTCACGGTACGGGAAGACTCCAGCATATGTAAGTAGATGAGCCAGCACTAGTCCGGGGCATAAAATCCAAGAAGCTTAATTCAATTTGGTAAAATCCAGAGACAGATAAAATATACTTTACATAGGTACAAAGCATGGATAGGAGCAAAGGCAACGCGTTTCTGCAGGATTTTGATGCTCCCCTCCTCCGTTTTACAGACTGAGTAGTTGGTAACAATGTATCCATACCATTCTGAATATGTTTGGTTAATATTTTAGGCCCAAACCTTAATTATCCAGTGCCATTTTATTCTCGATAATTAGCCTGTGGCCCTCACTTGCCCTGAATCTACATTTCAGAGTCATTCCCAGAGACATGATTCACAGCCGTGCGAGTAGAAGAGCGAGAGAAACCGGGAGAAGTACAAGGAGATAAAAATAGCTGCGGACATGTAAAAAGATGGTGAGATTTAGTGTGGCAGGATCTCCTCCAGGAGCGGCTGCGTCTACAATTATCTTATATAAGATCTGGGGAGATTTCAGTAATATCACTGATGCAAGGATAGACGATGCCGGTGACTGTGAACGGTAAGAACTGGGCTTTAATAATGACCCCTCCGGATGATTTTACATTTTTCGGGTTTTTTTGCTCCCCTTCTTCCGAGAGCTGTAACATTTATATTTTTCCGTCAATCTTGCCATATGAGGGCTTGTTTTTTGCGTGACGAGTTGCACTTTTAAATGAAACCATAAGTTTTACCATATAATGTACTGGAAAACAGCAAAAAAATTCCAAGTGCAGAAAAATTGCAAAAAAAGTGGGATTACATGATAGTTTTTGGGGTATTTTATCCACCATGTTCACTATATGGTAAAACTGATGTGTCGGTATGATGTCTCAGGTCAGTACAAGTTCTTAGATACCAAACATGTATAGGTTTACTTTTATCTAAGGAGTTAAAAACAAATCAAAAGTTTGTGCAAAAAAAGTGGCATACTTTTTGCGCCATTTTCTCGACCCGTAGCAGTCTCGTTTTTTCGGGATTTATGGCTCAGTGACGGCTTATTTTTTGCATTTCGAGCTGACATTTTTAATGGTATAATTTTTGCGCAGATGCTACGCTTTAATCGCCTGTTATTGCATTTTGCGCAAAATTTGCTGCAACCAAAAAACGTGATTTTGTCGTTTGGATTTTTTTTGGCACTACGCTGTTTACCGTTCAGATTAATTAATTTTATATTTTAATAGATTGGGCATTCCTGAACGCGGCGATACCAAATGTGTGTATATTTTTTATTTCTATTAACCCTTTAATTTTCAGTGGGGTGAAAGGGAAGTGATTTGAACTTTTAGGGGTTTTTTTTATTGTTTTTAAAAAAAATTTTAACTTTTTTTTATTATACTAGACCTCCTAGGGCACTATAAGGATCAGTAGTCAGATCGCTGATTCATTTCTGGTAATCACAGCTGCACAGCTCAGATCACCAGAAATACTCATCTCTTGTTACTGGCAGCACTCGTGAGTCATGTGAACTACAAGAGTCATCACATGACCCTGTGCTACTATGGCAACCATTGGCTCACAGTGATCACGTCACAGCGCCGACAATGGAACCGGGTGAGTGAACATTGACCGCGACGGGCATTTAAATCGCACTGTCACATTTTGACAGCTTGATTTAAGAGGTTAACAGGTGCGGATGGATAGTGGATCCACCTGTGCCTGCGAGGCATACATGTCTGCTGTACAAATCAGCAGACATGTGCGCGGATCACCAGCGTCTGCCCACAACAGCCGCAGGTGATTACACTATGGTGGCTTAGGATGTGGATGTAACATTATGGCCTGTGATTGTTAAGGGGTTAATAAAAGAAAACAACTGAAGACCAGACAAAAGTATATACCACTAGGCCATCAGGGATCCTATATTTTATATGCTATAAGATCATTACGCAATGAACATTATATACAATAGTAGATTACCAAAGACCCATCAAGATTATTAACGGCATACTTCACAATCTGAATAGGTAAAATATATGTGACGCCCTGGACTAGCCAGGTAGTCACAGGTAGACCCTTGCACAACACCTGTCCCAGAAAAAGGTGTCATCAGCCAACCTTAAAACCCTAGTCACCTCCCTCAAGGTTTGATGGACACACCAGGTGGCGTGCCCAGGCGGTTGGACACGCCCACCGAAAAGTTCACAGGCCCTAAGGCAGGAAAAAGTAGTTTAGATAAGTTGTGGAGTTCAAGGAGTGAGGTTCAAGTGCAGAGGCAGACCTGTGCCCAGGTCTGCCGCAGTCTAACACCAGGTGTCCGGGTCAGAGCCAAGTCACCTCTGGCTAGGAGGCATACAGTGGCCTCAGCCTGCAGGAGCCGGGAAGACGGCTCGGTGGAACCGTAAGGAACCAGGGCAGGGTAGTGGCCCGCCGGTACCGAACCGGGGAACCAACTAGAAACTGGAGCACAAAGGTGGGTACTCAGACCCTGAAGTGAGGTCCAGAAACCAGTGGACCACGTTAATTAACTGATTGAGGTCTGGACTTTAGGTCATTTCCCACCCAAGTCCCGACTGAAGACAACAGCCCACCGAGGGGGATAGAAAGCCACCGCATAGGCAGAGAGATCCCACGGGCCAGCATCTGCGGGCAAACGGGTTCTCCCAACATACACAACGCCAGGGAGTGGGCTCCCGTTGCTGAAGCACAGGCAGCCCAGAGCTACAGTACAAGGTTCAGGAGAAAGGCGGAGACCACCAACCCGAGTGGGGGACCAGACACAGCCGGCTGCGGGCACCAACCACCATCACCTTATTTTAACGGAGACTATTGTGCATCAATCATAGTGAGTACAATTGTGCCCTCAGGCCGCGCACCGACCTGCACCACCAAGCACCGACATACCATCCCAATCAGGTCCCGGGGCCATCACCCCTACCCACGGAGGGGTTAAAACCTTTGCTGCGCAACATCTCCCCCGGGGTGCCTAGTAAACAGCAGCGGTGGTGTCCACATTCACCACAACCCGTGGGTGGCGTCACGAACTTAACTAAAAACCACGGCTCCGGCCGTAAACCTAACCCCTTCAAAGCGCCAGCCCCTTTCAGAGCAAAGTGACCCCAGGTCCGGAGGCGCTCGAGCCACCCACTGACGAGCCCAGATCCAAGCGGCTCGGCTGCAGCCGAGCGCGGGGCGGTACATATATACCACTAGGTAACCAGGGACTATATATTGTATATACTACTCAAGCATTAGACAATGGGCTACATTAGTAAGTCACTAAGGGCAGCTCAATATTACTAAGTACAAAATTAAATAGTACTGTATATTAAATAGCTGGCTCAGGAATGGCTAAATGGCTTATTTACCTTTAGACCTGCAGAGACTGGATATTGTATATAGTACGGGCTGACTATACAATGGCATTTTATGTAGAAAAGACAAAAGGGAATGACACTAAATAACCAACTGCTTCATTTGCGAATAGGTAAAGTATATACCACTAGGCTACCAGGGACTATACGAGTTGTATATACCACTGGGTCATAATAGAAAATTCATGTACAAGGAAGTCATTAAAGTCTCACCAAAAGAGGAAGTCACTATGTATCCAATAACAATACACAGTAATAGGTATAGCATATACTACTTGGTCACCAGGGACTATTTACTGTATAATCTGTTAGACAACTAGTACTTGAATTATTGTTTGGTCACCTAGGACTACAACATGTACATACCAATGTGTGCTACACACCAGTCTGAAGTCTACTGCAGCCTCTAATAGATTTTCCTAGAGGATAGCTTGATATTTAGCTCCATCCATCATTCCATCGACTCTAACCAGCTTCCCTGCCCCTGCTAAAGAAAAGCCTCTCCACATCAGGATGCTGCCTCCACCATTTGTGACTGTGGGGATGGTGTTATCAGGGTGATGTGTAGTAGTTAGTTTTCTGCCACACATAAAGTTTTATAATTAGCCCACAAAGTTCTACATTGGTCTCATCTGATCATAGACCCTTCTTCCACTGCTTGGTGTGTCCCCTACATGTCTCCCTGCAAAAGGGACTTCTTCTGGCTTGCTTTCAAAACTGGCTTTCTTCTTACTACTCTTCCATAAAGGTCAGATCTTTGGAGTACACGACTAATAGTTGTCCTGTGGACATATTCTCCCCCCTAAGGTGTGGATCTCTCCAGCTCCTCCAGTAAACTTGGGCCTCTTGGCTGCTCCTCTAATTAGTGCTCTCCTTTTTAGGATGTCAGCTGACTGGAAGTGACCTCTGGAGCCTCGCTTTCTGATTGAGGCTCCAAAGGTTGGAGTACAGATTCGATGGACATCATGGGACCACTACACAATGGACTACGTCAGATCTCCATGTTTTGTTTTTGTAATAAATTGATGAATGATGGATAGTGTGGGGGAGTCTTTATTCACTATTTTTTAATGTGTGTGTTTTTTTTAGAAAACCAAGAGAGGAAAAACTCCTAAAAATATAATTTTATTAATTAATTATTAAAATGTATCAGTATAAAAAGAAATTGCTTTTACGTGATTTTTATATAAAAACACAGAAATTAAGTGCGTGTAGAGAGGTGATAGATCCGATTCGTGGGAGCAGTGTTTGTTATTTTACTGTTCTCAAGGTAGGGACAACTCTAATAGTTGCACTTCTTACTCCAGATGGTTCTTGTAGGGAGATGGGGGATACACTATCTATCCCTCCCTTTCCCCTACCTACCAGCGGAGGTGCACCATACGTTATTGGGTACCCCCCGCTCCACGTCGTCTCTCCCTATTTTCTCCCTGCAGCTTGTTAGTTGCAACCGGGAGACCCGCCACCAAAAGAAATTAGTGCAAATAGTCACAAATCTGTTCAGCCGTACATAAATATGTGCTAGCCATATTGTAAGTATTACATAGCTCTCAGACCAATGAAAAATGTACTCTTTATATAGATACGAATTCCCAGCAGGGATAACTTATCTGCCAGGATCATCCAATAGTCTATCCCGTAGTCCCGACGCGTTTCCCCCCTATATTTTTCTTAGGGGTTCATCAGGGGAATAACTGATCCGAGGCTTGTTTCTATAAAGGATATAAATATATCTCTAGCATAATGCATTCTAAATTCTTACAGTCTCAATAGGTTCTCAAAAAGAGTGCCTTTTATGTTGTTAAAATATGTTGGGGGAGCATACCTGGAGGACCAAATAGGTGTCCGTAATCACAGCATGGCATCAATAGCCCATAATAGGGTCAATCGTCCGATGTACAGTAACTGGCTGCATTCAGAGTCCTGCAGGTCCCATAGTGCCGGCTGCCATGTGGTACACCCTCCCTTATCCATCCCTGTCCTTTATATGAATGGACTTCTAAACGTTCCCGGCTCCCAGGTGTCGCCCCGGAAAAGCTCCATTATGTCATTTCCGTCTCCGTTCCATGGGATCGCATTGTTGCGCACCATGGAAACCAACCGGATGTTATCTTGAGGTCACTTCCGCACATGTGCAATGTAGTGCGTTCCACGATGCAATGCCGGAAGTGACTAGTCTCGTCACCTCCGTACATACGTGGTATAGTGCGGTTCACAGTGCCGGACCGGAAGTGACTGTTTACATCACTTCCGGTATACGGATTCTCCATTTCTTCCCATTCTACCTATTCTGCATATGAACACAACTTGGACATTGGTAAATGGCCAATTAAAGGAGTGACCAAGATATTAAAAAAATATCAATCTTTATTTATTTTCCAATAAAACACTAAAATATAGCATAAAGGTACCGGCAATAGATAGAGAGACGCAGACAGTTAATGCATTAAGTCCCTATAAATAATCCAGGACTTTTTTAGAATTTAGAATAAACACATCAAAAACACCAGGTGAATGTATATTAGACCTGAGCCAGAAAAATAATCATTCATTAAGGACAGGTGCGACTCCGTGATTCTATCTGTGCTGATAATAATATAATATATTCCACATTAATTCATTTTTACTAATTAGTACCCCATCCAAAATTGCATACCCATAGGGTATTTTTGGTGTTTTTGATGTGTGCTTTATGCTATATTTTAGTGTTTTATTGGAAAATAAATAAAGATTGATATTTTTTTAATATCTTGGTCACTCCTTTAATTGGCCATTTACCGATGTCCAAGTTGTGTTCAAATTATGCTGTTTGGAGTGCTATGTGTTGAAATATTTTGGATATGTGGTTACTAACTATTCTGCATATGGTATCGTCATCCCCAGGCATGCGCAATGGACATATTACGGAGCTTTGTTGACGATACCTACCCTGTGTATATTTATACTGGGCCATGTAGATTACAGCAAAACGGCCATTCTATGTATAGCTCTCATTATTGGGACTATAGCTCCCTGTAGTTCAAAGACAGGGCAGTAAATACATATATAGAGGCATCCTGGTGGAATGAATACTCCCTATACTGTGGAGAATGGAATATCCCAAAGCCAAAGAACAACTCCTTCTGTCAGCACCTTAAATGTTGCACCCTATAATTGCCCAAATAAGCCATATATATTTCTACCAATGGCACATTAATATGTTAATATTATCCAGCCAGAACCCATATCGTAATCCTAGCCAAATTAACCATAAATCCATATGAGGCTTTCTAAGGGAATGGAGGCAAACTCTCAGAGAGAACCTTTGATCTAAATGCACGAAAATGTGGATATAATAACCCTGATCAGGAATATATCCCGTCAGGGAAAAAGAACCTGGCTACATTATTTATATAATACCTCTCAGACCTAGCGAACCAAAATAGAAAGGAGGGGGGCCCACCTAAACGCTTCTAGATAAAACTAGTAAAACTAAGAACCTCATTAAGTCCCCTTGGACTAACTGTGTCAAGTAAAAAAGTCCACCGTGCCTCTCTCTGAAGTATTTTGATGTCCCAGTTACCCTTCCTGATTGGCATAGGGACGACTTTGATTCCCTGAAATCGTATACTTTTTGGGTCTCCTTGATGACACGTATTAACGTGTCTCGCTATGGGTGTGTCTCGTTTATGCAAAATGTCGCCCAAATGTTCCCCTATGCGGACACGTAATTGGCGTCTTGTCTTCCCAATATAACTGAGCGGACATGTACACGTGCACCTATACACTACACCTTCGGTCCGGCAATTGACAAAATCCCTAATGTGGAAAACTCTTCCTGATTGATGATTCGTGAAGGTTTTACTTTGATCAATGAAAGGACAGAATTTACAAGACCCACATCTAAAGGTCCCATGGGGCGTGGAGTGGGGGGTACCCAATAACGTATGGTGCACCTCCGCTGGTAGGTAGGGGAAAGGGAGGGATAGATAGTGTATCCCCCATCTCCCTACAAGAACCATCTGGAGTAAGAAGTGCAACTATTAGAGTTGTCCCTACCTTGAGAACAGTAAAATAACAAACACTGCTCCCACGAATCGGATCTATCACCTCTCTACATGCACTTAATTTCTGTGTTTTTATAAAAAAATCACGTAAAAGCAATTTCGTTTTATACTGATAAATTTTAAGAATTAATTAATAAAATTATATTTTTAGGAGTTTTTCCTCTCTTGGTTTTCTAGAATTTTTCTCCTATTACTATTATTTTGGGTTGTATGTGTTTTTTTTTTAGCCTTACCCTTACTGGGTTAGTAATTAGTGTGTCTGCTACAAATCTCTCCATTACTGACCCTTGCGCTTGATGCCAGCAGACACTAGCTCCATTAACCTATTACTCTCATTGGCAATGCACCAGAGCAATTGGATAGAGCTGGGGTGAAGCGCCGGAACTGGTGCATCTAATGTGATGCGCCAATTTTGGGGCGGCTGTGGGCTGCTGGTTTTAGGCTGGGTAGGGCCAAATAACCATGGGTCTTCCCACCCTGATAATAGCAGCCCCGAGCTGTCTGCTTTACCTTGGCTGGTTATCAAAAATGGAGGGACCACACAATGTGTTTTTAATTATTTACTTTTTTTTATAACTAAATAATTAAAGAATATAGGCGTGGGGTCCCCTCTATTTTTGCTAACCAGCCAAGGCAAAGCAGGCAGATCTGCTCTACCTTGGCTGGTTAGCAAAATGGGTGAGACCCCACACTTTCTTTTTAACAAAAATTATTTAATTTTTAACTTCCCAGCAGCAACCTGGGAGGATATTACATTGGGTATCCAGGAGCACTTCCCTTAATAAGTCAGAACTGGTTACAGTATTTGCCCAGCTGACTCACGTGTTGCACTGGTTACATTATAACTCCAGACCACCAGGGACTAAATAGAGTTCAAACTATGTATGTAAACATTATAGCTGAGAACTGTATACTCCAGTGGTATATATTGGTGACAGGTGACTGTACACACTGCAGACAAGGTGAAAAATATACTGAGACGTATATCAGTGAAGGGCATTGCATAAGTCGCTACATTCTAGAACGTTTCCTACCATTCTAGCTCAGTGCACTGACGTCTGTGTGCCATGACAAGTGAGCTGCAGGTCGCCCTCTTAGACATTTTATTAGAGGGCATCACTTAATTGGCTCAGTGTGACCCAGCGGGCAACTGTACAGAGCAGATAAAAGTTCCTGCAGAGAGCACCAGAGGAACACTCGCCGAATCCAACCAGCTATTTCGGGTTCAGCAAACAATACAATCAATTGACAGATCTAATTGGAAGCCGGCAATGTTCTGCAGATCTGCGCAGCTCAGCCCCATACATCAGTCAGTGCAATTACCAGAGTCACTGTTCTGCGGAGACCGCGAGGTTCGGAGTCTACTAATGTAACATCAATATAATAAACCTCTGAGAAAAAATGAGGATTTCCTACAAAAATTGGATGTCTGCAATTTTTGCACTTGGTGTCAGTTTAACAGTTTCTTTGTAAATTACTGATCTGAGGTGAGAGACAGAATTTGGAGGGGGGGGGGTAGAATATTTGCAATATAGTGCACAGAGATCAAGGCAATGCTCACAGCTCTGAAAACTAATGCTATAATGCACAGAGATGAATCAGTGGGAACATCAGAGGCTGAATGGCAGCTGGAAAAGCAAAACAGTAGAGTTTGGACACCCAGCATAGAAAGACTGAAGAAGCAGAGGTGGAATAACGGAACAGAAGAGTCGTTTGTTCGATGCAGCAGAGATCTGGAGATTTATGGTAGAGATGAAGAGTTCAGATTCCAGCAGCGGAGCAGAATGTGTTCAGGATTAACAAAGCCCAGCAGCACAGCAGAACGGAAGGTGTCAGGATTCACAAAACCCAGCAGCACAGCAGAGCGGAAGGTGTCAGGATTAATAAAGCCCAGCAGCACAGCAGAGTGAAAGGTGTCACGATTAACAAAGCCCAGCAGCACAGCAGAGCGGAATGTGTCAGGATTAACAAAGCCCAGCAGCACAGCAGAGCAGAATGTGTTCAGGATTAACAAAGTCCAGCAGCACAGCAGAGCAGAATGTGTCAGGATTAACAAAGCCCTGCAGCACAGCAGAGCGGAATGTGTCAGGATTAACAAAGGCCAGCAGCACAGCAGAGTGGTATGTGTCAGGATTAACAAAGCCTAGCAGCACAGCAGAGCGGAAGATGTCATGATTAACAAAGACCAGCAGCACAGCAGAGCGGAATGTGTCAGGATTAACAAAGCCTAGCAGCACAGCAGAGCGGAAGGTGTCAGGATTCACAAAACCCAGCAGCACAGCAGAGTGGAAGGTGTCAGGATTAATAAAGCCCAGCAGCACAGCAGAGCGGAATGTGTCAGGATTAACAAAGCCCATGAGCACAGCAGAGCTACATATAGTCATGGCTGAAAGTGTTGGCACCCTTGAAATTGTTCCATAAAAGGAAGTATTTCTTCCAGAAAATTGTTGCAATTACGTTTTGTTATACACTTGTTTATTCTTTTATGAATATTGTAACAAAACAAAACATATGAGGGAAAAAAAGGCAAATTGGACATAATTTCACATAACTCTAAAAATGGTCTGGACAAAGATGTTGTCACCCTCAGCTTAATATTTGGTTGCACCCCCTTTACCCATTACCCTTTGGAATAAATAACATGCAATCAATTGCTTCCTATATCCGTCCACCGGCGTGGTAGCTTAATCGCTTGCCCGGAGCCAGCGCTTACAGGGTGCAGAAGCCCTAGGGCAGATCATGCTCTATGTTGTCTGCCAGAATCTGCGGGGAGGGGGATTCCATGTCCCATTGCCCACCACATATATCCTGGGGCACAGCAGCATTATAGAGGCCAGGCGTTGTGATCAATGTCAGGCCCTACATCAGTCTCACGCATACGGGATGGACACTGGGTCTCCAAGTAGCTTCATGCCACGGGGATCCACAACACAGTGCATGGGAGGAAGGTCTCACTCTCCACAGCACTGGTGGTTGGCATCGGATTTGCCCAGAATCGGCTGGGGACCCTGACGGCGGAGACCGGTACCCTGAGTGCAGCATCTAAAAACTGTGAGTAAAAAGATCTGGAATCTCAACCAATGCCTCAGCCTCTTATTGTCGGTGCCATCACCCCGCGTTCCGGTGCTATCAGCCGCTACCCCCACCCTGGAGCTTGCTCCACCTGTGGAAAGCCGGGCTACATGAGCTGCATCAACATCAGCCCCGGAAGAGAGCAACATTTTGCAGCGGCGGCTAATTCCTGGCCGCACACCACGGGTGGCATTGCAAAGCAACCCCCATCATCCCCCACACCGGACACCTTGCACCCTGTATTTAATGTCACCGATGGGGCCACAGAGCTGGGTCAGGCCAGTCACAGCAATCCCAAATACCACTGGCTCAGTGACGGGTAGCCCTGAGGCCCCGCTGTGCTGCAACAATATAGTCACATGACCGTTATGTCACAAAGGTCCTTAAGCAGTCTTACCATTTCAGGATAGAATGTTGGGGCTATTAGGACAATTGGGGCCCTGTGAAATTGTCCAGTTTGCTCTCCCTTCCCCCTAATGCCAATTCTACATACCAACCTATCTCCTGTTCGGTTCTTTTAGACTCCTGCAATTAAGAGACCTTTGGTCACATGACTGTGAAGTCACCAAAGCTCCTTAAACAATCTTAACTCCTGGAAAAGAAACACTAAGGTCCTTAAAAGAGTGGGGGCCCTGAGAAATTGCACAGTTTGACTCCCCCTATTGCCGGCCCTGAATGTAACTAGGGCTTATTCACGGAGTAGGGCTTATATCAGCTGATCTGCAGATGGATCCTGGGAGGGAGGATTTCATTGCTATATAGCGCCTCCAAAGGGGAAATAAGGCATTATATGGTGCCTATTAGAATAAATGCGCTGACAATATATGGCACTGACAGGAGGGGCTCGGAGTCTTCAGGGCACTCATAGTCATAATCTCTCAGAAGAGGTTTCGATGGATTTGCTAACTCTTCTGAAAGTCTTGAGGTCTCACCTTTTTCCTGGATATAGGGAGGAATTGCCGAGTATGTTATATCTTATGGATCTGCTTTCTTCATAGTGCGTTTTGTGGTGTGTGATGTCGTCTCTGTATTATGAGCCTCGGAGGTTTCTCGTAAAACTCGGCTTTTTTTATCAGTCCAGAAAGGCGCATGAAGAAAAAGGTTTATATTGGCAAAATATTAATGCTCGCTCCTGAAAAGTAAAATAACTTTCCAAGAGACACTAGATAATCCTGGATAATCTGGATTATAAAGCCTGGCTGCATAGGTTATGTGCGGGGGATAAGATTTTTCCATATGGACAGATAATTCTTTATATAACCTGGTGTCTTCTTTGATGACCATTTGTTGACCCCATCCATCCATCCATCCATCCATCCGATAACAGGTGGTGACGCGGCTGTGCCAGCAGGGGGCTCCCTCTTTGGTGGTCTAAGGGAGTAGTTGGCCCGGGTATTAGGGGCCACATATTTGCTTCATATGTGGCTACAATTAGGCATGAGGTGGAGACCCAGTCACAGAGGTGGAATAAGAAACTCTCAGCCCAGAGACCTCCACACACCTTATTCTGGTTTTGAATTTTGATGTCTCAGCATCTGTTTTTGATTATGATATTGATGAACTATCTTTAGTGTTGGTCATTAATATCAGATTGATGGGGGTCCATCACCTGACACCGCCACTGATTGTCTGTTTTCAGCTCCAGCGGTGGAATATAAATAGTTAAATAACTAGAAGACTACAGCGCCATACACTATCTAGTAGCCGAGTAGAGAACTGCAGCTCAGCTCCCATTCATTTCAATTGCTGAGCTGAGTTGCAGTACCCGAGAATGGCCACTATACAGTATTATGCTTGCGGGGCGAGCACTGTATTAGTGGATGCACTGGACCAAAGGTACTATTCACTTCCCTGGGGGAGCACACTGGACCGGCCAACAAGGCCACTCTTCACTACTGCCACCGGAGGTGGCCGTAGGTACACATGCTAGTAAATATCCGGCAGAGAGCAGCCCCAGGGGATCTGCGGTACCCCAGCAGCTTGCGCCACAGACACAGTACAGTCTTTGTAAGAAGCAACAGCAGCAGGCAGAGTATGGGGTCCATCCAGGATGGCTACAGCAGCAGTGACCAGCATGGATATTTGCGGCAGTTGGTAACGTAGCACATAGGCAAAGTAGGTGGACGTATCAGCAGCAGATAAGGAGTGCACTGAGGTGTAAATAAGCAGCAGAAGGTAACACTGAGGACCTGAGAACTAGCAATGTAATTAACTTGTTGCCCAGGCACCTCCCTTAAGGGGAAGGTGCCTTAAATACCTGAAACCTCTCAGCTGACTTGAGAGGCACCTCTGGGTCAAGGAGCGCTGGCCCTTTAAGGAAAGAGGCATGGCCATGCATGCACCCTTTGGGTGAGGTGTACCCAGGCTCTGGGAGGCACCAGCATGGATCAGGAATGGGGCAGACACCGCAGGACAGCCGGGCAGGTGTGAGAAACGATGTCCCCGCTGGAGGAGGGAGGCAGGACAGTGCAGGGACACCGATATTGACATTACAGAGTGTGAATGGAGCTGCGCTATTTCGGCTTCATTCACTGTTTACATTTGACCACCAGAGAGTAAAATTGATGAATAGTAGGGGGTTTCAGGTGATGGACCCCCACTGATCTGATATTAATGACCTATACTAAGAATAGGTAATGAATAACATGCGTGAGTCTGGGACTGGAGTGATTTAGAAATAGATGACCGGGTGTCATTATGCCCTATCCTGGCCCAAATCCACCCATCTTGGTGTTGTTAGCCAAATCTGGCATGAAAATATCAAAAGTCGTCAAATTTTAGCACAACCTTATGTCCTGCGCACAGTATGA
Organism: Anomaloglossus baeobatrachus; assembly: GCF_048569485.1. Taxonomy (NCBI): domain Eukaryota; kingdom Metazoa; phylum Chordata; class Amphibia; order Anura; family Aromobatidae; genus Anomaloglossus; species Anomaloglossus baeobatrachus. The sequence continues at coordinate 30,457,636 of NC_134357.1, read as the reverse complement.
GGCCTGCAACAGTTCCCCGCACAGAATATGATGCCCCCACAGTTCCCCACACACAGTATGATGGTCCCAAAATACCCTGTACAAAGTATGATGCCACCACAATCTCTTGCACACAGTATGATGTCCCCTCAGTCCCACACACACAGTATGATGTCCCCTCAGTCCCACACACACAGTATGATGGTCCCACAATCCCCTGCACACAGTATGATGTCCCCTCAGTCCCACACACACAGTATGATGTCCCCTCAGTCCCACACACACAGTATGATGTCCCCTCAGTCCCACACACACAGTATGATGGTCCCACAATCCCCTGCACACAGTATGATGTCCCCTCAGTCTCACACACACAGTATGATGTCCCCTCAGTCCCACACACACAGTATGATGTCCCCTCAGTCCCACACACACAGTATGATGGTCCCACAATCCCCTGCACACAGTATGATGTCCCCTCAGTCCCACACACACAGTATGATGGACCCACAATCCCCTGCACACAGTATGATGTCCCCTCAGTCCCACACACACAGTATGATGTCCCCTCAGTCCCACACACACAGTATGATGTCCCCTCAGTCCCACACACACAGTATGATGGTCCCACAATCCCCTGCACACAGTATGATGTCCCCTCAGTCCCACACACACACAGTATGATGGACCCACAATCCCCTGCACACAGTATGATGTCCCCTCAGTCCCACACACACAGTATGATGGACCCACAATCCCCTGCACACAGTATGATGTCCCCTCAGTCCCACACACACAGTATGATGGTCCCACAATCCCCTGCACACAGTATGATGTCCCCTCAGTCCCACACACACAGTATGATGGTCCCACAATCCCTTGCACACAGTATGATGTCCCCTCAGTCCCACACACACAGTATGATGTCCCCTCAGTCCCACACACAGTATGATGGTCCCACAATCCCCTGCACACAGTATGATATCCCCTCAGTCCCACACACACAGTATGATGGTCCCACAATCCCCTGCACACAGTATGATGTCCCCTCAGTCCCACACACACAGTATGATGGTCCCACAATCCCCTGCACACAGTATGATATCCCCTCAGTCCCACACACACAGTATGATGGTCCCACAATCCCCTGCACACAGTATGATGTCCCCTCAGTCCCACACACACAGTATGATGCCCCACAATCCCCCGAACACAGTATGATGGCCCACAATCCCCCGGATACAGTATGATGCCCCACAATCCCTCGCACATAGTATGATGCCCCACAATCCCCCGAGCACAGTATGATGCCCCACAATCCCCCGAACACAGTATGATGGCCCACAATCCCCCGAACACAGTATGATGCCCCACAATCCCTCGCACATAGTATGATGCCCCACAATCCCCCGCACATAGTATGATGCCCCACAATCCCCCGCACATAGTATGAAGCCCCCATAGCCACACACACACACACACACACACACACACACACACACACACACACACACACACAGTATGATGCTCTCATAATCCCCCACACAGAGTATAATGCCCCCACAGTCTTCCTCACACAGTATGATACCTACTACACACATACAGTGTGATGCCCATACAATACATTCTACCACACAGTATAATGCCCCTCCCTATTCCCCATAGTCCAGACCTCCTCTGGTAACATCAGCACAAATGCTGCACCTGCCGGGAGCTTCATGGCCGAGCAGATGCAGCAGCCGTACATCACCAAACACAAAAATGAGCCGTACATCACCAAACACAATGCTGAGCCAAACATCACCAAGCACAATGCTGAGCCGTACATCACCAAGCACAATGCTGAGCCAAACATCACCAAGCACAATGCCGAGCCATACATCACCAAGCACAATGCTGAGCCGTACATCACCAAGCACAATGCTGAGCCGTACATCACCAAGCACAATGCCGAGCCGTACATCACCAAGCACAATGCCGAGCCGTACATCACCAAGCACAATGCTGAGCTGTACATCACCAAGCACAATGCTGAGCCGTACATCACCAAGCACAATGCCAAGCGTCGGATGGAGCGATGTAAAGTGCCACCACTGGATTCTGGAGGAGACGTGTTCTGTGCAGTGACGGATCACACTGCTCTATCTGTGTCTGATGGAGGAGTCTGGGGTTGGTGAATGGAGAACGTTACCCTCGGACTACATTGTGCCCTCTGCACAGTTTGGTGGAGGAGGATGATGCTCCGGGCCGTTATCAGGGCTCAGCCTCAGCTCCTTAGTTCTAGTGAAGGCAAATCTTAATTTTTCAGTAGAAGACATTATGAATAATTGTAACTTCAGCTTTGT